>NC_051321.1:38634765-38937795 GCF_015220235.1 Choloepus didactylus
AATATTTATATTAATAACTTTTTTACCCCTTTTCCTAAGGAAGGTTAAGCACCTCTGATTTGACAATGCTTCTGTTAAAAGAAATAAAACCAAATAGAGCTACTGTGGCTAAGAGATTTAAAACAGAGTCAGGAGTTCATTCTGGAGGTTACTGTTATGCAGGTCTCAGCCAGGTGTCACAAACTATCCAAGTATGCAAAGGCTTATGCAGCAATGTTCCTCAAAATCCGAAGGACATCTAGATGCCATAAACAAACCAGAAGATAAAGAACTTAGTGAACTATCTAACCTGAAAGACAATTAAAGCACCTCAAATATCCACCAACCACCAACAGTTGGTCTAATCTCTTCCTTTAAACATGCTTGCCTGGAAATGCCAAGATGTGACATGATTTGGATTGCTACCTGAATCTGCACCCCCCAAATTGCAGTTCTAAGACCCTAAATAAATGCCTTTATTGCCTTGCAGCTTAATTTATTATTTCTGGGCTGACACTTCCCATGCAACTCATAGCATATCAAATAAACCTAATTATTTCTAGCACCTCTCTTTTTTTCATGGTGAAAGATCCTTTTGATTTTCCAGGAACCCTCTGGGAAATTCTAAAGACAGTGTGAAATTAAAAAGATATTATTTAGGGTTTGATTTTGGGGGGGCAAAATATCAAAAGTTGTTAGGTTTGAACATTTGGTTAAATAGGATCCTGGGTCACTGTTAAATAATATTGCCTCCCCATTTAACCAAAGTAAGAAAAAAAGATTTTAGACGTAAATTGAGGCATTAACCTGATTCTAACAACAACAACAACAACAAAACCTTACTTCTTTTAAAAGTGAGAAGACTTGGTTCTCTTAAACCACAAAACACATGGTAAAGTCAACATAAAGCGCAGGAAATTAGTATGATAAGACACAGAAGTTTTGCCTTCTAAGCAGATTACTTAGAAGGTAAAAAAAACAGAAACAAAAATTTTTATAACCTCTTACTAAGAGCAGACCAATAATCCAAGAAAATATTGTCATTTTAGCAGAGAGAAAACAAAATTCTAGTTTTGCATAAACATTATGTTCAATACCAAAGCTCTTTAAAAATCTTTTTAATAAACTTCTCGAATCTTAGCCAGCTCTTACCATGACAAATAAAATTGTTTTCTGTGAACTTTCTACAATTTTCCATCTCCATTCAAGTTTTGTCCTAATCTTCCCTTCTTCTCAAACTGGAACAACCAGTCTTTATACTTTAGGACAAGATTACTCTTTCTCCTCAATAAAAACACATCCTGCATACCGTACATACTTAATTTAGCATAAGTGTAGGTTTTAAGTTACCAAAAAGATCTTGGAAACTGTCCTTAAACTGACATATTATAAAACATAATTAGTGTTAAAATAAGTTTGTCAGAATAATGATTCAATTTGCTTAAATGCAAATTTATTATTTTTATCATCTTAAATATCTAGTAGATATAATGCTAGTTTATTTGATCAGTAAATCTGTATAAATTTAGGAAGAACATACCCACGTAGAATAAAATTGTATGCCTGTAGTGTGTGTTGCATTTGATAACTCAAAAGACATAATTTTTTAAAATAGCAACATTTAACTATTTCCATTTGACAACAATTTATGTAAATTATGAGATTGAAATTTTAAAACATTTGGCGTCATTCTACGAATACTTAAAAAAAATTCCTTATTTAGATAATACAGGAGGAGGGAGAGCTTTCTGGCTTATTCCATGAGGCCAGTATTACCTGATACCAAGATCAGACAAAGACATCACAAGAAATGAAAACTACATACCAACATCCTTCATGATTATACATGCAAAAATCCTCAGATAATCCAGCAACAAAAAGATCAATCAGACCCTTACCTTACACCATACAAAAAAGTTGAACTCAAAGTAGATCATGGTCTTATATTTAAGTGATAAAATGATAACTTTGGAAGAAAACAGAACAGAAAATTTTTTAGAAAATTGAGTTAGGCAAAGATTTTTTAGATAAGATGCAAAAACAAAACGAAACAAAGCAAAACAAAAACACCCTAGCTCTTAAAGGAAAATATTGATAAGTTGGACATCATCAAAATTAAAAATTTTTGCTCTTCAAAAGACACCATTTAGCAAGTGAAAGACAAGCTAGTGGTTTGCAAGTCCCATATCTAATAAATAGCTTGCATACAGTGTATAAAGAATTTTTACAATTCAATGAACCAAGTTAAAAGAAAAAAATTGAATGAACATTTCATCAAAGAAGATATGGGATGGGCTAACGTACGTACAAAAAGATGCTTAAGAACATTAGTCATTAGGGAAATGGAAATTAAATGGTGAGATACTCACTTATACCACTTTAAACTCACTAGAATGGCTCTAAGACAAAAGGTAGATGAGAGGTGTTAGAGTAGGAAGAAACTGGCAACCTTATACATTGATGATGGGGATGTAAAATTGTACAACCATTTTGGTAAACTGTTTTTGGCAGTTTCTTAAAAATTTAAACCCAAATTTACCACATGACCAAGCAATCTCACAAATGCCTATAGCAGCATTATTCATAATGGCTAGAGAGTGGAAACAACTCAAATGTCTATCAGCCCTAATCAAAACATAGTAGAGTTGCTATATTAATACCAAAGTAGATTTTTGACAAATAATATTACCAGAGACAAGGAGGGTTATTTCATAATGATAAAGTGATCAATTAATCAAGAGATCACAATTCTGAATGATAGAACTGCAAGGGGAAATAGACAAATCCACACTTATATTAAGGGTTTCAATAGTTTTCTTCAAAAATGAAAGAACAGGTAGGCAGAAAATCAGTAAGATAACAGACTTAAATAACACTATTAATTAATTTGAACTTATTGACATTTATAGAACACTACCCAATAAGAGCAAAATACACATTCTTTTCAAGAGCTTGTAGAAAATTTATCAGGATAGATTGCATTTGGGGCTATAAAACAAATCTCAATACATTTAAGAGGATTAATGTCCTGTACAGTGTGTTCTCTGACCACATGGACTTAAATTAGAAATCAGAAAGCTATCTGGAAAATCCCCAAATATATCATACACTTCTGAATAACTCATTTGTCAAAGAAGAAACCATAGAAGAAATTGGGAAGTATTTTGAACTGAATGAAAATGAAGTACAACATAACAAACTAAAGCAGTGGAAGAACCTAAGACGGCGGCTAGGTGAGACAGGGCCAAAAAACACCCCTGTGAAAAATACTAGATAAAAACCAGAAGGTGACCCAGAATACTGGTTTCAGCAATGCACCAGCTGGACAAGTTCTGCTAGAACCACAGGTACCGTGCAGTTGGTGAAACCAGGAGTCTGCATTCTGAAACAAGTGAGTAAGCCGGCTGAAAGTCCTGCAGCCGCGCTGCAGTGTGGAGAAGCCGGGGATTGGTGTTTGGAGATGGACTGGTTCTTTAAAAAAAAAAAAAAAGGGAAAAACCCAGGAGTGGCTGCAGTTGCGATGGAATCGCACACTGAAGCACGGCAGGAGTGGGCTGAGCCAACCTCTTGGTGTCTGGCGTGGAGGATAGCCCACTGCAGATTCCCTCAGGACCAGGGGAGCAGACGGGAGAGCCAAAAGGAGAAAGAAACCCCGCTGCTTGCAGCTGGCTCCCCGGTGGGCTGGAGACACTCCTGCCTGGGGCCATACCCACAGCACAGAGTCGCGCCAGTTGTCCCAGAGCTGGGAAGGAGGAACTGTGTGAAAAGGGGGGGGGTTGAGATGCCCCATTCAGCCATCTTTGCATCAGGTTGAGAGCGCCCCTGCATGGCCTGGCGGCCTGGGGCTTCCCTTGAAGGACGGCACGCACTTGTGATGTAGCACAGCCTTCCCTCAGCAGAGGTCCTGGAAGATCACAGCTGAGAAGGGGGGCCCACTTGGAAAACCCAGGGACGCTACGTCAATGCTGGTGGTTTGTGGGTCAGCGACAGAGAGTGTCTGGGGCAAAACTGAAATGAAGACTTAGATTCTTGCAACAGCCTTGAATCTCTGGGAACACCTGGGAGGTGTGAATATTAAAGCTGCCCTGCCTCCCTAACCACCCAGACACAAACCCCACATTCAGGGCGGACAGCACCAACAACACACCCAAACTGAGTTCACCAGCTGAACTCCACAAGACTCATTTCCCCACACACCACAAAGACAAAGTTGAAGAGAACTGACTTGAGGGGAATAGGTGACTCGCAGACGCCATCTGCTGGTTAGTTAGAGAAAGTGTACACCAACAACTTGTATTTCTGAAAAATTAGAGTGGTATTTTTTTTTACAACTTGAAAGAACCCTATCAAGCAAAGGAAATGCCAAGAGGCCAAAAACAACAGAAAATCTTAATGCATATGATAAAACCAGATGATATGGAGAACCCAATCCCAAACACCCAAATCAAAATATCAGAAGAGACACAATACTTGGCACAATTAATCAAAGAACTACAATCAAGGAATGAAAACATGGCACAGGATATAAAGGATATGAAGAAGAACATGGCACAGGATATAAGGGACATAAAGAAGACCCTAGAAGAGCATAAAGAAGAAATTGCAAGAGTAAATAAAAAAATAGAAGATCTTATGGAAATAAAGGAAACTGTTGGCCAAATTAAAAGGACTCTGAATACTCATAATATAAGATTAGAGGAAGTTGAACAATGACTCAGTGTCCTAGAGGTCCACAGAGCAGAAAATGAAAGAACAAAAGAAAGAATGGAGAAAAAAATTGAAAAAATTGAAATGGATCTCAGGGATACAATAGATAAAATAAAAAGTCCAAATTTAAGACTCATTGGTGTCCCAGAAGGGGAAGAGAAGGGTAAAGGTCTAGAAAGACTATTCAAAGAAGTTGTTGGGGAAAACTTCCCAAATCTTCTACACAATATAAATACACAAAGCATAAATGCCCAGTGGACTCCAAATAGGATAAATCCAAATAAACCCACTTCAAGACATATTCTGATCAGACTGTCAAATATTGAAAAGAAGGAGCAAGTTCTGAAAGCAGCAAGAGAAAAGCAATTCACCACCTAGAAAGGAAACAACATAAGACTAAATTGTGACTACTCAGTGGCCACCATGGAGGCAAGAAGGCAGTGGCATGACATATTTAAAATTCTGAGAGAGAAAAATTTCCAACCAAGAATATTTTATCCAGCAAAACTCTCCTTCCAATTTGAAAGAGAGCTTAAATTTTTCACAGACAAACAAATGCTGAGAGAGTTTGCCAATAAAAGACCTGCCCTACTTCAGATACCAAAGGGAGCCCTACTGACAGAGAAACAAAGAAAGGAGAGAGAGATATAGAGAATTTTAACAGACATATATAGAACTTTACATCCCAAATCACCAGGACACTCATTTTTCTCTAGTGATCACAGATCTTTCTTCAGAATGGACCATATGCTGGGACATAAAACAAGCCTCAATAAATTAAAGAAAAAAAAAAAACAATTGAATATATTCAAAGCACATTCTCTGACCACAATGGAATACAAATAGAAGTCAATAATTTCTGAACTGTAACTCCACTATTTACTTCCTACACAATATAAAATACACAAACTCTAATGACAAATCAGTAGTTTTGAACTCAATGTAAAATATGTAATTTTTGATAAGAACTATATAAAGGTGGGGGGATGGAGGAGTATAGGAACATAGTTTATGTCCTATTGAAGTTAAATTGGTGTTCTAGTTTGCTAATGCTGCCAAAATGCAAAACACCAGAGACGGATTGCCTTTTATAAAAGGGGGTTTATTTGGTTACATAGTTACAGTCTTAAGGCCATAAAGTGTCCAAGGTAATGCATCAACAATCGGGTACCTTCACTGGAGGATGGCCAATGGCATCTGGAAAACCTCTGTTAGCTGGGAAGGCACATAGCTGGCGTCTGTTCCAAAGTTCTGGTTTCCAAATGGCTTTCTCCCAGGACGTTCCTCTCTAGGCTTCAGCTTCTCTCCAAAATGTCACTCTCAGTTGCTCTTGGGGCGTTTGTCTTCTCTGAGCTTCTCCAGAGCAAAAGTCTGCTTTCAAAGGCCATCTCCAAAATGTCTCTGTAAGCTGAAGCTCCTCTCTCAGTTCCAGTGCATTCTTCAAAGTGTCCCTCTTGGCTGTAGCTCCTCTTCAAACATCACTCACAGCTGCACTGAGTTCCTTCTGTTATGTCAGCTCATTTATATGGCTCCACTTATCAACTTAGACCCACCCCGAATGGGCGGAGCAACACCTCCATGGAAATTATCCAGTCAGAGTCATCACCCACAGCTGGGTGGAGTGCATTCCAAAGAAACACTCAAAGAATTGCAATCTAATCAACACTGATAATGTCTGCCCACAAAAGACATTATGTTTGGGGGACATAATACATTCAAACCAGCACAGTTGGTATCAAAGAAAACCAAGATTGTTATGGATTTAAGAGGTTAATTTTAAGCCCCACAGTAAACACAAAGAAATTATCAGAGAATATGACCATAGAGATGAAAAGTAGAGTATGGGTTAAGAGAAATGGGGGAAGGGGCAATGAGGAGTTAAGAAATGAGTGTAGGGTTGCTGTTTGAGGTGAAGGGAAATTTCTAGTAATGGATGGTGGGAAGGTAATAGCATTACAACATTCTAAATGTGATTAATTCCACTAATGGAATGCTAGGGAGGGGGTAGAATAGGAAGATTTAGGCCACATTTTGTTTATCCACTCATGTTTCCACAATTGAGAAAAAAAAAGACAGTCTAAATAGATGACAATTGAATGCCAAGGATGATCCTGGATGGGATCTGAGGATGGAGGACAGGAGGCTCAAAGGGACACAGTTGAGATGTGAGGAAAAAAAAAAAAAGGAAATATAGAATGTAAGCTTTGTATCAATGTTGAATTTCTTGAACTTCTTAGCTAAGCTTAACGGGATTGCATAAAAGAATGTTCTTGTTCATGGGAATTGTATATGTGAATTATAGTGTTTGTTCAAGGATGTGTGCAGCTTGCTCTCATATGTTCAGAAGACAGAGCAATAGATGATGGATGATAGGGAGGGAGGGAAAGAAATGGCTGTGTGACAGCATGTTAAAGTTGGTGGATTGGAGTATTGGGGGAGGGGGGTCAGGGTATGCTGGAGTTCTGTGTATGGCATTTGTATTGTTTTTGCAACTGTTCCTATAACTTTGAATTTATTTAAAAATAAAATTCAAAAAGAAAAAACTAAAGCTGTGAAGAAGGAAATATACAACACTAAAGGTTTGTATTAGAAAAGAAAGTTCTCAAAAATCAATGTTGTAAGCTTTCCCCTTAAGGAACTTGAAAAGGAAGAGCAAATTAAACCCTAGAAGATAGGATATAATAAAGGCAAGAGAAGAAATCAATTAAATAGAAAACAGAAAACCAACTGAAAAAAATCAATGAAACCAAAAGCTGATTCTTTGAGAGACTGAAAAAATTGATGAACTTTTGACCAGACTGATTTGGAAAACAGAGAGGACACTCATAGGCACATTTCTTGAAAAACCCAAACTACCAAAATTCACTCAAGGAGAAATAACCTGAATAGCTTGATAGCTATATTAAAGAAATTGAATTCATAATTAATGTTCTTCATCCAAAGTAAACTCCAGGCCCAGAGCCTTCACTGGTGAAATCTACCAAATATTAATGAAGAAATAATACCATATCTAAAATACCTTCCCAGAAAATGGAAAAAGAGAATACTCCCCAAACCATTTTACGAAGCTAGCATTTCCCTGATATCAACACCAGATTAAAACACTTTAAGAAAATTAAACTACAGCCCCTTATGCCTCAAGGTTTTTTTGCACATTTTATTGAGAAATATTCCCTTGTATATTCCATCCAAAGTATGCAATCAGTATCTCACAGTATCATCACTTAGTTGCGCACTCATCATCACACTGAATTGTCATCTCTTTTCATTGCTTCAAAGAAAATTATTAGATAGACAAAAAGAAGGCCCCAAACATCCCTTATCCCTTATCTCCCCCAATTATTGACCTCTAGTGTTGGTGTGGTACACCAGTTACTGTTGATGAAAGAATTTTAAGATTATCTATAGTCCATAGCTTGCAGTAGGTATTTTTCCCCACATACCATTCTCTTATTAATTCTTTGTACCAGTGTTGTACATTTGTAGAAATTCATGCAAGAAATTATTTAAACTTGTAGTGTTAATTGGTGACATGTTTGACTCTAAACAACTCCTTTCAGCCAAATTCACCTACAGTTCAGCACTATTCCTTATATTCCAGTAATGACCTACCCTCACCCCATATCTATTTCCAAGCTTTTTAAGTTCAACTTGGTTTTACATTATGAACATGTTAGCTTACCACACCCCCTTCTCTGGCTTCTGACTATTTCTAGGTATCCTATATTCTATATTTTAAGACTTTGACTTTACATATTCTATTTCATATTAGTGAAATCATACAGTATCACTCTCCATTTTAAACAATTCTTATGACCCAAAACATCTCGTAGCTCCTGTCAGCCCTCAATTATTTGTCCCTAGTATTTATGTAATACTAATATGGTATTCCTATTAACTATAGTCCCTAGTGTGCAATATGTAGATTTTTCCCAGATACCTTTTTGTTGTCATCTCTCTGTGCTAATGTTATACCTTAGAAGTATATCACGCAAGCACCTATCTATATTTGTGGTGCTGATCTGTGGGAAACATGCCTTTAAACAACCCCTTTCAATCCTGTCCACCTTCAGTACAGCTCTGATACTTGTAATCCTATTAACAATCATCACCCCTGTCCATTACCATACCTGTGAATTTACCATCGTTAACATATCTGAACATACTAGATTATCATTCCCCCTCACCAGCTACTGTCTACTACTAGGTCCCCAATATTCTACATTTTAATACATTGATTTTACAATGTTCAGATAGTTCATAGAAGTGGTAACATATAACATCTCTCCTTTTGTATCTGACTTATTTCACACAATTATATCTTCAAGGTTCATCCATGTTGCCATATGTTTCAGGACCTTGTTGCTTCTTACTGCTGCATAGTATTCCATCATGTGTATATACCACATTTTGTTTATCCACTCATCTGTTGAAGGACACTTGGATTGTTTCCATCTCTTGGCAATTATGAACAATCTGCTATGAACATCAGTGTACAAACATCTGTTTGTGCACAGAGGAAAATCCAACGCAACCCTGAAGCTGCATTAACAGGATCAAGGGACATATTGTTAATCCCCCTGGCCTCCATATTGGTCAGAACACATCTGAAAGACAGTGCTTAACTTGGGTGCCAGAGTCGAAGTAGGCATCGATAAATTGGAGGTTTTATCAGTAGACTAGACCCAAAACTGATCTCCATTTGGGAAGATTTCAGAGAAAACACTGCTTTAGAAGGCAGCAGCATGGAGAGAGCCCAGCCCAGCCAGCCAGATGGGTCAATCCCACCCTAAAAATAAATTAGGTGGAAGATATGGCAACTCAACTGCTTTCAAAATATGGATAAGCTGAAGTGTGACAGGAAAAAGAGAACAGAGAGTAAAGAACAAGTCACTTAAGCATGAGAATGCTCAGCAGAGAAAATGAGTACACTATACCTATGTCACTACTCCCCACCCCCAAGTCCATGGCAGATGTGATACTCTTTCCTACTTATCCTGGAATACAGCCTCAGAAAAAAAAATGTCTATTTGTGTCACTGCTTTCAGATATTTTGGGTATATACCAAGAAGTGGAATTGCCAAGTCACAGGGTAATTCAATATCTAGTTTTCTGAGAAACTCTGAAACAAACTCTCTGCCAAAGTAGTTGTACCATTGTACAGTCCCACCAGCAATGAATAAGAGTTCCAATTTCTCCACATCCTCTCCAGCACTTGTAGTTTCCTGTTTGTTTGATGGCATCCATTCTTATTGTTGTGAGATATCTCAATGTGATCTTGATTTGCATCTCCTTAATAGCTAGTGAAGATGAACATTTTTTCATGTGTTTTTTTATCCATTTTAATTTTCTCTTTGGAGAAATGTCTTTTCATATCTTTTGCCCATTTTATAATTGATATGTTTGTACTATTGTCATTGAGTTGTAGGATTTCATCATATATGCAAGATATCAGTCTCTTATCAGTTACATGGTTTCCAAATATTTTCTCCCATTGTGTTGGCTGCCTCTTCACCTTTTTGGCAAATTCCTTTGAGGTACAGAAGCTTTTGATTTTGAGGGGTCCCCATTTATCTATTTTTTCTTTCATTGCTAGTGCTTTGGGTGTAAGGCTAAGAAGCGACCTTCTAATACTAGGTCTTGAAGATGTTTCCCTACATTATCTTCTAGGAGTTTTATGATAGTGTCTCTTATATTGAAGTCTTTGATCCACTTTGAATTAATTTTTGTATAGGGTGTGAGGTAAGGGTCCTCTTTCATTCTTTTTGTTATGGCTATCCAGTTCTCCCAGCCCCATTTGTTGAAGAGACTGTTCTGTCCCAGTTCAGTGGATTTGGGGGCCTTATAAAAAATCGGTTGGCCATATATCTGTGGGTCTACTTCTAACTCTCAATTCTATTCCATTGATCAGTATGTCTGTTTTTATGACAATACCATGCTGTTTTGACCACTGTAACTTTATAGTAGGCTTCAAAGTCTGGAAGTGTAAGTCCTCCCACTTTGTTCTTCTTTTTAAGGATGTTTTTGGCAATTCAAGGCCCCCTTCCCTTCCAAATAAATTTGACAACTAGCTTTTCCAAGTCTGCAAAGTAGGTTATTGGAATTTTGATTGGAATTGCACTGAATCTGTAGATCAGTTTTGGTAAAATTGACATCTTAACAATATTCAGTCTTCCTATCCATGAGCATGGAATATTTTTTCCAACTATTTAGGTCCTTTTTAATTTCTTTTAGTAAAATTTTGTAATTTTCTGTGTAGGGGTCTTTTACATCCTTGGTTAAGTTTATCCCTAGATACCTGATTTTTTTAGTTGCTATTGTGAATGAAATTTTCTTTTTTGATTGCCTCTTCAGTTAGGTCATTACTAGTGTATAGGAACATTACTGACTTATGTGCATTAATCTTATATCCCACCACTCTGCTGAATTTGTTAACTCAAGTAGCTTTGTGGTTGAATTCTCAGGAGTTTTCAAATATAAGATCATATCATCTGCAAATAATGACCATTTTATTTCTTCCTTTCCAATTTGGATACCTTTTATATCTTTGTCTTGGAGAACTGCTCTAGCTAGAACTTCTAGCACAATGTTGAATAATAGAAGGAATAGTGAGCATTCTTGACTCATTCCCAATCTTAGGGGAAAGGTTTTCAGCCTCTCACCATTGAGTATTATGCTGGCTATGGGATTTTCATATATGCCCTTTATCATGTTAAGGAAGGTTCCTTCAATTTCCTATCTTTTGAAGTGTTTTTATGAAAAAGAGATGTTGAATTTTGTCAAATGTTTTTTCAACATTTATCGAGATGATCATTTTATTTTTCCCTTTTGATTTGTTAATGTGTTGAATTACATTAATTGGTTTTCTTATGTTGAACCACCCTTGCCTGCCATGAATGAACCCCACTTGGTCATGGTGTATAATTCTTTTAATGCGCCTTTGGATACAATTTGCAAGTATTTTGTCTAGGATTTTTGAATCTGTATTTATTAGGGAGATTTGCCTATAGTTTTCCTTATTTGTAGTGTCTTTATCTGGTCTTGGTAACAGAGTGATATTAGCTTCATAAAATGAGTTCGGTAGTGTTCCTTTTTCTTCAATTTTTTGAAAGAGTTTGAGGAGGAATGGTGTCAATTCTTTTTGGAAAGTTTGGTAAAACTTCCCTGTGAAGCCATCTGGCCCTGGGTTTTTATTTGTAGGTAGATTTTTGATTACTCGTTGGATCTCTTTGCTTGTGATTGGTTTGTTGAGGTCTTCTATTTTTTCGTGGGTCAGTCTAGGTTGTTCATGTGTTTCCAGGAAATTGTCCTTTTCCTCTAAATTGTCTAGCTTTTTGGCATACGGTTGTTCATAGTATCCTCTTATGATTTTTTTTTTTTTATTTCTTTGGGATCTGTAGTAATTACCCCCTTCTCATTTCTGATTCTGTTTATTTGGGTCTTCTTTCTTTTTGACTTTGTCTGTCTAGCTAAAGGTCTGTCAATCTGTTGATCTTCTCAAAGAACCAACTTTTGGTTTCATTTATTCTATTGTTTTTTTTTGTTCTCCAGCTCATTTATTTCTGCTTTAATCTTTGTTATTTCTTTTCATCTACTTGCTTTAGGTTAGTTTGCTGATCATTCTCTAGCCTTTTCAGTTGTTCAGTTAGGGCCGTAGTTTTACTCTTTCTTGCTTTTTATTATATGCATTTAGAGCTATAAATTTCCCTCTCAGCACTGCCTTTGCTGCATCCCACAGGTTTTGATATGTTCTGTCGTCATTTTCATTTTTCTCTAGATATTTACCAAATTCTCTTGCAATTTCTTCTTTGACCCACTGGTTGTTTAGGAGTATGTTGTTTAACCTCCATATATTTGTGAAATATATGGTTCTTTGGTGGTTGTTGATTTCTAGTTGCATTCCATTGTAGTCAGAGAATGTGCTTTGAATAATTTCAATCTTTTAAAATTTATTAAGACTTATTCTGTGTCCCAACATATGAACTATCCTGGAAAACATTCCAAGGGGACTAGAGAGGAATGTATATCCTGGTACTTTGGGATGTAATGATTTATATATGTCTCTTAAGTCTAATTCATTTATCATATTGTTTAGGTTCTCAATTTCCTTGCTGGTCCTCTGCCTAGTTCTATCTATAGAAGAGAGTGGTGTATTGAAATCTCCCACTATTATTGTTGATGTGTCTATTGCTCCCTTCAGTTTAGCCAATGTTTGTCTTATGTAATTTGGAGCTCCTTTATTGGGTGCATAAACATTTATAATTGTTATTTCTTCTTGGTGAATTATCTCTTTTATTAATATATAGTGTCCTTCTTTGTCTCTTATTACATCTTTTCATTTAACATCTATTTTGTCCAATATTAGTATAGCTACCCCAGCTTTCTTTTGATTGCAATTTGCATAGAATATTTTTTTCCCATCCTTTCCCTTTCAGTCTCTGTGTTGCAGGGTCTAAGATGAGTCTCTTGTCAACAGCATATCTCTGGGTCATATTTTTTAATCCATTCTACTAGTCTGTGTCTTTCAACTGGAAGAATTTAATCCATTCACATTCAAAGTTATTACTGTGAAGGGAGTTCTTGAACCAGCCATCTTATCCTTTGGTTTTTAGTTGTTAGATATTTTCTCTCTCTCTCTCTCTTTTCCTTTAAGTTACCCTTATTGATAACTCTTCAGTTCTGTGCTCTTCTCCAGATCTCTCTCCCCTTTCTTTTTCTCTCAGCTGGCAGAGCTCCCTTTAATGTTTCTTGCAGGGCAGGTGCAAATCTCTTGTTAACAAATTCTCTCAGCATTTGTTTGTCTGTAAAAATTTTAACCTCTCCCTCAGTTGTGAAGGAGAGTTTCGCTAGATAAAGAATTCTTGGCTGGAAATTTTTCTCTTTCAGAATCTTGACTATGTTGTACCATTGTCTTCTCACCTCCACTGAGTGACCCACTGAGTAGTCAGCACTTAGTCTTATGTTGTTTCCCTTGTATGTGGTGAATTGCTTCTCTTTGCTGCTTTCAGAAGTTTCTCCTCTTCAGCATTTGAGAATTTAATCAGTATATATCTTGGAGTAATTTTATTTGGATTTATTTTCTTTGGAGTTTGTTGGGCATCTTTGATTTGCATGTTTATGTCATTTAGAAGGTCTGGGAAGTTTTCCTCAACAATGTCTTGAAACACTCTTCCTAGCCCTTTACCCTTCTCCTTCTGGAACACCAGTGATTCTTATATTTGTTCGCTTCATGCTTTCTATCATTTCTCTGAGATCCATTTCAGATTTTTTTATTTTTTCCCATTTGTTCTTTTGTGTGCTCTCATTCAATTACTCTAACCTCAAGTTCACTTATCCTTTCTTCTGCCTCTGAAAATCTGCTCTTGTGTATTTCTAGTGTATTTTAAAGTTGATCCACAATGTCTTTTATTTCCATAAGGTCTGCTATTTTTAAATTTAGCCTTTCACATTCTTATTTATGCCCTTGTAGGGTCTACTTGATTTCCTTTATTTCTTTAGCCATCTCGTTGAAGTTTTTTTGGAGATTTGTTTGTAACTTCTTTTTTTTTTTTTTTTTTGTTAGCCTAGCCAGTGGTCCATCGATTTTATTGATTTTCTCAAAGAACCAACTTCTGGTTTTGTTGATTCTCTCTATTGTTTTCCTGTTCTCAATTGCATTTATTTCTGCTCTACTCTTTGTTATTTCTTCCCTTCTGCTTGCTTTGGGGTTAGTTTGCTGTTCTTTCTCTAATTCCTTCAGGTGAGCAGTTAACTCTTCAATTTTTGCTCTCTCTTCTTGTTTAATATAGGCATTTAGGGCAATAAATTTCCCTCTCAGCACCACCTTTGCTGCATCCCATAAGTTTTGATAAGTTGTGTTTTCATTGTCATTTGCCTCGAGGTATTTACTAATTTCTCTTGTAATTTCTTCCTTTACCCACTGGTTTTCTAAGAGGGTGTTGTTTAGCCTCCATATGTTTGTGAATTTTATGACCTTCTGCCTTTTATTTATTTCCAACTTCATTCCATTGTGGTCTGAGAAAGTGTTTTGTATAATATCAATATTTTTAAATTTGTTGAGACTTGCTTTGTGACCCAACATGTGGTCTATCCTAGAGAATGTTCCATGAGCACTTGAGAAAAAAGTGTATCCTGCTGTTGTTGGATGTAGTGTTCTATAAATGTCTGTCAAGTCTAGTTCATTTATCATACAATTCAACATCTCTGTTTCTTTAGTGATCCTCTTTCTAGATGTTCTATCCATTGATGAGAGTGGTGTATTGAAGTCTCCAACTATTATTGTAGAGGTATCTATTTCTCCTTTCAGTGATCACAGTGTTTGCCTCATGAATTTTGGGGCATTCTGGTTTGGTGCATAAATATTTATGACTGTTATGTTTTCTTGATGAATTGACCCTTTTATTAATATATAGTGTCCTTCTTTGTCTCTTTTAATTGTTTCGCTTTTGAAGTCTAACTTGTCTGATATTAATATAGCTACTCCTGCTTTTTTCTGGTTGTTGTTTGCATGAAATATCTTTTTCCAACCTTTCACTTTCAGTCTATGTTTGTCCTTGTGTCTAAAGTGAGTTTCTTGTAGACAGCATATAGATGGGTCCTGTTTTTTAATCCATTCTGCCAGTCTGTGTCTTTTTATTGGGGAGTTTAATCCATTTACATTTAGTGTTATTACTGTAAGGGCAGTACTTTCTACTACCATTTTGTTTTTTGGAATTTATATGTCATATCTTATTTTTTCCTCTCCTTTTACCTTTCCTGATAATATTCATTTCTGCACTCTTCTCCAACTCTCTCTCTCCTGTCTTTTCCTATCAGCCTGTAGCACTCCCTTTAGTATTTCTTGTAGTGCTGGTCTCTTATTCACAAACTCTCTCAGTGTCTGTTTGTCTGAAAATGTTTTAATCTCTCCCTCATTTTTGAAGGAAAGTTTTGCTGGGTATAGAATTTTTGGTTGGCAGTTTTTCTCTTTCAGTATCTTAAATATATCATGCCACTGTCTTCTTGCCTCCATGGTTTCTGCAGAGAAATCTGTACATAGTCTTATTGACTTTCCCTTGTATGTGATGGATTGCTTTTCTCTTGCTGCTTTCAGAATCCTCTCTTTGTCTTTGACATTGGACAATCTGACCAGTAAGTGTCTTGGAGTAGGTCTATTGGGATCTATTCTATTTGGGGTACGTTGTACTTCTTGAGTCTCTAATTTTCTGTCTTTTATAAGAGTTGGGAAATTTTCAGTGAATATGTCTTCTATTACTCTTTCTGCCCCCTTTCCCCTCTCTTCTCCTTCTGGGATACCCATAACACGTATATTTGTGCGTTTCATGTTGTCACTCAGCTCCCTAAGACCCTGCTCATATTTTTCCATTTTTTTCACCATCTGTTCTTTTGTGTGTATGAATTCGAATGACCTGTCTTCCAGTTCACTGATCCTTTCTTCTGCCTGTTCAAATCTACTGTTGTGTCCCTTCATTGTGTTTTTCATCTCCTCCATTGTGGCCTTCATTCCCATGAGTTCTGCCATTTGTTTTTTTAAGTTTATGAATTCTTCTTTATGGTTAGCCAGTGTCTTCTTTATATCCTTCAGCTCTTTTGCTATATCTTCCTTCATTTCATCAAATTTATTTAGCATTAGTTGCCTCCACTCCTGTGTCTCAGCTGAGCTATTAGTTTGTTCCTTTGGCTGGTCCATGTTTTCGTGTTTCCTGGTATGGCTTCTTATCTTAAGTTGTCTAGGCATCTGATTCTCTTGATTAGTTTATTTTGGAGCTTGTTTTCTGTCTTTTACCTAGTGGTTTTCTTGTTGGTTGGCTTTGTTCTCTGGCCTCTGTTATTCAGTTCAACTTATTCTAGACCTCTAACTTAGGTTCTATTTAGTTGATCAGAATTTTTCCCCTCTTGTTTTTTCTGTTTCTTGCTCTGCCTCTATGTAACCTTTTTGTGAGTGGGTCTCCTCAGATATGGTCGACCCTAGTCAGATTTTCCCAGTCTAGTGAGGCCCAGGTCTCATTGGGAGGGTATGGAGTTTTCCTGAGAATGAGACCCTCCTATGAGGCCTTTAGAATTGGTGCTTTTCCTCTCCTGTCCAGCAGGTGGCGCTGGCCAGCCCGCAGCTCCCCCACCAGTGTAAGGAGGTGTGGAGCCTTTAGTTCTGGTGACTCTGATCCTGTCAGGGGCGTGGCTGACTGAAGCAATGTTCGCTGCGATCTCAGCTTTTCCTCCAATTCCAAACTTGTGTCCAATGTGTGACTGGTTACTGGAGACCCCGAAAACACTGTTTCATATAGTTCTTGGGTAATTGCCAGCTGCTCTAGGGGAGAGACGAAATTCTGCTCCTCACCACTCTGCCATCTTGTTTGTAACTTCTTTAATTAGTTGCTCCAAATTTTGTGTCTCTTGCGGCTTTTTAATTTGTTCATTTGGCTCATCCATATTTTTTAGATCCCTCGAGTGCTTTGTAATTTTCTGTTGGCCTCGGGGCATTTGCTTGTCTTGATAGGGTTATTTTGGGAAATGCAGAATTATTTGAGCATTTATATATAATTTGGTTTGCTGGAGTGCAGTTTCCCAATTCTACCAGCAGGTGGCATTCTTGAGCTACAGGTAGCTGGAGTGCAGTTTCCCTAAAGTACCAGCAGGTGGCGCTCTCAGGTAGATGTTCCCAAAACTTCTCCTGTGCAGTGGGCAGAGTCCAAACCAGATGGGGAACCAATCAGTGCACTGGACCTCTGTGTGCACTGGGGAATGCCTGTCCTGGGGCTGTGACGTGGGCCCTGAGCAGGAAGGCAGGGAGTCCAATCAAGGGCACCCTGTAGATGGAATGTGGGCCCCGCCTTCTGGTTCTCTGCCTGCCTGGCGCCTGCGAGTCTCTGGGGTGTGGGAGGAGCTCCTGATCGCTGGTATGGTGCCTGTGACCTTCCTGCTTCTCGCTGTTGCACCCCCCTCCCCAGACTTCCATAGGGGCAGAGCAAATGCTTCCCACTGGGTTCCCTCACAGGAATTCCCTGCTGCCTGACTGTGTAGGATCACAAACTGTCAAGGTAGGTGCGTGGGAGTGGAGAGCTGCTGCTAACCCCCTTGCCTGGCAGCTGTTTTGCTGCTGCTGGCCTGGGGTGGGGTGCAGTCCAGATAGGCAACAAACTCCCTGTATCCCTCCAGCTGCCATCTCTCCTCTGTTTTTTGTCGGTCTCCTCCACATACTGTGGGGGACCCTCTATGGCTGGTCATACCCCAAAACCATGGTCCCTGCTGTCCTCTGGCCCCTTTCTCGTTATTTTCATGGAGGAGAAGCACGTTCTGCCTCACTTACTCCACCATCTTCCCAGAAGTCCTTCTCCTTCATCTCTTTTTGTCACATTTTCTTTCAACTCATTGTTTTGATTTAGAAGATTTGTTTGAACATCTTTAGTTAGTTGTTTCAGCTCCTGAATCTCAGTTGAGGTGCTACTTTGTTCCTTTGACTGGGCCATATCTTCGTATTTCCTGATGTGGCTCATGATTTTTTTTTTAAATTCAGTTTTATCGAGATATATTCACATACCATACAGTCATCCATGGGGTACAATAAACTGTTCACAGTACCATCTTATAGTTGTGCATTCATCACCCCAATGTATTTTTGAACATTTTCCTTACACCAGAAAGAATCAGAATCAAAATAAAAAATAAAAATAAAAAAAGAACACCCAAATCACCTCCCCACCCCATCCCACCCTATTTTTCATTTAGGTTTCGTCTCCATTTTTCTACTCATCCATCCATATGCTGGATAAAGGGAGTGCAATCTTCAAGGTTTTCAGTCACACTGTCACCCCTTATAAGCTACATTGTTATACAATCATCTTCAAGAGTCAAGTCTACTGGATTGGAGTTTGGTAGTTTCAGGTATTTACTTCTAGCTATTCCAATACATTAAAACCTAAAAAGTGTTATCTATATAGTGCATAAGAATGTTCAACAGAGTGACCTCTCAACTCCATTTGAAATCTCTCAGCCACTGAAGCTTTATTTCGTTTCATTTTGCATCCCCCTTTTGGTCAAGAAGATGTTCTCAATCCCACGATGCCAGGTCCAGATTCATCCCCAGGAGTCATATCTTGCATTGCCAGAGAGATTTATACCCCTGGGAGTCAGGACCCCATAGGCGGGAGGGCAGTGAGATCACCCGCAAAGGTGGCTTAGTTAGAGAGAGAGGGTATGCCTCATGATTTTTTGCTGACTAGACATCTGATATTCTTGATTAGTTTATTCTGGAGGTTGTTTTCTCTTTTTTGCCTAGGGTTTTCTTGTTGATTGTCTTTGATCTCTAACTTTTCTTTGTTTCTCTCACTGGCCAGTTGTCACATTGCTTTGCACCCCAATCTTCCCCCCCAAATCAGGCATCCACTGTGGCTTGCCACAGGGATAGGAGGTAGACACTAGGACCTCAGCAATTTCACTCTGTGTGGTAATATAGATCTGCTGGCTTCCAGTGGTGCTCTGTTTTCTGCTGGCCAGCAAGACCTTGGTTTGTTTTAGAGCCCTGCTTTAACAGTTGAGTCTTCTGTATTTCTCAGCCAAAACAGGGCCAGCTTTCTATACAGTGTGTAGACCAGTCCTGTTGTCCTAAGAAAGGGTTTAGAGCAAATTTTAAAAGCATTTCAAGTCCCTTGCACTTTCAAGAATGTCAAGCAGATGGCGCTGTTCAGTAACTTACTCATCCTCAGAGGCTGCTTTGCCTCTGAGCACAGGCTGCTTTTATACAGGTGTGCTGAAACTGCAGGATTTCTATGCCCTCAGTTTGCCAGCCCAAATCTGGCTTGATGTGGGGCTCTGCCTCTGGCAGAGAACTTCCTCAGCTGACCCAATACTTTAGCCATCCCAAAGGCAAGGAAATGGCCACCAGCTGCTTCTTCCCTCAAGGGTGGGGGAAGGGCTTTCAGACCCAGGGCTGGAAACACTGTCTCTGTCCACATTTTCTTAGTCTCTTTGTCCCTCATTGATCTGGGCCTTGAGATGTCCTCCCCTGTCCCTTGGGTCTTCAAACAGTGGGGGAATGTCTCACTGCTGTTAAAGATTTTCTAGTCTGTGTCTGTCGTGGGAGAAGTCCTGTCTTCTGATTCTGTGCCATTCCCACATGAGATCAAGTGAGGGGGGGAGGGGAGAGGACCAGCTGGTCTGGGACAGAAGATTCCTATCTGATGTTTCATTTCTTTTCTTCAATTTAGCACTTGCAGGGTCCTAATCCAGTCTATATCCTCCTCCAGAGTTTCAAACAATTCAGAATTGTCCTTTTTTTCCAGTGAATCTCTGAAGAGACGTTTTTAGTAGCTGTTTACATTGCCATGTTGATGATATCACTGGTCCAGAATATTTTTAATTTGATCTACAGTATCTTTCATTTCTATAAGATCTTCTATTTTTCTATTTATTCTTTCAAATTCTTCTTTATGCTCTTCTAATGTCTTCTTAATATCCTTTATCTCTTTAGCCATTTCATTGAAGTTATTTAGATTTGTTTGAGCATCTTTGATTAGTTGTTCCAAATTCTGTGTCTCCTCTGGCTTTTTAATTTGATCATTTGACTTGACCGTATCTTCTTGCTTCTTCATATGATTTGTGATGTTTTGCTGGTTTCTTGGCATTTGATTATCTTGATAATGTTATTTTGAAGGTTGGTTTCCCTTACTTGTCTAATATTTTTTTTGCTTGGGTTTGCTTTGAAGGTCTCCTTTGGCACTGGTTTGTTGGTAATTCCCAGCCAAATGAAGTCCAGTGCCTAACACAGGGAGTGCAGCCCTTTTCTGAAGTCTGTTGTAGGCTGGGCACAAGAGCAGCTTGCTAGACTGCACTTCCCTAGTCTTCCCAGCAGATGGCGCTCTTGGGCTACCTCTTCCCCACGACTCGGCCTGTCCCTGACTGTAGCAGCCTGCTGGGAAATGTCCAGACCAGGTGAAGATCCAGTCAAGGCTGCAGGCTTCTGGGCAGGCTGGAAGCCTCTGGCTCTGGGGATGGAGCATGGGCACTGTGCACCATGGCTCAGACTCCAGCTTATAGGTGTGATGGGTCTTGTGATTCCAAGACTCTTGTGTGGAAAGACTCCAGGCTGCAGGACTGAGAGGTTCAACTTGTTCAGCCAGCAGCCAGCCCAGGAGTGCACTGTTTTTCCCTGGCCAGCAAGACTGCTTTGAGGGTTGGGGAAGGGCACCTGGTGTTGCAATGCAGCTCCCTCAACCCCGCCTCTGTGTGTGTAGAAGTGAGCACCCTGGGCCCCTGCATTGTTAGGATTGAGGCAGCAGGACTCAGAGGGTCTTTCTTGCTGGTGTTTTGTCAGATCGGTTGTGCTCTGTGTTCCTTTCTCCTCCCGAGGGGTGGGCTTCCCAGACTCCCCCAAGTCTTGGTGCCTGCAGCAGCCTGCCTCAGGTATGGGGGGTGGGCACTGTAGCAGCATCTCTGTGTGTGGATAATGTGAGTCTGCTGGCTCCTGGGTTCCTACACAAGAACACTTGGCTCTTACTCAGAAGAATGCCTCCCCTACCGCTCCAAAGCTGGGGTGTGCCGCTTTCAGCTGCCCGATCCAGCCGTTGCACTGTGGAGGAACTGAGGGGTGGTTGTGATTGAGTACACCCACCCCAATTTCTCAGTTGTCATTTCTCTGCTTTCCCACCCAGGTCTTCCTTACATAATGTAGAGGTCCTTCTGGTTACCCAGCCTCTGGAACTGCTGCTTTGGTCATTTTCTGCTTTTTCTCTAGTTGTTTTATGGTGGGAGGAGTGAGTTCTGCCTATTCTATTCCACTATATTCCGCCTCATAGATGTTTTATATACAAAAATTCTAAATACAATTTTAGTAGAATGACTATGTATTTATATATCTATATAGAGAGATTTATATACATCTATC
The DNA here is from genome assembly GCF_015220235.1 of Choloepus didactylus. NCBI lineage: Eukaryota > Metazoa > Chordata > Mammalia > Pilosa > Megalonychidae > Choloepus > Choloepus didactylus. Next base: position 38,656,331 of record NC_051321.1, read on the forward strand.
TAGCCTCAACTGTATGCATCATGATCAAATGAAATTTATTCCAAAAATGCAAGGTTGGCTTAAAATTTGAAAATCAATCAATGTAATTTTCTGTATTAGTAAACAAAAAGTTTTAAAAATAAGATCACCTCATTAAATGCAGGAAAAGCAGTAATAAAATCCAAATTCTGTGCATGATAAAAACTCTCACCAAACTAGGTATTAGAAGGGAAACTCCTTAACTGTATGAAGTCTCTCTATTACAGACCTACAACTAAAACCATTATTAATGGTGAAAGTAATACTTTCCTTCCAAGATTAAGATGGAAATAGAATATCTGCTCTTACTGTTCCTATACAACATTATACTGGAGGCTCCAACCAGCGCAATGAGCCCAGAAAACTATATAAAAGGCACCCGGTTAGGAACAAAAGGAAGCAAAAATACCTGTATTCAAAGATGATATGATTGTCTATGTAGAAAAGCCTAAGGGATCTAGAAAAGAGTTTCCAGAACTCATAAGTGAGTTTAGTAAAATTGCAAGAAACAAGATAAACTAAGATAATTTGAATCTCTATATCCTGGCAACAAATAATCAGATACTGAAATTAAAAGAACAGTAGCATTTACAATAGCAAAATAAATGAAATACTCATGGATAAATTTGACAAAAGATATACAAGACTTTCATATGCTACGTATATGCTAAAAATTTCTGAGAGAAATTAAAGAAGGCTTAAATAAATGGAGAAATATGCTATGTTATTAGATTGGATGATTCACTATTGTCTAAGAGTCAATTCTCCCAAATTTATTCTATAGATTCAATGCATTTGCAATCAAAATTTTAAAAGCCTTTTTTTTTTAAAGAAATCCACAGTAATCTTAAAATGTATGTGAGAAACTGAAGGATCTAGAATATCCAAAACAACTTTGAAAAAGGAGATCAAACTTGGAATACTTTCAATACCTAAATTCAGGACTTATAAAGCTAGAGCAATCAATGTTGTCATATTTTTATTAAGATTGGCATATAGATTAAGGAAACAGAATAGAAAGTACAGAAATAGACCCATGTATATGAGATTGGTCAACATGGAATTTTGGACAAAAGTCCCAACGCCATTCAGTAAGGAAAGGATAATCTTTTCCACAAATTGTGCTAGAACAGTATTTGCATTTTTTATCCCATACTTAAATGTAAGGGTTAAAACCACAAAACTTCAAATGAAAACATGAGAAAATCTTAGTTCTTTGTGTGTGGCAAATATTTCTTACATAGGAAGTTAAAACACAAAGTATAAATGAAAAATCAATAAACTGGATTTCATCATAATTAAAACTTTTTACCCTTCAAAAGACGTTATGAAAAGCAAAATTTCAGAGATTTTTTCCTTTCATTTGCCACTTCACTGTTTCCTTAGAACTTCTGAAAACATTCTTATTGAAAGTTGGAGTTCTGGATTCTCCCACAGGGACAAGAATTTCTATGACTATCATAAATGAAATAACTTTAAAAATTGGAATCTCGATTTCCATTTCAGGGATGACAGAGTAGAACTATTTTTCCCTATTCCTCCTGGAACTAAAGCCCTGGACACTATATATAAAACAAACATAAGAAGATACTGAAAAGTGGACAGAAAAAGACAGAAATGACTGGGGGCCTTGGGACTCAAGGAGCAACATGGTGGTGAGTTCCTTGTGTTTTCTTTTTGTCTCATATAACATGGTCTTCTTGCTGGAGAAGCTGGCAACTCAGAAACACCAACTGGTGCAGATAGGAAAAGGCTCCAACAAAAGTCTGCTGTCTTTGGTCAAAGGACAGGAAAGGGGCAGCCTAGCAAGAAAGAAAAGTTAGAGATAATAACAACTCCACTCCAGCCAAACATCACAGAAACTGTGGCCTCTCCCCCAGCCATGCTAGCGAAGACCTAGTGAGGAGCCTAGACTTTATGGGCTCTGACGACGTGTCACATCCTGCCACACCCCCACTTTGGGTGCTGGATGTGTCAGAGCAGGCCGAGGAGGGAGCCAGAACTTTCATACCCCTGGTTGTAACAAGGCAGTTGGAAACTAAATAACACACTTCTAAAAAACCTATGTATCAAAGAGGTCTCAAGGAAAATTAAAAAAAATACATTGGACTGAATGAAAATAATAACACAACATATGCAAATTTTGGCAATGCATTTAAAGCAGTGATGAAAGATAAATTTATAGCACTAAATGCTTACATTAAAAAAGAGGAAAAGTTTAAATAAATAATTTAAGTTCACACCACAAAGAATTAGCAGAAGAGGAGTACAATAAAACCAAGGCAAGCAGATGGAAGAATATAATAAAGATATGAACAGAAATCAAGGTACTTGAAAACAAAAACAATAGAAAAAAATCAATGAGCAAAAAGCTGAAAAGACTAATAAAATTGGAAAACCTCTAGCAAGAATGATAAGGAAAAAAGAGAGAAGAGACAAATTATCAATATTAGTAGTAAAACAGGAGATATCATCACAGACCAAAAAAATAATGATGGAATATTATGAGCAACTCTACACATATAAATTTTACAACTTAGATGAAATGGACCAACTCCTCAAAAAGCTCAAACTGTCACAACTCACCCAATAGGAAATATAGAATTAGAATAGCTCTATAATTTAGTTTAAAAACTCCCCAAAAGGAAATCTATAGGCTCAGATGGTTTCACTGCAGAATTCTACCGAATGTTTAAAGAAGAATTAACACCAATTGTATACAATCTCTCCCAGAAAGTAGAAGAGGAAGATACACTTGCCAATTCATTACTTGAAGCTGGCATAAATTTGTTCTGGTTTGCTAATGCTGCTGTTATGCAAAACACCAGAAATGGATTGGCTTTTATAAAGGGGGTTTATTTGGTTACATAAAAGTTATAGTCCTAAGGCCCTAAAAGTGTCCAAAAAAGGCATCAACAATAGGCTACCTTCACTGAAGAACACTTCACTGACGTGTCAGCAAAAGTCTGCTTTCAATGTCTATCTCTCCAGTGTCTCTCTAAGCTGCAGCAGCACTGAACTCCTTCTGTTTGAGCTCTTATAGGGCTTCAGTAAGCTAATCAAGACCCACATCAATTGGGTTGGGCCACACCTCCATGGAAATAATTCAATCAGAGTTGTCACCTACAGTTGGGTGGGTCACATCTCCATGGGTCACATCTCCATTCCAACCTAACCAACGCTAATACATCTGCCCCCACAAGAATGTATTAAAGATAATGGTGTTTTGGGGGGACATAATACATCCAAACTGGAACATGGTCTGATAACAGAACCAGGCAATGATAGTACAAGAAAAGAGAAAACTACAGACCAATGTACCTCATGGTATAGATACAAAAATTCATAATAAAATATTAACAAATAGAATTCAGTAACTTATAGAAGAATTATACACCATGACATATAGGGCTTTATTCCAGTGATGCAAGACTGATTCAGTTTGAAATACCATTATAATTCACCATATTAATAGGGTAAAGAAGAAAAGATCTGTGATCAGATCAATCAGTGCAGAAAAGGCATTTAACAAAATCCAATGCCCGTTAATGATAAAAACTAAAAAATAGGAATAGAAGGGAACTTCCTCAAGTTGTGTGAATCTAACAAAACATGTAAAAGACTTGTATGCTAAAAACTATAAAATGCTAATTAAAGGAATCAAAGAAAATCTACATAAATAGGGAGACATACTGTGTTCATGGATTGAAAGACTGATTATAGTCAATGATGTCAATTATTCCTAAATTTATATAAAGGTTTAATGCAATTCTTATCAAAATTCAAGCATGATTTTTTGTATATATAAAAAGAATTTAAAAAAATTTATATGGAAAGACAAAAGTACTAGAGTATCTAAACATTTTGAAAAAAGAGAAGAGGGAGGTCTACCCAATACTAAGTCTCACTATGCAGCTACAGTCATGAAGCCATAGTGGTATTGGCAATAGATAGACATAGATCAATGGAATAGAATAAAGAACCTCAAAATAGACCATGCAAATATACCCTGCTGATTTTTGCCAAGGGTGTAAAAGCACTTTGTGGTAGGCTGAATGATGGCCCCTCCAAGATGTCCATATCCTAATCTCCAGAACCTGTGACTAGATTACCTTACATGGCAAAAGGAACTTCATGGCTGTGATTAAGTTAAGGATTATCTGGGCAGGCTCAGTGTAATCACAAGGGTCTTTAGAAGAGGAGGAAGGAGGACTACAGTGGGCAGAGAGGGTAATGTAATGACAGAAGCAGTGTTAGAAGAGGGGATGTGAAGATACAGCAGCTTTGGAGTGATGTGGACATGAGCCAAGGCATGAGCCAGAGGCAGCCTCTGAAGTATGGAAAAGGCAAGCAATGAATTTTCCTTTAGAGCCTCCAGAAAGAGCACATCTCTGATGGCACCTTAATTGAGCCCTGTAAGACCCGTTTCAGGCTTCTGACCTCCAAAATTGTAGTATTATAAGTTTGTATTGCTTTAAGCTCCTGAGATCATGGTAATTTGTTACAGCAGTAATAGGAAACTAATACAACAACTCAATGCAGGAACATTAGCTTTTTCAGTAAAAGTTGCTGGAGCAATTGGACATCAATAGTCAAAAAATGAATCTCGACCTAAACATCATGTCTTATGGAAAAATTAACTCAGGGGCTTAAATATAAAATGTAAAACCATAAAACTTTTAGGAGAACACACAGGAGAAAATCTTCAGACTCTAGCGCTAAGTAAAACATTCTTAGACTTGACAGTAAAAGTGTGATCCATAAAAGGAAAAACTGATAAATTGGAATTCATCAAAATTAAAAATCTTTTGCTCTGTGAGAGACTCTGTTAACAGTTTAAAAAGTCAAGCTACAGAATGGAAGAAAATATTTGCAAACTACCAAGGATTAATATCCAGAGTATATAAAGAACTCTCAAAACTCAACAGTAAAACTAAACAAAACAAAACAAAAACAAAACAAAAAACTGCAAACAACCCAATTAGAAACAAGCAAAAGACATGAAAAGACACTCCACCAAAGAGGGTATATAGGTGGAAAATAAACACATGAAAAGATATTCAACATCACTGGCCATTAGGGAAATGCATATTAAAACCATAATGAGATATCACTAAACACTTATCAAATGACTAAATTTAGAAGGAACACCACATCGATACAGCATGCAGAGAAACTGACTCACTCATGCATTGCTAGTAGGAATGTAAAATGGTACAGCCAATCTACAACACAGTTTGGGAGTCTCATAAAAATAAGCATGCAACTACCATACAACCAAGCAACTGTACTCCTGGGCATTTATCCCAGAGAAATGAAAACTCATGTTCCTATGAAACCATGTAGGAGTGCTCATAGTGGACCTATTTGTAATAGCCAAACTGGGAAAGAACCCAGAAGTCCTTCAGTGGGTAAATACTTAAACAAGTTGTGATACATCCATACCATGGAATATTACTCAGCAATAAAAAAAAACCATACCATTAATACAGACAACAGCTTTGATGAATCTCCAGAGACTTAACAATGAGTGAAAAAAGCCAATTGCATGAGGTTACATACTATGTGATTCCGTTTGTATAATATTCTCAAAATGACATTATAGTAATGGAGGACAGAGTAGTAGCTAGGGGTTGAGATTGTTGTGGGAGGTAGAGGGAGGGGAGTGAGTGTGGCTATAAAAGGGCAACCTAAGGGATCTTTGTGGTGATGGAATTGTACTGTACCTTGACTTTATCAATTTCAATATCCTTGTTGGATTTTGTGCTATATTTTTGCAAGATGTTACCTCTGGAAGGAACTGGGTAAAGGTATGTGGGCTCTCTGTTATTTCTTATAACTGCATATATGAATCTATAATTATCGCAAAATAAAATAATTAAAAGGAAAAAGAAAAATTTGGATTCATCATAGCTGAACTAGGCATGTAATTAATTTAATAAGAATTTTAAAGATTATAGGAAAGATTAGGTCCCTAACTTCACTATATTAACTTAACTAATGTGGATTCCCTCAGAATAACATATGCATGTCAAACACAGCATTGGATGCTAATTTGCCATTTTTATTCCTCCTGAAATTCCATATCAGTTTGTTATGAAGTTACAAAATCACTTTTACTCAGGAAAGAAGAGACCTCTATGACAATCCAGATTATAGAAGAGAACTTGAATTTCAGTCTCACGGTAGACATTTGATGGTTCAGAAGGAGATGGGAAGATTGCCAGGCAGGCACTGGCAGCCATGCCCCGATAGGTTACAGTGGTTGTGTATGCAATCTGTGGTACTGAGAAGTGTCTCCCTTTTGAGACATATGTGTCATTTACTACAATCTATTTTAGCATATTCTTATACCTAGCCACCACCTACCCACAAATGAGAATCCTGGTGAGGATATCTTAAAAGGGATTCTGCACTCTAATATTCCCATATAGCCTACATTAAAGATTTTGATGGTTACCAAGAGCAAAGGGCAAAGATTAACAATAGCCAATTTCTTTGAGTTTCAGAAAAAAGAACGCTGCTCCCTAACCCTTTGCTCGCCCTGGCACTGCAGAGGGCATAATTCACCTCCATCTGGAGTAGGACAGACTACCAAGAAGATTCTCAGCCCTCCACATATCCCAAGTTTTTGCGTAAGAGATTTCACATTTAAAAGCAAGTTTTTTTTTACATTTAATTTTATTGAGATTGTTCACATACCATACAATCATCCAAAGATTCAAAGTGTACCATCAATTGCCCAGATGATCATCATACAGCTTTGCATCCATCCCCACAATTAATTTTTTTCTCAATTTTTAGAACATTTTCCTACTCCAGAAAAGAAATAAAGACAAAAAAAGGAAACTCAAATCCTCCCAGACCCCTAACCACCACCCCACCATTATTGACTCTTAGTGTTGGTATAGTACATTTGTTACTGTTGATGAAAGAATGTTAAAATACTATTAACTGTAGTACGTAGTTTGCGATAGGTATATTTTTTCCCTATGTACCCCTCTATTACTAAATTCTAGTTATAGTGTCATACATTTGTTCTAGTTCATGAAAGAGATTTCTAATATTTGTATAGTTAATCATGGACACTGTCCACCACAAGATTCACTGTTTTACACATTCCTATCTTTTAACCTCCAACTTTCCTTCTGGTGACATATGTGACTCTAAACTTCCCCTTTCCAGCACATTCACACACCATTCAGCATTATTAGTTATTCTCATAATAACGTGCTACTGTCACCTCTGTCCATTTCCAAACACTTAAGTTCAACCAGTTAAACATGCTGCTCATAATAAGCAAACTCTCCCCATTCTTTAGCCTCGTTCTATATCCTGGTAGCTTATATTTCATGTCTATGAGTTTACATATTATAACTAGTTCATATCAGTGAGACCATGCAATATTTGTCCTTATGTGTCTGACTTATTTCATGCAATATAGTGCCTTCAAGTTTCTTCACCAACCTGTTTTTTTTTTAAAGATGATTTTGTTCACCCACCATACATTCCAACATAAGAACAATTGATGGTTCCCTGTATAATCACATATTTATGCATTCACCACCATCACCATTCAACTATGTAAGGACATCTCTGTTTCTTCCACAAAGAAGGAGGAAGAGTCAAAGAAGATAGAGAGACACAAGAGAAAGAAAAAGGAAGAAAAAAACCATGACAGCTAAAAAGCAACAAAAGGAAAGATAGAATTAAACTAAAGTAGAATAAAAGAGTCAGATAACATCACCAATGCCAAGAGTACCATACCCTTCCCTTATGTCCCCCTATTATAGGCATTTAGCTTTGGTATATTGCCTTTGTTGTATTAAAGGAAGCATAACACAATGTTTCTGTTAACTATAGTCTCTAGTTTACATTGATTGATTTTTCCCCAATACCACCCCATTTTTAACACATTGTAAGGTTGACATTCATTTGTTCTCCCTCATGTAAAAACATATTTGTACATTTTATCACAATTGTTGAGCATTCTAGGTTTCACTGAGTTATACAGTCCCAGTCTTTATCTTTCCTTTTTCCTTCTGGTGTCCCACGTGCTCCTAACCTTCCTCTTTCAACCATACTCACAGTCATCTTTGTTCAGTGTACTTACATTGCTGTGCTAACATCACCAAAAATTGTGTTCCAAACCTCTTGCTCCTAGCTTTTCCTATCTGTCTGTAGTACTCCCTTTAGTATTTCTTGTAGAGCAGGTATCCTGTTCACAGACTCTATCATTGTCTGTTTGTCAGAGAATATTTTAAACTTGCTCTCATGTTTGAAGGACAGTTTTGCCAGGTATAGGATTCTTGATTGGCAGTTTTTCTCTTTCAGTATATTAAATATATCACACCACTTCCTTCTTGCCTCCATGGTTTCTAATGACAAATCTGCACATAGTTTTATCAAGCTTCCTTTGTATATGATAGATCACTTTTCTCTTGCTGCTTTCAAGGTTCTCTCTTTGTCTTTGATGTCTGATAATCTGATTGTTAAATGTCTTGGTTTAGGTTTACTCAGATGTTTGGGGTATGCTGTGCTTCTTGGATCTGTAATTTTATGTGTTTCTTAAGAGACGGGAAATTTTCATTGATTATTTCCTCTATTATTGCTTCTGCCCCTTCTCCCTTCTCTTCTCCTTCTGGGACACCCATGACATGTACATTCATGTGCTTCTGGTTGCCATTCAATTCCCTGAGATGTTGCTCATATTTTTCCATTCTTTTCCCTATCTGTTCTTTTGTGTGTAGGATTTCAGGTATCTTGTTCTCCAGTTCCTGAGTGTTTTCTTCTGCCTCTTGAGATCTGCTGTTGTATGTCTCCACTGTGTTTTTAATCTCTTGTGTTGTGTCTTTCATTTCCATAGATTCTGCCAGCAGTTTTTTCAAACTTTTGATTTCTACCTTATGTTCGCCCAGTGTTTTCTTTATAGCCTTCATCTCTTTTGCCATATCTTCCCTGAACTCATTGATTTGGTTTTTGATTTGATTTAGCACATTTCTTTGAAAATCTTTAATGATTATTTCATTAAAGTGAAACAATATCTCAACTGTACTGTGATTGAACTGTAAGTTTTTTCCTTTGACTGGGCCATATCTTCATTTTTCCTAGTGTAGTTTGTAGTTTTCTATTGTCTAGGCATCTGGTTTCCTTGGTTACTGAAATCAGATTTTCCCAGACCAGAATGGGTTCAGATCTCAGAATGGTGTTATATTCAGTTTCAAGTCTCTCTCTGTGTGTGTCTTAGAGATTGACAGACTTTCCTATGAGGTCTCTAACAGCTGTGCTTTTCCTAACCTGCCCAGCAGGTGGCACCTGTCATCCTGTCACTCCTGACTGGTGTAAGGAGGTATGGCCCCTTTAGTTTCTGTTTTGGCTGTTTTCCCCCAGGCTCTGGGGTCTGAGTGCTGAAGGGAAGGCCAGCACTAGAATTGGGTCCCACCAATTTCCTCTCAGGAAAGATACACCCCCTAGGGAGTTATCTTCTGCATTTGAATAGCTCCTTTGTCTCTAACTCTGTTGTCTCCACCCCGTCTGGGTCATAGCACTGTGAACTGAAAATGGCTGAGGCTCTCTCCACTGAGCCACTCAGGTTGAGAGAGAGAAAAAGGGAAAGAAAGCCCCCTTTCAGAACCAGTCCATGGCCCCCCAGTTTCACCTGTCAGCCAGAGGTAACACCTGGTCTTCTGGGCTCCCCTCCCAGGACACAGGAGTCTCTGGTTCTTTAAGGAGGTCAGTCATCACTAAAAGCCTCTGTCTGCTTGTTAGGGGTTTGTTTATGTTGTTAGCTTGTATTCAACAGTCCACATTTGTTAATTAAAACCCCAGTTGGAGCTAGGCTGAGCTATATTCACTTGCTCTGGGACTGGTTTTGGCCAAAACGAGGTTCTCCAGCTCAACCTGCCATGGGGGGAGGGAGCCTCCCAGCAGAGTTCCACAGTTTTTACTTACAGATTTTATGCTGCTATCTCAGCCATCCCACCCACTCCAGGTTGGTGTATGATGTGTGGACAGTCACAGTTGTCCCCCACCAGTTATTCCAGATTATTTACTAGGTGTTCCTGGTTTTTTATTTGTTGCTCCAGGGGACTAACTAAATTCCACTCCTCTCTATGCCACCATCTTGTCCATCCCTCTAAATGCAAGTTTTTCCCTCCTTAAATGCCATTTAACAAATTTCCTTAGAGAAGACTGAAAAAAATCTTCTATTTGAGGGAGCAAAGGCCTTTCAACCAGCAGCTCTGCTATTAGCTCTCTGTGTGACTATGTGCAAACGTCTTTGCCTGACTCGGTCATTATTTCATTGCTCCTAAAATAAGGAACTGAGGCATTTCGTTAGATGATTTCTAGGATCTCTGCCAGTCCAATTATTTCTATGCTTTCTTCCTTTTCTGAAGAGTAAAAGGGCCAGGCAGATGCACCTCCAGGAAGGTTGTTTTGGCAGAGTCAAGATAACAATTTTCTGAGGCAAAGGGATTGCTGTTCTCTAGTAGCAAGCATCTTGAGACCAGGTGCACCAGGTATGGGATTTGATGGCTAATAACTTCATTTCTTTGGGTTAAACAAGTTCTTTGGTCCTGATTTCTCAATGTTCTAAAGATTACAAAGGGACAAACTTTTCTGAACTCTCCTTTTTATTTATCCATGGTGAAATAATTGACACAGTAATGGTTTAATTTTAAACTAATTGTTTAAAGCCAAAGTGACTCTGCAAGATACATAATAACTGCTCAGCAAATGGTTGTCACACATAATTTAATAGAAAAACTTTCCACAGCAGAGTGGAAGAGGCCACAAATTATTAAACCAGGGTTGGAGTCTTCTTTACCTTGTCCTAAAAGAAGGGATTTGGGCAAATACCTTTGGCTCTGATTCTCATTTTTCTCATCTGTAAAATGGATAAACAATGCTTTTCTCTTGAGTTGATTATGAGATTCAAATGATAACATATTCACAAAAGTGCTCTATAAACTGCCCAGAACTCCACAAACATAAAGAATTTTATTTTTGAATTAAGGAAAGCAATTTACTTTCTTTTTAAAAAGCATTTCACGATCCTAGGTACTTTATACATAAAATCTAGTGGTGGCTTTACAGATAACTGTTTTTAAATTTGTTTCTTTTGGTAATGTGGTATAAAGAATGGCATTTTGATTTTATTACATTTGGATTCTGAGCTAATATAGCCTATTCTTGCCTGTGGAATGTGGACATGGGGGTTTTTCTGGACCAAGGTATTTTTGATGTGGTTAGTTCTCCACCTTCTGCCTAAAGCCCACATTCTTCACGTCTGCCTATTTACCACGCTTCTCTGCTTCTGCAGAAGTGATGGAGGAATCTTTGGTCTCTCAGGACCTCTTTGCTGCCTTCCTCTTAGACTGATCTTTCCTGCTGCAGGACTGAGCACAGCTCATGTCAGCTGTGTGGAAGACAAGACAATGTTGGGAGTCCTGTGTTCGGCTTTTCTGCCCATGGCTTCTGAGATAGGGACTCCTTTCCCTTCAGGCTGCTGATGTATGGGCAGTCATTGCTTCTCTTCTTAAACTATCGCTGGCAGATGTGAGGCATCAGCTGTCCTAGATTCAAATTCTGGTTCTACTGTGTACTAACTGAATGATCTGGGCAGGGTGGTATCCTGCCATAATCATGGCTATTTCAAAGCATTTTTTTTAAATATATTAAGTGATCTAATGGGGTGTACAACCAAAAGCAACAATGTTTTTGAGGACACAAGTTCCCTAAAACAACTGCAAGACAAGGAAATCAGCAAACTATCTTGAAGGGCATTTGGAAAGCCTCAAATATCCACCCATCATACTTCTTTACAAACAATGTATATAATCTTCATCTTTTTCTTTAAAAACCCTTGCTTGGAAGCCCCACAGTAGAAGATAGTTGGGTTGCTACCTGAATCTGTGCTCCCTGAATTGCAACTCTAAGACTTCCAAATAAATACTTTTGTGTCCTTGCAGCTCAGTCTGTAAAATCTCAGTCTACAAAATATTTAAAGAAACATTTATTTTGGATTTATATGTGATTCCTGTACTTGCTAGGAAACTTCTAGAGCGATTGTCCATACCACTTAACTTTCTTTCTAGTTTTGCTCATAGCTATTTTGCACTTTATTTTTGAAAAATACCCAAAATTTACTTAAAAATTTTTTTAATTCATTTTATTGAGATATATTCACATACCATGCAGTCATACAAAACAAAGCGTACATTCAATTGTTTACAGTACCATTATATAGTTGTGCATTCATCACCAAAATTAATTTTTGACATTTTCATTACCACACACACAAAAATAGTAATAAAAATTAAAGTGAAAAAGAGCAATTAAAGTAAAAAAGAACACTGGGTGCCTTTTTTTTTTTCTTCCCTCATTTTTCTACTCATCCATCCATAAACTAGACGAAGGGGAGTGTGGTCCATATGGCTTTCCCAATCACATTGTCACCCCCCATAAGCTACATTTTTATACAATCGTCTTCAAGATTCATGGGTTCTGGGTTGTAGTTTGATAGTTTCAGGTATTTACTGCTAGCTATTCCAATTCATTAGAACCTAAAAAGCATTGTCTATATTGTGTGTAAGAGTGCCCACCAGAGTGACCTCTTGGCTCCTTTTGGAATCTCTGCCACTGAAGCTTATTTCATTTCCTTTCACATCCCCCTTTTGGTCAAGAAGATGTTCTCCATCCCACAATGCCGGGTCTAGATTCCTCCCCAGGAGTCATATTCCATGTTGCCAGGGAGATTCACTCCCCTAGGTGTCAGATCCCACTTAGCGGGGAGGGCAGTGATTTCACCTGCCAAGTTGGCTTAGCTAGAGAGAGAGGGCCACATCTGAGCAACAAAGAGGCATTCAGGAGGAGGCTCTTAGGCACAATTTTAGGGAGGCCTAGCCTCTCCTTTGCAGTAAGTCTTCCCAAGGGCAAGTCCCACGGCAGAGGGCTCAGCCCATCAAACCACCAGTCCCCCTTGCCTGTGAGCACATCAGCAACCATTGAGGTGGGGAAGCCCAACACCCCACACTCTCCACCAGCTCCTCAAGGGGGCCCTGCATATTTTTCTCATTTTTTTTAACTAACTTTTTTTTTTAAATTAACTATATAAAAAAAAATTAAAAAAACATACAATTAAAAAAAAGACATTTCAAACAAACCATAACAAGGGAGTAAGAAAAAGACAACTTACCTAAGATGACTACTTTACTTCCAACATGTTCCTACTCTACCCCAAGAAAATAACCTAATATAGCAACATTTCTGTGAACTTGTTCCTACTATACCCATCAGAAATTAACAGACCATAGTCATTGCTGGGCATTCCCAGAACGTTAAATTTACCTCCAATAGCTTATCTGTTCTTATTGGGTTACCATTCCCCCTTCCTTAATTGTGCTCCATCACTAGTTCCCCTACATTCTACATTATGAACTATTTGTTTTACATTTTTCAATGTTCACATTAGTGATAGTATATAATATTTCTCTTTTTGTGCCTGGCTTATTTCACTCAGCATTATGTCTTCAAGGTTCATCCATGTTGTGTTGTCATTTGTTTCGTGACATTGTTCCTTCTTATAGCCACATAGTATTCCATCGTGTGTACATACCACATTTTATTTATCCACTCATCTGTTGAAGGACATTTGGGTTGTTTCCATCTCTTGACAATTGTGAATAATGCTGCTATGAACGTAGGCATACAGATATCTGTTCATGTCACTGCTTTCAGACCTTCCAGGTGCATACCAAGAAGTGCAATCACTGGATCGAAGGGTAACTCTGTATCTAGTTTTCTAAGGAAGTGCCAGACTGACTTTCAGAGTGGCTGAACCATTATGCAGTCCCATCAACAATGAATAAGAGTTCCAATTTCTCCACATCCCCTCCAGTATTTGTAGTTTCCTGTTTGTTTAATGGCAGCCATTCTAATCAGTGTGAGATGGTATCTCATTGTGATCTTAATTTGCATCTCTCTCATAGCTAGTGAAGCTGAACATTTTTTCATTTGTTTCTTGGCCATTTGTATTTCCTCTTCAGAGAACCATCTTTTCATATCTTTTGCCAATTTTATAATTGAGCTGTCTGTACTATTGTCATTGAATTGTAGGATTTCTTTATATATGCAAGATATCAGTCTTTTGTCAGATACATGGTTTCCACAATTTTTTTCCCATTGAGTTGGCTGCCTCTTCACCTTTTTGACAAATTCCTTTGAGGTACAGAAACTTCTAAGCTTGAGGAGTTCCCATTTATCTATTTTTTTCTTTTGTTGCTTGTGCTTTGGGTGTAAAGTCTAGGAAGTGGCTGCCTAATATAAGGTCTTGAAGGTGTTTCCCTACATTATCTTCTAGGAGTTTTATGGTACTGTCTTTTATATTGAGATCTTTGATCCACTTTGAGTTAATTTTTGTGTAGGGTGTGAGGTAGGGGTCCTCTTTCATTCTTTTGGATATGGATATCCAACTCTCCCAGCCCCATTTGTTGAAAAGACTGTTAAATCCCAGTTCAGTGGCTTTGGGCGCCTTATTAAAGATCAGTCAGCCAGAGATCTCGGGGTCTATCTCCGAATTCTCAATTTGATTCCATTGATTAATATGTCTATCTTTGTGCTCGTACCATGCTGTTTTGACTACTGTGGCTTTATAATACGCTCCAAAGTCAGGGAGTGTAAGTCCTCCCACTTTGTTTTTCTTTTTTAGAGTGTCTTTAGCAATTCGAGGCATCTTCCCTTTCCAAATAAATTTGATAACTAGCTTTTCCAAGTCTGAGTATATTTCCTCATCCAAGTGAGAACAGGTAATGCAGGCTCTTGTTATAGGAGCCTCACTGGCAATGAATGTTCAAGAAAGGGAGCTGGTAATATGTAGTTTCTTTTACTGACATGGTTGTTTCCTGTCTGCTATCAACTGCTATCTACAGTTGGTTTCATCTCTATCAACAGGCCAAAGTGTGCTCCAAATGAAAACAATATTTGTTCAAAAGTTCAAAGTACATGTTTGCTGATCAGATTGCCCTTAGTATTTATAAAAATATTTGGATTTTAATTTTTCAGTTGCCTTATACAAAGCACATCAATGGATCTCTTTGCCATCATGGTGATTTTTCTTTCTTGTTTGATTCTCCTTTTTTTAATGTGAAAAGAACTATGCCAAAGGGAAGCTTCCACCTGGCCCTACTCCTCTCCCAATTGTTGGTAATATTCTACAGTTAAATTCTAAGAACATCACCAAGTCCTTATGTATGGTAAGTATGATTAGTTTTCTCCCAATGGTTGCTGCAGTGAGTAAAGAAGACAGTCCTATATTTAAATAAAATATGAATGCAGACATGAAGTTTTAAAGAGAGCTTTTAAAGTGAAGCATCCATTGGACATCCAGACATAATTTTAGCATGGGTATAGAAAGTCTGCAAAAGGGAATGAGAGCCATGAGAAGATTGTTGAAATTGCTAAAACTAGGAATTCCCTATCTGTATTGTGACCTAGGTTTAGTAATTATTCTTTGGTAAACTCTAATGGCAATGAAAGTACTTTCAATTTAAAAAAATCCTCTTATTGTTGAGTAACAATGCTAAAATTTTCCTAAAGGCACACATTGATTTTAATTAAGGATTCAGGAATTTTCACACAGTATATTTTCTGTGATACTTGTTCATGAATGAGTCAATAACTGCTCTACCCTTAGCTATTTACACAGGAGTAGTTCTTTGAAGCCTGAAGGAATTAGTCAAAATCTGTCTCTTCTTTGAGACAGCTGGTTGCTAGAGTGTTGCCCCTGGAAGCTCCTTCTTGTGCTTTGGGCTCTGGATTTGAAGAGATTGTGCCTGCCTCCCAACTCATTGTTTGTTAACTCATGGCCTTGGGCAAGTTTTTAAATCTCTCTGAGCTTTAATTTTCATTTCTCTAAAATAAGAATAATAATCATTTTGCACAGGTTACTTGAGTATATCATACATCCCACAAGTAATTAAATGCCTATTTTGCATTAGGTATTATGCTAGATGCTGGGGATTTTCAATGATGAATGAAAAAATAAGAGACTCTAGCACCATGGATTTATAGCTTAGTAGGTGAGGCATATATTCATGAAATAATCATGCAAATAAGTGTATAATTACGAACTATGTAACAGGGGGACAGTAGAAAGAAGCCATACAACTTGGAGAGTTGGGTTGGGGAAGCAGTCTGCAAAGGGTTCTCTGAGGAAGTAAAGTTGAAGCCAAGATCTAAAGAATGATTAAGCACTAATTAGACAAAATATAGATAAAAGTTCACTTCAGGTATTTTTCATTCTGAGAGAGAGTTACTTGCTGGAGACTCTTAAAGAGAACCAATGTGGTTCTAACCTAAAAAGTAAGAAAAAGCATAGTGCAAGATGAGA
Source organism: Choloepus didactylus (assembly GCF_015220235.1). Taxonomy (NCBI): domain Eukaryota; kingdom Metazoa; phylum Chordata; class Mammalia; order Pilosa; family Megalonychidae; genus Choloepus; species Choloepus didactylus. The sequence goes on from NC_051321.1 coordinate 38,672,739, forward strand.
TTTGAAAAGTAAACATGGGCCAAAACATACAAGGCTTATAAGAATTATAAGAAATTGGTCTTTTCTTAAGAGCAATGTGATGCTGTTAATGTGCTTAAAGGAGTATAATGTTAACATTTGCATTGTGAAAAGGTCCCTCTGGTTACTTTATAGAGAATAAGTTGGAGGGTGGCCAAAGGAGTCCAACATTGGACACAGTGAAAGGGTATAAGTCCTACATGATTTAGGGTACCAACTAAGCAGCCATAACAGAAAGACCCTAACAATACAATGGTTTAAAGAAGATAGATAGGAACTTATTTCTGTCTCACATTGTCATTTAGAGGTCAGTGCTGGTGGGGTGCGTCTACTATATAAGGTCATTAAAGAACCAGTTTTGTCTTACTGTTCTATAATCTTGTGCCCCTCATTTACATAGTCACAGTGGGGCCATCTCTATGTTAACCTTTTAACCCATGGGTAGGGGGAGATCAAGAAATTGCCTTTTATGGAACAATGTAGAAATTGCACATATTGCATCTGCTAATATAAATTCATAGAAACTTAGGCACGTAGTCACTTCTAGCATCAAGGGAGTCTGGGAAATTTCTTGTGGCTAGGCTTTTATTTTCTCACATATTAAAACTAAGAGATCTCTAGTAGTATAAAGAAGATGTGGAGAATGGATAATGAGGGACAATTATTAGTTCAGACATTGGATGAGATGGAAAGCCTGTCCTTAAACAAGAGGAGAAACACATCATTTATTGTAACTGTAGAAAGGAAGGAGAAAATTAGTACAAATATAGGTGTCACAGAAAAAAGTTAATAAAATAATATGAGTGGAGTGCATTATACAGCCCTGTTCACATGGTAGGAGCTGAATAAAAGATAACTATTGAGGAGGGGCAGATGGTGGCATGGGGAGATGCGAAATTTAGTTAGTCCCTTAGACAACAAGCAGATAGACAGGAACAACTAGTAAATAATCTGGAACAAATGTTAGTGGGATTTCTGTGACCAGACATCATACACCAGTCTGGAATGGGTGGAATGGCTGAGATCACAGCATAGAACTGTAAGTAAAGTTCCCCAAACCATGGAGCTGGGACCTGTCCCCCACTGGCATGGAAGGCTGAGTTGGAAAACTTCCCTGTGGGAAAAAGAAGCAGTCCCTGCCAGGAGCAAGGGAATGTAGCTCAACCAAGCTCAAATTGTGGTTTTAATGAACAAATTTGGACTACTGAATACATACTATGAACACAGATAAACCTGGAGCCAGCAGGAAAGGAATCTGGAGGTTTCTCCTGGCAGAGAGGAGATGGGACTGATGGAAAAATACATAAATAAATAAAAACAGAGGCTTTTGGAGTTTACTGAGCTCAGAATACTGGAAAAAGGCTGTGTCCCAAGAAAAGGGGCGCACAGAACCAGATACCAATTCTGGTTCTTGCCTGATGAACTGGAAGACTGGGGACTGGCTCTGAAAACAGGACTTCTTTCTTTTTTCCTTTTTTTTTTTTTTCTCTCATTCTAAGTAGCTCAGGTATTTTCAGTTGTCAGCACTGACCCAGGCAAGGGTGGATTGAAGATAGTCAGAGAGTCAAAGGAAAAACTCAAGTGTAGGAGATAATTCCCTAAAGGGCTTATCAGACCCCAGGGCCTGGGGGCTGGGGAACAGAAACAGCTTACACTTGGCTTCTGACACCCTTAGTCACTGGCCAGGACAGAGTCCACTGAGAATTAACTGCACCACATCTCTTTATGCCAGTGGGGAGCTGCAGCTGAGAAGCACCACCTGCTGGGCAGGATGGGAAAAGCACAGAGTCTAGAGACCTCACAGAAAAGTCTCACAATCTGCTGGGTCTCACCCTCAGGGAAACCTGATATTGAATACAGCCTCCTCCTAGACCTGAGCCTACTGGTCTGGGAAAATCTGATTGGGGTAATCAAGGAAACCAGATGCCTAGACAACAAAAAATCATGACTCACACCAGGAAAAACAAAGATATGGCCCAGTCACAGGCTTAAACTTAACTTCAAATGAGATACAGGAGTTGAAACAACTAATTAAAGATGTTCAAATAAATATGCTAAATCAATTTAAAAGAGCAAGTCGGGGCGGGGCAAGATGGCAGAGTGGTGAGGTGTATGTTTTAGTTACTCCTCCAAGGAAAGCAGGTAGAAAGCCAGGAACTGCGTGGGCTGGACACCACAGAGCAATTTGACTTTGGGCATACTTCATACAACACTCATGAACACGTCGAACTGCTGAGATCAGCGAAATCTGTAAGTTTTTGTGGCCAGGGGACCCGCGCCCCTCCCTGCCAGGCTCAGTCCCATGGGAGGAGGGGCCGTCAGCGCTGGGAACGAGGAGGGAGAACTGCAGTGGCAGCTCTTCTCGGAAACTCATTCTACTGATCCAAACTCCAACCATAGATAGACTGAGACCAGACAGCAGAGAATCTGAGAGCAGCCAGCCCAGCAGAGAGGAGATAGGGATAACAAGAAACAACAAGAAAAGCCCCAAAAGAAAAGTGGAGGCTTTTTGGAGTTCTGGTGAACACAGAAAGGGGAAGGGCAGAGCTCAGGCCCTGAGGCTCATATGCAAATCCTGAAGAAAAACTGATCTCTCTGCCCCCTGGACTTTTCCTTAATGGCCCTAATTGCTTTGTGTCTTAGCATTTCAATAACCCATTAGATCTGCGAGGAGGGCCCTTTTTTTTTTTATCTTTTTTTTTTCTTTTTCTAAAACAGTACCTAGAGCAACTAATCAAAGAACTAAAGATGAACGATGAGACCATGGCATGGGATATAAAGGACATGAAGAAGAGCATGGCACAGGCTATAAAGGACATCAAGAAGACACTAGAAGAGCATAAAGAAGACATTGCAAGACTAAATTAAAAAAAAATGATCTTATGCAAATTAAAGAAACTGTTGACCGAATTAAAAAGATTCTGGATACTCATACTACAAGACTAGAGGAAGTTGAACAATGAATCAGTGACCTGGAAGATGACAGAATGGAAAATGAAAGCACAAAGAAAGAATGGGGAAAAAAATTGAAAAAATCGAAATGGACCTCAAGGATATGATAGATAATATAAAACATCCTAATATAAGACTCATTGGTGTTCCAGAAGGGGAAGAAAAGGGTAAAGGTCTAGGAAGAGTATTCAAAGAAATTGTTGGGGAAAACTTCCAAAATCTTCTAAACACCATAAATACACAAATCATAAATGCCCAGCGAACTCCAAATAGAATAAATCCAAATAAACCCACTCTGAGACATATTCTGATCACACTGTCAAATACGGAAGAGAAGGAGCAAGTTCTGAAAGCAGCAAGAGAAAAGCAATTCACCACACACAAAGGCAACAACATAAGACTAAGTAGTGACTACTCAGTGGCCACCATGGAGGCGAGAAGGCAGTGGCATGACATATAAAAATTCTGAGTGAGAAAAGTTTCCAACCAAGAATACTTTATCCAGCAAAGCTCTCCTTCAAATTTGAGGGAGAGCTTAAATTTTTCACAAACAAATGCTGAGAGAATTTGCTAACAAGAGACCTGCCCTACTTCAGATACTAAAGAGAGCCCTACTGACAGAGAAACAAAGAAAGGAGAGAGAGAGATGGAGAAAGGTTCAGTACTAAAGAGATTCAGTATGGGTACATTAAAGGATATTAATAGAGAGAGAGAGAAAAATATATATGACAAACATAAACCAAAGGATAAGATGGCTGATTCAAGAAATGCCTTCACGGTTATAATGTTGAATGTAAATGGATTAAACTCCCCAATTAAAAGACATAGGTTCGCAGAAAGGATAAAAAAAAATGAACCATTAATAAGTTGCATACAAGAGACTCATCTTAGACACAGGGACACAAATTGAAAGTGAAAGGAGGGAAAAAATATTTCATGCAAGCTACAGCCAAAAGAAAGCAGGTGTAGCACTATTAATCTCAGATACAATAGACTTTAAATGCAGGGATGTTTTGAGAGACAAAGAAGGCCACTACATACTAATAAAAGGGGCAATTCAACAAGAAGAAATAACAATCGTAAATGTCTATGAATCCAATCAAGGTGCCACAAAATACATGAGAGAAACACTGGCAAAACTAAAAGAAGCAATTGATGTTTCCACAATAATTGTGGGAGTCTTCAACACATCACTCTCTCCTATAGATAGATCAACCAGACAGAAGACCATTAAGGAAATTGAAAACCTAAACAATCTGATAAATGAATTGGATTTAACAGACATATATAGAACATTGCATCCCAAATCACCAGGATACACATTCTTCTCTAGTGCTCACAGAACTTTCTCCAGAATAGATCATATGCTGGGACATAAAACAAGTCTCAATAAATTTAAAAAGATTGAAATTATTCAAAGCACATTCTCTGACCACAATGGAATACAATCAGAAGTCAATAACCATCAGAGACTTAGAAAATTCACAAATACCTGGAGGTTAAACAACACACGTCTAAACAATCAGTGGGTTAAAGAAGAAATAGCAAGAGAAATTGCTAAATATACAGAGATGAATGAAAATGAGAACACAACATACCAAAACCTATGGGATGCAGCAAAAGTGGTACTCAGGGGGATATTTATAGCACTAAATGCATACATTAAAAAGGAAGAAAGGGCCAAAATCAAAGAACTAATGGACCAACTGAAGAAGCTAGAAAATGAACAGCAAACCAATCCTAAACCAAGTAGAAGAAAAGAAATAACAAGGATTAAAGCAGAAATAAATGACATAGAGAACAACAACAAAAAAAAACAATAGGATAAATAACACCAAAAGTTGGTTCTTTGAGAAGTTCAACAAGATTGACAAGCCCCTAGCTAGACTGACAAAATAAAAAAGAGAGAAGACCCATATAAACAAAATAATGAATGAGAAAGGTGACATTACTGCAGATCCCGAAGAAATTAAAAAAATTATAGAGGAAACTATGAACAACTGTATGCCAACAAACTGGATAATGTAGAGGAAATGGACAATTTCCTGGAAACATATGAACAACACAGACTGACTGGAGAAGAAACAGAAGACCTCAACCAACCAATCACAAGCAAAGAGATCCAATCAGTCATCAAAAAGCTTTCCACAAATAAATGCCCAGGGCCAGATGGCTTCACAGGGGAATTCTACCAAACTTTCCAAAAAGAACTGACACCAATCTTACTTAAACTCTTTCAAAACATCGAAGAAAACAGAACACTACCTAACTCATTTTATGAAGCTAACATCAATCTAATACCAAAACCAGGCAAAGATGCTACAAAAAAGGAAAACTACAGGCCAATCTCCCTAATGAATATAGATGCAAAAATCCTCAACAAAATACTTGCAAATCAAATCCAAAGACACATTAAAAAAATCATGCACCATGACCAAGTGGGGTTCATTCCAGTCATGCAAGGATGATTCAACATAAGAAAATCAATCAATGTATTACAACACATTAACAAATCAAAAGGGAAAAATCAAATGATCATCTCAATAGATGCTGAAAAAGCATTCGACAAAATCCAACATCCCTTTTTGATAAAAACACTTCAAAAGGTAGGAATTGAAGGAAACTTCCTCAAAATGATAAAGAGCATATATGAAAAACCCACAGCCAGCACAAAACTCAATGGTGAGAGACTGAAAGCCTTCCCTCTAAGATCAGGAACAAGACAAAGATGCCCGCTATCACCACTGTTATTCAACATTGTGCTGGAAGTGCTAGCCAGGGCAATCTGGCAAGACAAAGAATTAAAAGGCATCCAAATTGGAAAGGAAGGAGTAAAACTGTCATTGTTTGCAGATGATATGACCTTATATCTGAAAAACCCCGAGAAATCAATGATACAGCTACTAGAGCTAATAAACAAATTTAGCAAAGTAGCGGGATACAAGATTAATGCACATAAGTCAGTAATGTTTCTATATGCTAGAAAAGGACAAACTGAAGAGACACTCAAGAAAAAGATACCATTTTCAATAGCAACTAAAAAAATCAAGTACCTAGGAATAAATTTAACAAAAGATATAAAAGAACTATACAAAGAAAACTACATAACTCTACTAAAAGAAATAGAAGGTGGCCTTAAAAGATGGAAAAATATTCCATGTTCATGGATAGGAAGGCTAAATGTCATTAAGATGTCAATTCTACCCAAACTCATCTACAGAGTCAATGCAATCCCAATCAAAATTCAAACAACCTACTTTGTAGACTAGGACAAGCTAGTTATCAAATTTATTTGGAAAGGGAAGATGCCTCGAATTGCTAAAGACACTCTAAAAACGAAAAATGAAGTGGGAGGACTTATACTCCCTGACTTTGAAGCTTATTATAAAGCCACAGTAATCAAAACAGCATGGTACGGGCACAACGATAGACATATTAATCAATGGAATTGAATTGAGAATTTGGAGATAGACCCCCAGATCTATGGCCGACTGATCTTTGATAAGGCCCCCAAAGTCACTGAACTGGGTCATAATGGTCTTTTCAACAAATGGGGCTGGGAGAGTTGGATATCCATATCCAAAAGAATGAAAGAGGACCCCTACCTCACACCCTACACAAAAATTAACCCTAAATGGACCAAAGATCTCAATATAAAAGAAAGTACCATAGACAATGGGATTGGGAAAGCCATAAGGACCACACTCCACTTTGTCTAGTTTATGGATGCATGCGTAGAAAAATAGGGGAAGGAAACAAACAGACAAAGGTACCCAGTGTTCTTTTTTACTTCAATTGCTCTTTTTCACTCTAATTATTATTCTTGTTATTTTTGTGTGTGTGCTAATGAAGGTGTCAGGGATTGATTTAGGTGATGAATGTACAACTATGTAATGGTACTGTAAACAATCGAAAGTACGATTTGTTTTGTATGACTGCATGGTATGTGAATATATCTCAATAAAATGAAGCTTAAAAAAAAAAAAAAAAAAGAAAGTACCATAAAACTCCTAGAAGATAATGTAGGAAATCATCTTCAAGACCTTGTATTAGGCGGCCACTTCCTAGACTTTACACCCAAAGCACAAGCAACAAAAGAAAAAATAGATAAATGGGAACTCCTCAAGCTTCGAAGTTTCTGTACCTCAAAGGAATTTCTCAAAAAGGTAAAGAGGCAGCCAACTCAATGGGAAAAATTTTGGAAACCATGTACCTGACAAAAGACTGATATCTTGCATATATAAAGAAATCCTACAACTCAATGATGATAGTTCAGACAGCCCAATTATAAAATGGGCAAAAGATATGAAAAGACAGTTCTCTGAAGAGGAAATACAAATGGCCAAGAAACACATGAAAAAATGTTCAGCTTCACTAGCTATTAGAGAGATGCAAATTAAGACCATAATGGGATAGCATCTCACTCCAATTAGAATGGCTGCCATTAAACAAACAGGACACTACAAATGCTGGAGGGGATGTGGAGAAATTGGTACTCTTATTCATTGTTGGTGGGACTGTATAATGGTTCAGCCACTCTGGAAGTCAGTCTGGCAGTTCCTTAGAAAACTAGATATAGAGTTACCATTTGATCCAGTGATTACACTTCTCGGTATATACCCAGAAGATCAGAAAGCAGTGACACGAACAGATATCTGCATGCCAATGTTCATAGCAGCATTATTCACAATTGCCAAGAGATGGAAACAACCCAAATGTCCTTCAACAGATGAGTAGATAAATAAAATGTGGCTTATACACACGATGGAATACTACATGGCATTAAGAAGGAATGATGTCATGAAACATATGACAACATGGATGAACCTTGAAGACATAATGCTGAGTGAAATAAGCCAGGCACAAAAAGAGAAATATTATATGCTATCACTAATGTGAACTTTGAAAAATGTAAAACAAATGGTTTATAATGTAGACTGCAGGGGAACTAGCAATAGAGAGTAATTAAGGAAGGGGGAACTATAATCTAATAAGAACAGATAAGCTATCGGGGGTAAATTTAACGTTCTGGGAATGCCCAGGAACGACTATGGTCTGTTAATTTCTGATGGATATAGCAGGAACAAGTTCACAGAAATGTTGCTATATTAGGTTACTTTCTTGGGGTAGAGTAGGAACATGTTGGAAGTAAAGTAGTTAGCTTAGGTTAGTTGTCTTTTTCTTACTCCCTTGTTGTGGTCTCTTTGAAATGTTCTTTTATTGTATGTTTTTTTAATTTTTTTTATGTTTTTTATTTTTCATACAGTTGATTTAATAAAAACGTTAAAAAAACAAACAAACAAGGAAACAAATATGCAGAACCCCCTTGAGGAGCTGGCAGAGAATGCAGGGGTATTGGCCTACCCCACTGCGATGGTTGTTAACACGCCCACAGACATAGGGAACTGGTGGTTTGATGGGTTGAGCCCTCTACCACAGGATTTGCCCTTGGCAAGACTGTTGCTGTAAAGGAGAGACTAGGCCTCCCTATAATTGTGCCTAAGAGCCTCCTCCCGAATGTGTCTTAGTTGCTCAGATGTGGCCCTCTCTCTCTAGCTAAGCCAACTTGGCAGGTGAAATCACTTCCCTCTCCCCTACATGGGATCAGACACCTAGGGGAGTGAATCTCCCTGGCAACGTGGAATATGACTTCCGAGGAGGAATCTAGACCCGGCATCATGGGATGGAGAACATCTTCTTGACCAAAAGGGGGATGTGAATGGAAATGAAATAAACTTCAATGGCAGAGAGACTGCAAAAGGAGCCGAGAGGTCACTCTGGTGGGCACTCTTACATACAATGTAGACAACCCTTTTTAGGTGCTAATGAATTGGGGTAGCTGGTGGTAGATACCTGAAACTATCAAACTACAACCCAGAACCCATGAATCTTGAAGACAATTGTATAAAAATGTAGCTTATGAGGGGTGACAATGGGATTGGGAAAGCCATAAGGACCACACTCCCCTTTGTCTAGTTTATGGATGGATGAGTAGAAAAATAGGGGAAGGAAACAAACAAACAAGCAAGCAGACAAAGGCACCCAGTGTTCTTTTTCACTTTAATTATTATTATTGTTATTTTTGTGTGTGTGGTAATGAAGGTGTCAGGGATTGATTTTGGTGATGAATGTACAACTATGTAATGGTATTGTGAACAATCGAATGTATGATTTGTTTTGTGTGACTGTGTGGTATGTGAATATATCTCAATAAAATGAATATTAAAAAAGCAAATCAATGATTTGAGGGAAGATATGGCAAAAGAGATGAAGGATATAAGGAAGACATTGGGCAAACAAGGAAGAACTTTAAAGTTTGAAAAAACAATGGTGGAACTTATGTGAATGAAAGGCACAATAAGAGAGATGAAAAACACAAAAGAGACATACAACAGCAGATTTGAAGAGGCAGGAGAAAGGATTCATGACCTAGTGTCCAGGACATCTGAAATCCTACACATAACAGAACAGGTAGGGAAAAGAATGGAAAAATATGAGCAGGGTCTCAGGGAATTGAATGACAACATGATGCACATAAATATACATGTTATGGGTGTCCCAGAAGGAGAAAAGAAGGGAAAAGGAACAGAAAGAATAATGGAGGAAATAATCACTGAAAATTTCCCATCTCTTATGAAAGACATAAAATTACAGATACAAGAAGCGCAGCATACCACAAAACAGAAGAGATCCAAGTAGACTGACTCCAGACACTTAATAATCAGATTGTCAAATGTCAAAGACAAAGAGAATTCTGAAAGCGATCCATCACATACAAAGGAAACTCAATAAGACTATGTGTGGATTTCTCAGTAGAAACCATGGAGGCAAGAAGGTAGTGGTGTGAAATATTTAAGACACTGAAAGAGAAAAACTGCCAACTGAGAATTTTTATCTGGCAAAACAGTCCCTCAAAAATGAGGGAGAGTTTAAAATCTTTTCAAACAAACAAACACTGAGAGAGTTTGTGAACAAGATACCTGCTCTACAAGAAATACTAAAGGGAGCACTACAGGCAGATAGGAAAAGATAGGAGAGAGATTTGGAGAAGAGTGTAGAAATGAAGACTATCAGTAAGGGTAAAAAGAGAGAGGAAAAATAATAAGATATGACATATAAAATCCAAGAGACAAAATCGCCGACAGTTGCTCTGATTTGCTAATGCTGCCTTTCTGCAAAACACCAGAAATGGATCAGCTTTTATAAAGGGGTTTTATTTGGTTACAAAGTTACAGTCTTAAGGCCACAAGGTGTCCAAAGAAAGGGGTACCTTCACTGAAGGATAGCCAATGGAGTCTGGAAAACCTCTGTTAGCTGTGAAGGCATGTGGCTGGCATCTGCTCCAGAGTTTTGGTTTCAAATGGCTTTCTCCCAGGATGTTCCTCTCTAGGCTGCAGCTTCTCAAAAATGTCATTCTTAGTTGCTTTTGGGGCATTTGTCCTTTCTTAGCTTCTCCAGAGCAAAAGTCTGCTTTCAAAGGCCATCTCCAAAATGTGTCTGTAAGTTGCAGCTCCTCCCTCAGCTCCTGTGCATTCTTCAAAATGTCCCACTTGGCTGTAGCAAGCTTGCTTCTTCTGTCTGAACTTATATAGTGCTCTAGTAAGTTAATCAAGGCTTATGCTGAATGGACAGGGCCATACCTCCATGAAAATTATCTAATCAGAGTTATCACCAACAGTTGGGTGGGTTGCATCTTCATGGAACACTCAATCACACTCAATCAAAGAATTACAATCTAATCAACACTGATACATCTGCCCACACAAGATTGCATCAAAGATAATGGTGTTTTGGGGGACATAATACATTCGAATCGGCACCAACAGTAGATATTATGTTGAATGAAATTAGCCAGAAGCAAAAGGATGGATACTGTATGGTTTCACTAATATGGACTAACAATGTTGAGCAAAATTTGAGAGTTGAGAACACAGGTTATCAGGAGATAGAAAGATGTTAGAAATTGGGCATTTGATGCTGAAGGAGTACAGAATGTTTAACAGGATTGATTGTATAGATCTAGAAATGGAATGGATAGCATAATAGTTGTGTGTTGGTAGCACAGTATTGTAGGTACTGTAAACAAAGATTAGGGTGAATATAGTTCAAAGAGGAAGGCTAGGGGCATATATGACATCAGAAGGAAAGATAGATGATAAAGACTTGGATTGTGATTCTTGGTGGTGGTGGTGTTGTCTGACCCTTTCATTGTATTTTATTTTAATTTTTCTTCTATGTTTTGTATTTTTAATCTTCATTTTTTTTCTCCTTTTCCTCTTTCCTAGGGGAAGAAATGGAAATGTCCTCATATAGATTGTGGTGGTGAATGCATAATTATGTGATTATACAGGGAATCAATGATTGTTTACTTAGGGTGGATTGCATGGTGTGTGAACAAAACTGTTCAAAAAATAAACGGAGGAATAAAAGTGGTGGAGAAAATGTGGAGAGGGGGATGTACTTATTCCCTGTTGGTAGGGAAATAGAATGGCATAGCCCATCTGGAGGGCAGTGTGGTGGTTCCACAGGAAGCAAACTATGAGATTGCCATATGGTCCTGCAACCCTGATATTGTGTATATACTTGGAAGAACTGAGAGCAGGGACATGAGTGGACATTGCACACTGATGTTTATGGCAGCAGTAGTCACGATTCACAATGGATAGAGGTGGCTTAAGGGTACACTGACTGATAAATGGTGAACTGTGATATACACATACAATGGAATACTGAGTGGTGGCAAGAAGAAATGAAGTTGTGAGGTATGCAACTAGGTGAATGGACCTTGAGGACAATATGTTGAGTGAAATAAGCCAGAATCGAAAAGACAAACTTTACAATGCCTTACTAATATGGACTAACTATAATGTGCAAACTCAGACAATTGAATCTGAGAGCATAGGTTATCAGGGGAAGGCTTATGGTAAAGCTTCCTAGATTGTAATCTCTTAAAGCAGTCACATATAGTCATGAATTGTAATGGTTATCTCTAAATTCTGACATGCTGAGCTATTTGTGTATAACCTGGTTGGTACCTGGAACTTCGAGTATCTGTGTAACACCTGAGACTCAGAGCCAGAGTTCGGCAGCTATGAATGTCAGCATTACTCCATACAGCAACTGTTAAAGTAGCTGAAAAAGAGATAATAATGCAATGGACTTGATTAGAACATAAGGTAAACCAGACTAAAGGGAAAAGAATGATACTGACTGTATTTTAAAACCTCAACTTCTGTTTGAGACTGAAGGAAGAGATGTTTATTTGGTGTGAAATCTATATTTTCTGTAGCATGCCATATAATTTAACTTGTATGGTCAGTTTATTCAAACAGCATAATTACATGGAACCTTAAATAGGGGATGAGATCTGGTTGGTTTGTACAGGTTAATCTGAAACTCCAATACATTCTAGAGTAATTTGGGCATAGAATAAAAGGTATTTACAAAGCCCCCTTGAGGGACTGGGGGAAAATGTGGAAACATTAAACTTCCCCACCTGGGGAATTCCTGATAGTCTTACAAGCATTGGGGACTACCATTGTCTTTGGCCAAGTCCTCAATCTTGGGGCTTGCTCTGATGAAGCTTGTTACTGCAAAGGAGAGGCTAAGCCCACTTATAATTGTGCCTAAAAGTCAACCCCAGAGAACCTCTTTTGTTGCTCCAATGTGGCCTATCTCTGTCTAAGCTCACTTACTAGGTATACTCACTGCCCTCCCCCCTATGTGGGACATGACTTTCAAGGGTTTAAATCTCCCTGGCAATGTGGGACATGATTCCTGGGGATGAACCTGGAGCTGGCATTGTGGGATAGAGAAAGCCTTCCTGACCAAAAGGGGGAAGAGGAATGAAATAAAATAAAGTTTCAGTGGCTGAGAGATCTCAAATGGAGTCAAAAGGTCATTCTGGAGGTTATTCTTATGCATTACATAGATATCCCTTTTTAGTTTTTATTGTATTAGAATAGCTAGAAAGAAATAAAAACTGTTGAACTGCAATCCTGTATCCTTGATTCTTGAAGATGATTGTATAACTATATAGCTTATATGGTGTGACTGTGTGATTGTGAAAACCTTGTGGCTCACACTCCCTTTATCCAGTGTATGGACAGATGACTTGAAAAACCGGGGACAAAATGAATAATAGTGGGAAAAAAGGAGTATGAGATGTTTTGGGTGTTTTATTTTACTTCTATTTTTGTTCTTATTCTTATTTTTATTTTTTGGAATAATGAAAATGTTAAAAAAATTGATTGTGGTGATGAATGCACAACTATATGATGATACTGTGAACAACTGATTGTATTCTTTGGATGACTGTATGGTATGTGAATATATCTCAATAAAATTGCATTGAAAAAGAAAAAGATAACTATTGATAATTATAGTAATAGTGGCAATATTATTAATAATATAATAATAATTACCATTTAAAATTGTCTTTTAAAATTACTGTTTCTAAAAATTGAAATATTTTTAAATGATTGGATAAAATATTAAACTGTTCCTTCAATAAGAACATAAAAATTCCCCTCACTTATCTACACTGTTGGTTTTGAAATTCTCATTATTACATGCATATCCTGTTATTTTTCCAGCTAGCAAAAGTCTATGGCCCCATGTTCACTGTGTGTTTGGGCATGAAGCCCACTGTGGTGTTGCATGGATACGAAGTGGTGAAAGAAGCTCTGACTGATCAGGGAGAGGCATTTTCTGTAAGAGGCAATATGCCAGTGATGGAGAGAGTCTCCCACAGATTAGGTATGCTTCTTTTTTGTAGGTCTGTTAGATACAGAGATTCCAAAAAGGCTAAGGAAATTAGCTTCTAGAGAAATTTATGAAAACACATTTCATAATTTTAACATAAGTCCATGAACACTTTTTTCTATAAAGGATAACTAATCCATATTTAAAATCTATGAAGATGACACAAAATCCTGATGAAACCTTAAATTCAATGAAAGCAAACCATCTAACCACTGATGTTCTAGAAATTTGTGACTAAGACATGTCGATTCTAAATGATGATCAGTTAAGGAAATTAGAAAGAGACAGAAAGAAATAAATAGAGGGAAAACAGGAGATTTGCAGGGGGAAAGAAATGGAGGAAAAGGAGGGAGGAGGAAAATAATGAAATTTATCCTATTCCCAGATATTTTGCTTCTTGGTTTGAGTCATGGATGCCAAGAGAATTTTAGGAAGCTTGCATAGAAGCAACATAGGCTTGGAATATTTCCAACTTTGCCTTTAATCTTCTATTTTTCTAAAAGAGCATAAGAAAAATTTGAATCAAATAGAATGTAAATGTAAAGCCCATATATACTTTGAAAAGAGGATCATGAAGAAACACCTAGTGACTCTGGATTGGAACTGATGATATTAAAAGAAGCTTTTCAATTAAATACTTAAACTGTCTTCCATTTGCTTTGTGAGGTGGCCTTAATCTATCCAGTACTTTGGAGGTTCACTGTGTTGTGGCGAGAAGAAACAAAGTCCAAATGAGGTCATCTCCTGCTCCACACTGTTCTTCAAGAGGCTTCTTGGAAAACTTTCCTATGAGCATTGTTTTTACCCCTGGTCTTCTCTTGACTCTCAAAGACTGAAGTTGAACTCTCTGGGTGCTAGGAACACTTTTTATGGAAAAGGTTTAACAAATTGAGGGGAAATTTTAAAATGGAAGGGCAAATTTATCAAGGACAGTGTCCCTTATCTGAAGAACAGATTGTGACAAACCATCTTCTGTGACAGAAAAATTGTCTCACCTTCCTTGAAAATTGACTTCTCTTATTGCTTCTCTTAAAATGGACTTACAAAACAGAAAAATCAGCCCTGAAAATTTAACCTATGACCCACCATGATTTATTAACTTTGAGATCAGAGGTAAGCATTTTGCCTCTATGATCTTCTGCATTCTCATCAGTAAAATGGGCACAAAGCACTTGATTCACAGAGTTATTCTGGGGTTCATAGGAGCTAATGGATGAAGAGTTTAGGAATCTGTAAAACCAAAAGTCCCAACAATAAAATCCTGGGATGAGTTAAGAGAGGAGTCAGATGAGGTAAGGATCAGTGGGAATTCCCAAGGCTGGAACCACTATATTTAGATCTCTGTTTCAGTGCCAGTATCATTTCTTGAGATGAAACTCTCTCCTAGAATTTCATGATAATGGAAGATTTTCTTCTCTGTTTTTTTCTTCCAGGAATTGTTTTTCGCAATGGAGAAATATGGAAGAAAACCCAGCGTTTCTCCCTCATGCTTCTATGGAATCTGGGGATGGGAAAGAGGACTACTGAAGATCAAATTCAAGAGGAAGCTTTGTTTTTTGTGGAAGCATTAAAGAAAACCAACAGTGGGTATTTCTGTAAGCAATTAACATAATAGTTTAGGTAGACAAATGGACTGAAAAAAATGTATGATGGTTCAAATACAACAGTATTTTTGTATAGCCACATATATATATACATTTGTGTAGCTTGGGTAGGCAGACAGACTTAAAAATGCATGTTGGTTCAAATACAACAGAAGTTTACTTTTTGTTCACATAACGGTAGTAAGAAATGAAGTGGTTGGCATAATAGCATTGTCAGGCACCATGCTGACAGGGACTTGGATATTTTCAGCATATGGCCTCCAGTATCACTAGGATTCATCTGTTTGCATGTAGTGGAAGGAACAAAGAACAAGGAAAAGAGCAAATAGTCTTTTTAATAGGCCAGCATGGAATTGGTGCACAAAACTTCTCTCACCTTCCATGGGCTACAACTCAGTCACAGGGCTGCATCTAACAGCAAGGGGAACTGGAAAGTATAGTTAGCTGTGTGTATAGAAAGATGAGGACATGGATTTTAGCAATCAGCTTGCAGTCTCGGCCACATTAACTTGAAAAACTAAGTAACTCCTCCAGGGTATGCCAAATCCTTCTCAATGTGTAGGACTCCATTACAGCTCACCGGAGGAGTGCAGGTATGGAGGAAGGGAGCTGCAGTAACACAAATCTGCTTAGTGTACACACTGAGACCTGGGTGAGGGAGTGGATGAGAAGCAGGTGGGCAGGAGATGGGAGGAAAGGGATAAGAAAATCAGAATCATGGGATATATGCAGTTTTACAACCTCAATATTTAAATACCCTTCAAGAACATTATTAACTTAATAAAATTATATTTTTTATGGTGAAATAGCATCATATTTTTAACCAATTGGTCAGAGAGATTATTTCTGATTCTTTTTTTTTTTTTTTTTTTTTGCTGCTGTTAATATAAAAATGCAGTTCTTATAATTATTTGCATGTTTCTGGTTACTTCCTTGGAATAAATTCCTGGAAGTGGGATTAGAGCATCAATAAACATTGTTTGGGCTTTTGATACATATCAACTAGGAATGGGTCAGCGCTCCGGCAGAAGAAGGGATAAGAATATGAAGATCATATTGTATATACTGTTTTGTAACCTTATTTTAAAATTTAACATATTGAACATTTTCACCTTTAACTTTGAAATGTTTTTCAAAAACATGACTGAATACTACTGTATTCCACTATTTTGGATGTACCATAGTTTATTTAACCAGTTTTTAATTTTTTGGCCAGTTCTTTGCTGCTATTATTATTAAAACTGCAGTCCATAAGAATCATTGCAGACCTCTGACAGTTTTCTTAAAATAAAATTTGGAAATGGAATTAGTGAGTCCTTGAATATTGAGTTTTGATACATATTATCTGGGGAATGTTTTATGCACTTAATTTATATTTCAAGCAGAATTGAGCTACTTTAAACAAGTGTTATGTGTGATATGTACATGCTTATGTATGTATAATGCTCAGTACTTTGAACAATTATTGTTGAGCAACAAATAATCACACAAATTATTATATTTTAAAATTAGGATGAGCACTATGATAAAAAGGTATCTGTAGTTCATTTTTCAGGACAGCAACCTCAGTGATGTACCAAAAACATGAGAGTGTCAAGATGATCATGTGGTAAATCAGTAATAATTTCATTTAGTTATATCAAAGTACTAAAATTTGGCAGTTGTGTGGTTAGTTTTTAAAAATAAAACTAGAGAATATTCAAATCTCCCTTGTAATGATGCTGCGTGGACACTGACTCTGCTAGGTTTTCTTGCATTTGAAATAAAAGGAGGAAGTTACAACTGGCGAGACTGTAAACAGACATAACCAGAAGCCTTTTCATCTGTGCTTCGGTTAGACATGAGGGACTGCAGCAAAGAGGCAGTGATTATTGCTTATGGACAATGACTGTGTCATGATTATTGACCATCATAGTTTTTACATGTTATTTTATAGTTTTCATTTTCTTAGGAAGGGAATCCAGCATTACTTCAACTAAAGAAATAGGCAAATATGGATGAATAAAGAATGGGTTCTGCACAATCGACATTACCTAGGAGTGTAGGTGACATTCATTCTCACTTCTTTTGGTAATGACATGATGGTAAATATAAACAAACCAAAGGCAGAGAGATGATGCTAATAATATGGACAATAATATTTTGCAACAAAAAAAAAGTTTCATTTTTACTTCCCTGAAATTCCATGTTTCCTTCACTTAGTATGGAGTAAATAGAGATCTCAAAAAAGTAAAAAATCCTCCTTAACAAGAATGTCATCAAAATTATATTAGCTTTATTTTTTCCTAAAAAAATGTTGATTTTGACATATTTAAATGGCTGAATTAAATTTCTCAGGCTCTTATGACTACAATGCCCAGATAATCAGTCACATCCCTGGAAATGTACAATGTCCATGAAAATCATCTGTCATGTAGGCTATTGGGGAACAAAGATCGTGAACCCACTGACACTTGTGCACAAATGTTTTATTAAATACACACTTTAAAAAAATGCTCAAGGAGCACATGAGCTAGAACATTGCTTCTCTATGCTTTGGCAAACAATGATGTTTGTGTAGCTCCAGGCGGGGTTCTGGTTTCACATGATCTTAGAGGATAGTTCCTCAAATTACATATTTAAAAATATTTTTCTTCTCTCACCAATGCCATGAATTGAGAGAATTCTCATGCTGTTCTAGAACTTGATTATGCACTTTTTCTTTGGAAGGCTCTAATTGCTCAAACTTGTTGGGTTGGAATTTAAAGATCAGCTAGGTCAGTGTTTCCCAGATATGCTCTGGAAAGCCCTGGTTGATCTATTTGCAAAGCGCACGGCTCCTTCTTTACCCAAAGCAGCCCTGGTTGGGTTTCTGCATGAAATTTCATTTAGCTAAAGGTCTACTTTGATTGCAAATGATTGAAATATCTGGTTCAGCTTTTCCCATAGTGAATTTGTCCTTATCTCAGCTTTCTGAATTGATTACCCAGGCTCTGCTTAATTCCATTTAACTATGGGGACTTCACATTCTTAAGGAAGCCCATTTCATCAGTGGGTAATTGAATTTTCTTTCACATGTTGAGTAGAATCTTTTTTTCTTGTGACTTCTAATTTTTAATCCTGGTGAAAGTTTTTCCTTCTGGACGTACACTGTTGTGGGACCTCCCCACCCAAAATTTGATTCAGATATTGAGACCGATAATGCCACACACACTGAGTTTCTGTGGAGAGCAGAGTGGCTCCCAAGCAGGACTGAAAATGGCTCAAGAGAGCAGGGAAAGGAGACTGGCTTAGGGTTTTATGGTGATTAGGGGTTGGGGCTGGGGTGAAGTTCCCATGTGGAGGGTCAAGGATTGTATGATTTTGAACTATCTGCTGTTGCCAGAGGGAGCAAACAGGCTTTTTTTTTTTTTTTTTTTTTTAAATAATCAGCTTGTCCAGATCAGAAGCAGAAGGAGAAGAGGGAATGGCTGAAGATTAAAAGCTCTTAGCAGTAAAACAATATATATATTCTTCACTACATATAAGAAACATGTTTCTAATACTACATTTTTTTCAAATATCTGAATAGAACTAATTTTTCTCATTATTATTCTCTTCTGCAATAAAAACACACCCAAAAGGAAATGAAATAAGCTTCAGTGGCAGAGAGATTCCAAAAGGAACCAAGAGGTCACTCTGGTGGGCACTCTTACGCACAATATAGACAACCCTTTTAGGGTCTAATGAATTGGGGTAGCTGGTGGTAGATACCTGACACTATCAAATTACAACCCAGAACCCATGAATCTTGAAGATGACTGTATAAAAATGTAGCTTATGAGGGGTGACAATGGGATTGGTAAAGCCATAAGGACTACACTCCCCTTTGTCTAGTTTGTGGATGGATGAGTAGAAAAATGGGGGAAGGAAAAAAGCAGACAGACAAAGGCACCCAGTGTTCTTTTTTACTTTAATTGCTCTTTTTCACTTTAATTATTATTGTTATTTTTGTGTGTGTGGTAATGAAGGTGTCAGGGATTAGATTTTGGTGATGAATGTACAACTATGTAATGGTACTGTGAACAACTGAATGTACGATTTGTTTTGTATGACTGTGTGGTATGTGAATACATCTCAATAAAATGAAAAAAAAAAACCCACCCAATTCTTTCAACGGTGTTTTGTAAGGTATAATTTCAAGTTTCTGCTGCTTCTGATGTTTCCCAATTTCTTACTGTGTTGCTCAATTTTCTGTGGGCATCATGAAGGGGTTCCATACGGAGAGCTAAATTCCATTTTAAGATATTTTAAAACGACATCTTTTTCTTTATTTTCCTTCTTGTGAATTAACTCATAGCTCTTATTGGAGAATGTTGTAAACAAGAGAATACTTGGGGAAAATTAATAAATAAAGTGGACTGGTTTAGAGTATTGTTTGAGGAAACACAATAAATTTAATTTATACATGTTGAGTTTATAGAGATGGCATATCTGGGTAGTTTAAACTATCCTAAAAGTCACACCTTCCCTATTATTTTAAACATTCAATTTAAGATTTTTATGAAAATTGTGTTCTAACTTTCAACTTCTATTACTTTTAGCATCTCCCTGTGATCCGTCTTTCCTCCTGGGCTGTGTTCCCTGCAAAGTGATCTGCTGCATCATTTTTCAGTCGTTTTGACTACTCTAATGAGACTTTAGCAATGGTGGTCAACAGTTTTCATGAAAACCTCAAAATTTGCAGCTCCCCCTGGATGGCAGTGAGGACAAGATTCTCTTTAAATGGGAATCTATAGTTTTCTAGCTAATCTATTGTGCATGACTTCCATGTCCCTCTGTACTATTTTAAAATGGCTAAAGCAATGTTTTATCAAACTGCCATTTGTAACCTATTAGTGAGTTTTCCAATCAATTTAGTGTGTTGAAATGAAATTTAGAACATTAAATAAGGTAAAGTAGAATAAAATAAAAATAGTATCAGAGTACATCGATTATAGTTAAGGTATTATTGAGAAACTTTTGTTTCCGATTTTTCATATGTATAGGTCAGGGTGGTATTACTAGGGTACACTGTCAGAAAATGTTAGTAACCTATGTTATACAGTCTTTAACAACTAAAATTCTGTACAGATATAAGGTCATGATGTGTTCCACTTGGGAAGGAGTGGACCAACTAGTCTACCCCCTCATTTTTTGGAACAGGAAAATGAACTGGAGGTATGAAGCATATTTTGCAAACTAGCTGGTCAAGGCAAGAAATGAGCCATACCTAGAATTTAGACTCCTTGACTCTTCATCTAATTTGTTTCAAGTTACAGCCTGAATACATTGCTTTGGTGTTTACCAAAGGCATTAAGTCATTAAGGTATTGTCTAAAGCCAGGCAGGGAAATCTAGGAGCAGCATAGCCAAGATGAGTAAGGTGAATGTGCACATTCCTGAGGGTTAAAATATCTGAATAAAAATAAGCTAAGTGATTTGGGCACTTCCTTAATATTTCTATGTACTATTTCTTCATTAGAACAAAAGGGGATGGATGCACTGATAATTTTTAGGTGACTCCCTGGAGAAATACAATGTTGGGTAAACTGGGATGAATACTAGGTTCAAGCCCTAATATCACTAGTTTGGTGTCTTAGAATCATTGACGAACTTTTATGAACCTCAGTACTCTCAGCTGGAAAGAGGTGACAACAGTGGCATGTTCCTTAGCTGTTCAGAGAGTTATGGTTAGGAAATGAATTAAATGATGTGAAATTGCTTTGTAACGTGTGCATACTGTACTTAGTGCCATTTTGTCAGTATCCTCCCCTTCAAATTCCAATTATGTTATAGAGCAGAAACATGTTTTATTCATCTTTATCTACCCAGCATCTAGCAAGGGGTCTGATATATACCTGTTGGTGTTTCCTGAGTGAATTAATGAATGATTTTTTCCTCTTTCAGTTCTACAATGCTTTCCCTTTTTTTCATACATTATCTCCCAGGAAGTCATAATGTGATATTTAAAAACTTTGCTCTACAAAGAAAATTTGTTTTGGAGAAAATAAAAGAACACCAAGAATCCCTGGATGTTGATAACCCTCAGGACTTTGTTGACTACTTCCTGATTAAAATGGAACACGTATAATGTGAACCCTGTTTTGTTAATTCATCTTTGTGGGTGATGTGCCTCAATTAGCTTTGTTCTTCCAAGTGAAATTGGGTGTTAAAACAAATGTTAAAACAAATGTTACAAAAGATGTAACAAAGGAAGGAATATAGGAATGGGTGGTAGTAGCATAGTGTTGTGGACATAATTAACAGCACTGAATTATGTATGTGAGTGTAGTTAAATGGGAATATTTTAGGTTGTATGTTACTAGAATAAAAAATAAAAAGAAAATAGGACTGTACATCACAAACTGTGAACCCTATTGTAAATGATGGACTATAGTCAATAGTTAACAATTATAAAATGTTCTTTTGTGAATTGTAACAAATGTACTGCACTAATGCAAGTGGAATAATAGGGTGTTTTATGGGAACTCTGTATTTCATTCATGATTTTTCTGTAAACCCACAAATCTTCTAATTAAAAAAAAAAGAAAGAATAAGAAAGCAAAAAAAAATTCAGAAAAGCTCACCTTCAGAAATCCTCTAAGAAATCTTCACAGAGGAGGAAAATCTGATTCAGATTAACAGGGGGGACAAAATAGGTTCAGGGATTGGTAAATGCTGTGATCCAATGTGTTGAATCTTCAAAGAGGGCGGAAGCGTCCGTGGTGCCTGAGGCCTGAGGGGGTTTCGTGGTCGTGAGCTTTGCCTGAGGCACGCTTAGGGACTGGTCCATTGCCCAGATCTCCAGGACCAACACTGAAGGCACCACATGTGACCTTCTGCCTGAAATATCTCAAGAGCTTTAGAAGTATCAATGCACACCTGAGAAATGCCAAGGAGCCCCAAAGATTGCTGACCACACAGAAGATACCAGCCCTTAGAGAAAGCAAGACATCTAGCCTCTGAAACCAAGTTAAGGTTTTAAAACACAGTCTGGAGCACAGTCATCCCTCAGCAGAGGACCTAGGAGTGCACAGCTTGGAAGAGGGACCCACTCGCAAGTCCCAGGGACTATAAGCCAATACCAAGGACTTGTGGGTCAGCGGCAGAGACAAACTGTGGCAAGACTTAACTGAAGGATTAGACTACTGCAACAGCTTTAAATCTCCAGGAACACCTGGGAAATTTGATTATTAAAGCCGCCCCCCCTCCTGAACTGCTCAGACACATGCCCCACATGCAGGGCGGGCAGCACCAACTACACACACAAGTTTGGTGCACCAATTGGACCCCACAAGACTCACACTCCCACTCACCACAAAGACAAAGTAGGGGAGAACTGGCTTGAGGGGAACAGGTGGCTTGCGGATGCCACCTGCTTGTTAGTTAGAGAAAGTGTACTCCACGAAGCTGAAGACCTGACAAATTAGAGATAAGGGTTTGAATTGGTCTGCATATCCTAAAAGAACCCTATCAAGTTAAGCAAATGCCAAGAGGCCAAAAACAACAGAAAAATTTAAAGCATATGAAAAAACATGATATGGATGACCCAAGCCCAAACACCCAAATCAAAAGATCAGAGGAGACATAGTACTTGGAGCAATTAATCAATGAACTAAAGATGAACAACGAGAGCATGGCACAGGATATAAAGGACATGAAGAAAAGGATGGCGAGGATATAAAGGACATGAAGAAGAACCTAGAAGAGCATAAAGAAGAAATTGCAAGAGTAAATAAAAAAATAGATGATCTTATGGAAATAAAAGAAAATGTTGACCAATTTAAAAAGATTCTGATACTCATAGTACAAGGCTAGAGGAAGCTGAACAACGAATCAGTAACCAGGAGGACGACAGAATGGAAAATGAAAGAACAAAAGAAAGAATAGGGAAAAAAATCGAAAAAATCGAAATGGACCTAAGGGACATGATAGATAATATAAAACATCCAAATATAAGACTTGTTGGTGTTTCAGAAGGGGAAGAGAAGGGTAAAGGTCTAGGAAGAATATTCAAAGAAATTGTTGGGGAAAACTTCCCAAATCTTTTAAATACCATAAATACACAAATCATAACTGCCCAGCAAACTCCAAATAGAATAAATCCAAATAAATCTACTCTGAGACATATTCTGATCACACTTTCAAATACTGAAGAGAAGGAGCAAGTTATGAAAGCAGCAAGAGAAAAGCAATTCATCACATACAAAGGAAACAGCATAAGACTAAGTAGTGACTATTCAGCAGCCACCATGGAGGCGAGAAGGCAGTGGCATGACATTTAAAATTCTGAGAGAGAAAAACTGCCAACCAAGAATTCTTTATCCAGCAAAGCTCTCCTTCAAATTTGAGGGAGAGCTTAAATTGTTCACAGACAAACAAATGCTGAGAGAATTTGCTAACAAGAGACCTGCCCTACTTGATATACTAAAGGGAGCCCTACCAATAGAGAAACAAAGAAAGGAGAGAGGGATATGGAGAAAAGTTCAGTACTAAAGAGATTCAGTATGGGTATGTTAAAGGACATTAAGAGAGAGAGGGAAAAAATATATCTGACAAACATTAACCAAAGGATAAGATGGCTGATTCAAGAAATGCCTTCACAGTAATAACGCTGAATGTAAATGGATTAAACTCCCCAGTCAAAAGATATAGATTGGCAGAAAGGATCAAAGAGGTTACCTATCTTGATTGTAATTGAGGAACTGTGGTGGGTAAAATAATTAATGAGGTTGGAATAATGTGATTGGGAGGAGTGATGCAGTTTGAGGAGGATTCTGGATGCCTGAATGAGACATGTAGATCTGATAAAACAGTCAATAGATGTTAGAATTGACAGTGAGTAGCAGTGATGACTCGATAAAAGTTCTGTTTGAAAGAAATCAAAGAGGGGCTGATTGGCTGTAGTGTGTGGAAAGTGAGGAATCAGAAAGGACTTGTTGGAAGTTTGTAACTGATTAGGTTTAACAGTTTGAAGGGATTTTAATTCTTTGACTTGTGCTATTATATGTTACTGGTAAGCCTTTTGTTCTTATCAAGTAATTCTATCACATAATTGCTAGGAAAAACACAACAAAAAGTCAGAATTTACCACGGACAACTTGACTTACTAAGGTATGGGATTTGTTTGGAGTGGGAACAGAGACAACCAGCCACACCCTGTTATATGGGCCCTTGCTCCTGCTGAAGCACCCAGAAATCACAGGTATGACCACAGATAGTGGGCAGGATGAAATGTGCCATTTTTCTCCTTTCCCATCATTCTTATGTGTTTCTTTTCAGCTAAAATCCAGGAAAAGATTGACCGTGTGGTTGGCAGACACCGGAGCCCCTGCATGCAGGACAGGAGCAGCATGCCCTACACAAATGCCGTGCTCCACGAGATCCAGAGATACACTAACCTCTTCTCCTCTGGCCTGCCCCATGCGGTGACATGGGACATTCGGTTCAGAGAATACCTTATTTCCAAGGTGAGAGCTATTTCATCTATAGTCCTCCTTAGGAAGCTGAGGTCATCAACTATCACAATGGTAGAATTATACATTGCCTAACCTTCAGTAGGTATGAGGCAATCATAATTTAGGCACCTCACTGCCTGACTACATACTCCTTTCCTTTTAGTTCATTGGCACAATTTTCCAAAATTTCCAGGATTTTCAGTCATGGATAGTTCCATACTCTGCCTGTCCGTTAGCCTAATCCTATCTCCTCTTCCCTGCCTTCCAGTGTATGCTGTATCACTCTTAACCATTTATCAGTATCCCACACTCTTTCCTCCCACTATCTGTTTCACTTACCTGTCAGTAGTTCAACCCATCAGTCACCTTCCTCCCTGCCTGCCCTTGAGCTATTGATCCCTGCTGGAAATGAGCAGGAGGCTTAGCATGCTAGTGTTATTTTCACCATCCCCAAAGGCACTCTCAATCCTGTTCTACAATCCTGCTGTATAACCTGATGCAAGTTGCTCCATCATGCTCCATCATGCACCACGATAACTTAACATCAAACTGTCCTCAAACAACTTCTTCCTCTCCACCATCTTCCTTCTCCTCAGGTGATGTGGTCTTCCCCCAACAGAGAAAATCAGAGCCATTGGAAGGGAACTCCTGCAATTCTCCTCCACTAAATTTATAAACTTGGCTACATCCACACCCTTTGATTTCTCTTTCATGTCTATTATTGTGGAAGAAGGGCTCTCCATCTATCTCAAGTGAACCTTTCTCCTGTGGCATGGACCTCTTTCCTCTCATTTTTCACGGATCCTCTTTGAATAATCAATTATTCTTTCTACTTTATCTTCTTCCTCTCCCTCCCTACTGGCTCTTTTCCATCAGCATTTCAACAGACTCAGTTCTCTTACAGCTTAAAAATGCCTGTCCCAAAGCCCTGACTTCTCCTCAATTGTAACTTCACTGAAGGGTTTGGATGCAAGAAGAAGAAGCACATTTCAATGCAAAACCCTTAAAATCATGTAATTGGCAGTTCTATTGTCTAGTAGATTTGTTTGTAGGTCTAAATTTCTGTAAGTTTTTACCTCATGTTTGGCAAATTTGTTATTGGATGTATTCACTTATTGCACCATAATGTTTTCTTCATTAATTGATCCTTTTATCACTATGAAATGCCCCTCTTTATCTCTGGTAATACTCTATCCTGAAATCTACTTTGTTTGCTATTAGTTGAGCCACACTGGCTTTATTAAGGTCAAAATTTGCATGGTAAATCTTTTTCCATACTTTTACTTTCAATTTGTTTCTTTGAAAAAAATACACAGTTGCTTCTTGTCTTTTTTATCAAGTGTGATAATCTCTGCCTTTGAATTGGAATGTTTATCTCACCTACATTTACTGTGATTTCCTATATACTTGTATTGTCCATCATCTTGGCATTTGATTTCTACTTGCACTTTTTCCTGTATTTGCCCTTTCCTTACTTTACTTTAATCAAATATTTTATACCATTCTATTCTATCACCTCTAAAAACTTTATAGTTAGGCCTTATGGCATTTTAATTATTCCTTTATTTTGTTTTGTTTGTTTTGGTTTGGGGTGTTTTGGTGGCTGATATAGAGATTATAATATGTATCTTTAACTTGTCACATTATATGTTAAAATAATTTATTACATCATGAAAATTTAAGAAATTTACAGCGATATATTTATTTAAATATGTTGAATCTATAGATAAATTTTGAGAAAATGGATATCTTAACAACATTCAGCCTCTTATCCATGAATATGGTATCTATTTCCATTTATTTAAGTGTTCTTTAATTTCTCTTAGCAATATTTTTGGTTTACAGTGTAGAGGTCTTGCACATCTTTTGGCAAGATTTATTCCTAAGAATTTTGTGATGTTTGATGTTACTACAGATTAATTTTTAAATCTTTAGTTGTCAGTTATTTGCTCCTAGAATACTATTTACTTTTGAATATACATCTTTAATCATGTGACTTTGCTATATTTACCTATTAGTTCTAGTAGTTATAGTCTTTAGTGATTTCTATGTAAACAATCATGTCATCTTGGTATAAAGACCATTTTACTTATTTCCAATGCTCAATCTTATGGGAAAGCATTTGATATTTCACCAATAAGAATAAAGTTCCTAGGTGAGATTCACTTTGTGTTAAGCCTGTTTGTATTTGTGTGTGTGTGTTTTATGTTTTATTCACATCTTAATATTATATTCTGTTACAACATATAATACTTAATTTGTATATATCCAGCACTAAGACAGACATTGATAAATCTCAGATTGACCTTTCAAAAGTGGGTATTTTTACCTTCATTTAACAGTTTAAGAAACTGTTAGGAAGATAAATAGACTCACCTAAAGCCACGAAACTAGTTTGTATTTTAACAGAAGTCTGCCTGATTTAAAAATTCAATCCCATTCTACTTTGGTGGATCTTAATCAGTGTCGTATACTTTCAATTATCTGGGAAATTTTAAAAAATGAAATTTATATAAATTAGCTTTACTCAAAGAAATACATATAAATAGTTAAAAAAAAAAAACAAAAAACAATACCATTAGACTGGTAGTGAAATACAGCATTGCTCTGCTTTTTCTCTATCTACCACTGATTTCCTTTCTCCAGACAACCATGTTTATCTTAGCTATTTCTTATTGTAGTTACCTCCATTTTTCTAAGTACCATGTCTATACTCCTTACTCTGGATAGTTTTTTATATTAGATTTTGATTGACTTTCCCCAATTACATAACACATTTCACCCCTCTCCTATTCCCCCAATGTTATATAATCATTTCTTGTTAAATCGATATTCAGTGTTTACAAAATAGTGGCCTACTTTATATATAGACTAGTATTATTCACAGTTGACGTCTGCAGTGTAGTTCATTAACAACTTTTAACTTCTCCTGGAGTTCACAATTGCCTCAGTTTTGTTTTCTTCATGTTTTAAATCTATACATAATTAAGTAACCTCCAAACTCTTTGAAAAACTAAAAATCTATTTGTACATTCAAATGCATGAAGTACTACTAACAATTTTTCTTTTTGAAATATCCCGACTGAACTCTCCATCTTTAGGCATTTCCTGTTGATTTCATGCTATTTTCCCCTACTCTCCTCCCTTTTTAATAAAGATATATATCACTTTAGACTTTATGGCTAGAGTTTAAGTAATATAACACGTCTTTCTTCCTTCAACAACACACAGTACCTCTTAACTTCCCACTATATAAGGACGCCAGTATCATTCCATTTACTTTCTCCTCCCCCTTCAATATTTCCACTTGCAAACCCTAATTTTTTTACATTATCAAAGCTGATAACATTTGCATTCTACTTTGTAACCATAATTAAGTAGTCCCTTAAAAGATTAAAAACATAAACAGCACTTACATTATTACGATTATTTAAACGTGATTCACTGAACAGCCAAACTTTGTACTATGACTGCATTCCCTTCTCTCAGGTTCCAAGGTCTTGACATTGTCCTTGAAACATTACTCACAGGGAGAATGAAATAGAGTTCACTTTCTTACGGTACCACCATTGTTAGAAATCCAGCAGCATTTTACTCTGCTTGGTATTTGGAGAATGCCTCTCCTGTACAGGTTTGTTGTTTTTCACCTCAAGTTTGATTGCTGATGTTTACTCCTGTGGGATGAAGAAATACATGCTACCACATCATATCTTTAATCTCTTTGTCTTCTTCCTCATTCATTGTATTACTTACAAAACAATCCAAAATTCCTGAAGTGTACTGGTTTCCTTACGGTTTGGGCCATGAGTTTGTTGCACACATAAAAATTTTTTTCTAAAAACTTTAGTAGCCTCCCTTTTTTATAATGCACCCTCTGCCCTTTGTCACATCCTTAAGTTTCTCCTGTTTCTATTTTAAGGTTGCAAGTCTTAAATATTTCCATGGGTCTTAATTTAAATTCTCTGCTTCCGGAATCGCATAATTCCTGTTTCTCGCTCCTGCAAGAAATCCGAGACAGTCGGGCGAGCAAAGCCTCCTGGGAATCTCGCGATACTACGGGGCTTTCCCGGGGCAGCCCCAGTAGGCTGTCGGGCCGCGGGTGCGTCCGCCACCACGCGGGCAATTTAGTCAGGGCTCCAAAAGTGTACCTGCAAGCGGATGCTGAGGATAACGGAGTCTGCGATGTAGACGTATGGCAAGTTCATGCACAGCTGCCAGGCCAAGTCGAAGAAGGCAAGCAGAGTGCGGGAGTCACTTGCAGAAGACTTAGTACGAGCCGGAGGCTGCGGTCAGGCCCGAGGCCCTGAAGACCAAGGCTGAGGAAGCTGCCGCGGTCATCTTGGACTTCGCTTCGCCACCCGCCCAGCACCTGGAGCCGGAAGCCTGTTAGTATTTTTGCTGAGTTTCTTGAATCTCTCAATTTTTGTAGTGAACAAATTTATGAAAAATATCACCAGTACAGTTAAACCATACTGCAGTTTATCTGTCAAGAGTAATGCCCTCCAGGGCACGTTTTTGGTTTTATGCCAAGGTAGTATTGGTATCAGATAGCAGAGTGCTGAGGATGGCCTTGAAGTCAATAACAGTGCCTTGGAAATGGCTTAAGACCTGTTAGGCTTGGTCATTAATTTGTTTGGTGTCATGGGGCAAATAAATTTTCCTTTTTTTGTGCCTCCATTTCCTCATCTATAACACAAAAGAATCAGATGAGGAACTCCTAATTTTTTTCACGCTCCATGACCTTCTTTATAATCCAGTTTATT
Source organism: Choloepus didactylus (assembly GCF_015220235.1). Lineage (NCBI taxonomy): Eukaryota > Metazoa > Chordata > Mammalia > Pilosa > Megalonychidae > Choloepus > Choloepus didactylus. The sequence continues at coordinate 38,702,297 of NC_051321.1, forward strand.
TTTTTCTGTTTTTATCAGGGCACAGAAATATTAGCGTCTCTTGTCTTCTGTCCTGTTTGATGACAAAGAATTCCCTAACCCACAGAAGTTTGACCCTGGCCACTTCCTGGATGAAAGTGGTAATTTCAAGATGAGTGACTACTTCATGCCTTTTTCAACAGGCAAGTGAGCTTCACTTTCATTTGTATATCAGGGGTTAAGTGAGATGAGGAAGGGCTTCTCAGGGAAGCTGCTCTAGGTTGGATGAATTGCCATTTGTATGAGCCCGGAGGCACCATTCGCAAAGTTTATGTTAATCCTCCCTGGGTCGGAGGCGGCACTCGGTGAAATCTGCCTCCTGTCTTATCACTGAGATGACCAAGAGCTTCTCCTGGAGGTCCATCTCCATGAAGGCCTTTCTCACCTGTCCTGAGAAGCCAGTTCACTCAATAAATTTCCCTGAGCACCTTGTACAAAGAAGTCCCATGCTCAGCAGCAGGGATACAAATGTGAATAAGGAACAGATCTTTTTTTACTGAGAAAGGAAGATGAATTGACAGGCCTTGAGACTCCATTGTGACAAATACTATGGTACAGGTTGCTGTGGAAGCCCAGAGAGAGGAGCTTTGGTCTGACCTCTTCAGGGACAAGGGAGAGTAGTTGGAGGGTAAGGGAAATTTTCTTGCAGGAAGTAACATTTGAGTGTTGTTTGTCAGGGTCCTGGAAAGAAACAGATGGCATGTTCAAAAAGGTTGATTAAAGAGAGCTTGATGAAGAGACTTCCTTCAGAGGGAAGTAATAAGGTGTTGTAAAGTGCTCACGCACTGTCATCGGTGGGAAGATGTGACCATCCTAGGTTGTAAGAGACAAAGGAAGGAAGGTGTTACTGGAACCTGAATAGACCTTTAATAAAGAGCGAGTCCATGCCTCAACAGATGTGTTACAAGGAGTGGAATGCAAATACTATCAAAATTGTGGCATCTAGCAGGATGCAACTAAGGGAATAAATACTCTGACATTTTCAACATCCAATCTTATGAATTTATCTAGAGCCAAGAAGAAAATTTCTTGGTTAATTCAATTCATGGAAGTCAGCTTCCTGGACATAAAGCAGGCATGGAGGAAGGGAGGAATGGAGACTGTTAGCACACTCAAGAGGAGCAACAGGAGGGAAAGTAGAGAATGCAGAGCCTTTTCTATAGATGTAACTAAAACAGGGGCAGAAATAGGAGCTTTGCACCTGATTGAATATCTGCAAATAAGTGTCTGGACACCCTGGTATTGTGGTCCCATGATTATGTGCAATGCCCAGGAATCTCAAAGCAAGCCACCACTTTCTTCCAGTATTTTGAAATCCATTATGCCACACCTAGCCTGCTTAAGATTGCCATTCATTTCAAAAGACATGGGGGCTTGTTTTTATCCCGCCAGTAGATACCATTATAAGATCTGAGGCATTACCTCAAGAGCTTATATTCCAGTCTGTGAGACATAATAATAATTTCACATGAAATGTGCTGTATCAGAAACATTATGGAAAACAGATAAAGGAATGAAATGTTCCCTGATTCTGTTGAAAAAGTTTGTCTGGAATAACTGACATGTCAGCCAGGTCTAGGAAGATGTGGAGAGTATCAGTAGGTAGAGCAGAAGGGAAGACCATTCCAGAATTTCAGAGGAATGTCCAGAATTTGAGATAAAACATGGGACTGAATAGTTAATGGCTGGGGTTTACGGTAACTGAGTGGAAGGTGTGGAAAGAAATGAGGCTCTAAAAATTGCTTGCAGCCTGTTTTTGATATTTCTTTTTTTTTATATATATGTTTCTTTACTACCTTGAAATGGTAAGCGCTTGATTTTTTTTTTTTTTAAGCACAGAAGTGGCAAGGTTAGGATTATGTTTTAGAATCCAGATAAAGATAAATATATCTATTGTTGAGTTTTGGCACAGAGGCAGATGGGGCAGATGGACAAGTACAGTATTTTGCATCATACCAATTGGGTAGATGTCTGTGGGTGTGTGTATAGAAAGGGGTCACTGACAAGCCTCAGCAAAGCAGTTCCACCATGGAGGTACAGAAAAGCTGTTTACTTTAGCACACACAGAAATAGGTGCTGAGGAAGGGAAGGACACCACGTATTGGTGTAGTTTGAAGAAGCCATAGGTTAATTAGTCATTTATAATATTTATTTATTTATGAGTTCATTCTGCATTTATTTAAGCTCCCCTGTGTGCTAACTCAGAAATATAATTAAATGTCTTTTATTTTATGTGTCATTTTTAGGAAAAAGAGTTTGTATTGGAGAGGGGCTGGCTCACATGGAACTGTTTATAGTCCTGACCAACATTTTACAGCTTTTTATTTTAAAACCTCTGGTTGATCTAAAGGACATCGACACCACCCCAATTCTATCTGGGATAGGCTCTGTAGCACCTTTCTTTGAGCTCTGTTTCATTCTAGTCTGAAGAAACAGCACAGTCAGACTGCAGATTGAGAATTTCCAGCCTTATCTGAGCAAGTCTGATGCATGCTGGCCTTCAAGCCTATCATCATTCCCCTTTTCCTAGCAGTAGAAATGCCCTTTCTGGTCTCTATCTCTTCTAATTTTCCCAGTCCTTCAAGATCAAGTTCAAATACCCTTCGTGAAATAAAGCTAAATATTTCATCTCCAATAAAAATTCTTTTTGGAGTACAATTCTGAGATCATAAACTACATCTCATCTGTAGTGCATACCAAATGGAAAGAACATTATAAATATTGTATTTTGTGTTTATTTAAAGTTATAATTTTGGAAAATGTGGGAAAACATTGCAATTAAAAATTAGAAATTATCCTATGAGCTTAAGAAATGTTTAGAATAAAATATAAAATTTACTCCAGTCTCTCTTCCATGAAATGATCTCTTGACAGTTTGTCATGTATACTTGCTGCCTTTTAGCAATGGTTATTAAAATATAACCTTGTGTGTATATGTACGTATGTATGTGTATTTTGTGTGTGTGTGTATGTTGAGAGGGTATGTTAAAAGTAAAATAATTGAATGAAAAATTCATTAAGAGGCTCAATATCTGACTTGAGAAGGCAGAAGAAAGAATCAGAAAACTTAAAGACAGATCAGTTGAGAGTATCTAGGTTCAGAAATAACAAGAAGAAAAGAATGAAGAAAAATAAGCAGAGTCCCCGAGCCTTTTGGGATACAAACAAGTGCATGACATATCCATGTTTTGTGAATCCAGAAGAAGAGGAAAGACAGGAAGGGCCATAAAGAATATTTGATGAAATAATGGCAGATAACTTCCCAAATAACTCCCCAAATTGGATTCTAGTGAGTGTGAAGTGATTCTCAATATGGTTTTGATTTGCTTTTCCCCAATGGCTTATCGTGTTGCACATCTTTCATGTGATTATTGTCCATTTGCCTATCTTCTTTGGAGAAATATCTATTTAAGTAATTTGCCCATTTTTTAAAATTCAATTTTATTGAGATACAGTCACATAGCATGCAGTCATACAAAGCGTACATTCAGTTGTTCACAGTGCCATTATATAGTTGTGCGTTCATCACCAAAATTAATTTTTGAACATTTTCATTACCACACACACAAAAATAATAAGAATAAAAATTAAAGTGAAAAGGAACAATTAAAGTGAAAAAAAACACTGGGTGCCTTTTTTTCCCCCCATTTTTCTACTCATCCATCCATATACTGGACAAAGGGGAGTGTGGTCCATATGGCTTTCCCAATCACATTGTCACCCCCCATAAGCTACATTTTTATACAATAGTCTTCAAGATTCAAGGGTTCTGGGTTGTAGTTTGATAGTTTCAGGTATTTACTGCTAGCTATTCCAATTCATTAGAACCTAAAAAGGGTTGTGTCTGTTGTGCGTAAGACTGCCCACCAGAGTGACCTCTCAGCTCCTTTTGGAATCTCTCTGCCACTGAAGCTTATTTCATTTCCTTTCACATCCCCCTTTTGGTCAAGAAGATGTTCTCCATCCCACAATGATGGGTCTAGATTCCTCCCCAGGAGCCATATTCCACATTGCCAGGGAGATTTACTCCCCTGGGTGTCAGATCCCATGTAGTGAGGAAGGCAGTGACTTCATCTGCCAAGTTGGCTTAGCTAGAGAGAGAGGGCCACATTTGAGCAACAAAGAGGCATTCAGGAGGAGACTCTTAGGCACAATTGTAGGCAGGCCTAACCTCTTCTTTCCAGCAACAGTCTTCCCAAGGATTTGCCCATTTAAAAAAATTTTTTTTCTTGAGTTGTAGTAGTTCTTTATATATGTACATATATAAGTGCAGAAAACCCTTGTCAGATATGTGGTTTCCAGATATTTTCTCCCATTCTGTAGGTTGTCTTTTGTATTCATGATGAAGTCCTTTGATGTCCAAAAGTTTTTAATTTTAATGAATTACCATTGCTCCATTTTTTATTTTCTAAGAAACTATTGCCTAACACAGGTCTTGAAGATGCTTCCTGATTTTTTTTTTCCAGGGGTTTGATATTTCTGGTTCTTATATTTAGGACTTCGACCCATTTGGAGTTAATTTTTGTATATGGTATGAACCAGGGGTCCCCCTTCATTTTTTGGAATATGGATATCTTCTTTTCCCAGCAGCATTTCTGTGGGAGGGACAGGAAGAAACAGGCTTTTTTTGTGCACCTGGTTTCTGTCGCCCTCTGCTGGTCATTTGGGAATCAACATCTTATTGATTTTCCATGTTAAGAGCATGGGGCTCTTCTCAAAATGCCAGAAGCAAGTGTCAGGGAAGCAAAGCAACCTGGGCAGTGGCTGAGCCAGGGAGGCAGCCCAAGCCCCTACCCTTTCCCACTTGTTTTAGTTTCCAGGCTGCTATGACAAATACCACAGAACAGGCTGGCTTAAACAACAGGAATTTATCTCACAGTTTTGGAGGCTGGGAGTCCACAATCACATATCAGCAGCCCACGCTCTCTCCTGGAGTCATCCTGGTGGTGACTTGCCTACAGTCCTGGTACTCCTCAGCTTCTCAGTGTACTTGCTTCTGTCCCATGGCGATCTGTCTCTTTCTGCCCCTCCCCTGGTCTCCCTCTCCTCCTGCTCAGTCATCTCCTTATAAGGATCATTTTGGGGGACATGATTCAGACCCCAGCACCACCCTTTGACCTCCCCAGCAGCACACCTTCACCAGGCCTGTCCTTGATGCTTGCCCAGTGAGGTAGAACCTGATACCCCATCAGCCACACCCTCCTAGACTGAGTCCCGGACAGGACATGCAGATGCTGGTCACAGCAACACCAGCCGCTGCATGTCTGCTGTGCAGAATGGCTTCTCAGTAACGCTTGCAGTTTTTATGACTGTGTCCCAGGTCTGAGGACCACTGGAAGCCCAAACTCCCCTGTCACTGGTCACCTGTACAAGGAGGTAGACACTAAAGGGACTGTGGCCTGCCTGAGGCCTGATCCTGAGGCTGAGATGGAAGGCTCTGCACTCAGGGCACAACAACAAAATCAGAGGGGATGATGGACGTGGAGGTGATAGGAACTAGAACAGAGCATGAAAATCTCAGGTGGGGTTTAACCTGATCATCCTCCCAGAAGATGCTTTCTACCAGAATCTGCTCAGAAGGTGTGCTCTCAGATGGTACAGCAACAGGCTATATAGGATGGTACAGTACAGTCTGGGGGGGAGCTGGTGCAGGCTGCAGCTTAACCCTGTGTCCCCAAGCTGTGTCCCCATGAAATGAATTCCCATCTGCCTCTGATCCTTTGCTATTCCCATGAATTATCACATAGCTACAGAGAGTCTTATCACTCATGATGCTTCTTTATATCTGAGAACCACTGGTTACGTTCCCCATCCATTTTCAACACCGAGGCTGTTCATTCCAGAGAACCTGCAGAGTACCAGGTACTAGCATTACCCTCTAATCACACTGGTATCCCCTGCCCCCAAGATCACTGGTAAACAGTTTTTAGTGCTGCAGCATATGTGCGGTTGGGGTGGGGGAGCCAAGGCTTGGTGACAGTCAGTTGGCCTCTGATTTCTAGAATCTATCACAAACCTTGATTTGGCTGATCTTGAAGGTTCTGTGACATGGCTACTGTGGCAACTGTGATAGCTGCTCAGCTCAGGATGGCTCTGGATCATAGAGCCTGACCTTTGTTTGGGGATGAGTCTGGCCTGGGCTCAGCTCTGAGCCTCTTCTCAGCACTGGAGACCTCAGCAATGCTGTTTTCTCCCACATCCCCCAATGTGCCCATATGTAGAGTTTTAGAAATGGATGGTGGTGATGGTAGCACAACATTGTGAATGTAATTAACAGCACTGAATCATTCATGTGAATGTGGTTAAAAGGGGGAAATTGCAGGTTATATATAGGCTACTAGGATAAAAATTAAAAGATAAAACTTAGGACTACAACACAGGGGACTCTACCTTAAACTATGGACTACAGTTAATAGTACAATTTTAATATTCTTTCATCAATTGTAACAAATATGCCACACTAATGCAAAGTGTTAATAATAGCATGGTATATGGGAAAACATACATCCTAATATAAACTCTGGACTATAGTTAATACTACAATTTTAGTATTCTTTCATCAATTGTAACAAGGATGCCACACTAATGCAGTGTTAATAATGGGAGGAAGTATATAGAGATGCTGTTTTCTACATGATTTTTCTGTAAACTTACAACTTCTTTAATTAAAAAATTATTATAAAGAAAAACAAGTCAACCCTAGTCCCATGCATGACTCTGTCTCAGCCTGGCTGCAGGGCTGAGCTACTTCTACTTCCCATTCCCTAGCTGTAAGACCTCAGACCCCCCAAGGGCCAGCCCAAGATGCCGCTGAAGACAGAAACACGTGAAGTCCAAAGACCAGATTGTGAACATGTGGGGACGAGACAGGCCCATCATCCTAGAGTGGAGTTGGTGGCCCCATGACTGAGGCAGGTCTCCTGGTGAGAGGGGGCTGAGATGAGCAGGAATAGCCCATGCCTGCCTCCCTCTTCCTTGAGAAGGTGAATTTTCCTGCACCTTCTAGAGCCCCACATAGCAAGAGGGCACTGGATATGGATAGACCAGCCCTTCTGGGAATATGTTAATGTACATGGTAAAAGGGATTTAATCCTTGCTTAAATCAAGGATTTTGAGATGAGGAGCTTACCCTGGATTATCTGGTCAGTTCCCTGTGAACACCAGAGCCCTAGTAAGAGGGAAGCAGGGGCATCGGAGTTAGCGGGAGGCTATGTGACAACAGAAGCGAGAGGCTGGAGCCGTGTGAGGAAGGGGTCACAAGGCAAGGACGCTGGCAGCTTCCAGAGGCTGAGAAAGGCAGGGACATGGAGCATCCCCTAGATCCCCTGGACAGATCCAGCCCTGCTGACTTGACTGCAGCCAAATGAGACTGATTTTTCACTTCTGACCTCCAGAACTGTAAGATGATAACTTGTGTTGATTTAAGGCACTAGGTTTGTGGTGATTTGTTACAGCAGCAGTAGGAATTGACATAAGCAGTATCTACTTCGTAAATCTATGAGAAAGATTAATGTAAAACATGCAAAGTGCCAGAAATGGTGAAAGGAGAATAAAATATTGAGCCATAAGGAAAAAAAAGAGGTGATGGAGGGGAGATTTCAAATTTCAGTAGGATACTTAGGGTGGGATGCATAGATAAAGTGACATTAGAACAAATGACAAGACTGCCTGTTTGTCCACATTTTGCAAACACTATTTTCATTGCCAGTCAATATGGTTTAAAAGGTACCTAATGTAATTTATTCTCAGTTGTTATTTTTAAGTTTTTTTCACGTTAGTCATTTCTGTCTCTTCTTTAATCTGTCCTTTGAATTATTTGCCTAAATTTCTGTTCTTATAGAGGTTTTCCTCTACGATATATTGGTTACTGGAAAAACAGCAAATTGTAGAATAATATGTAAAGCATGAATCTAAATTTGTAAAGAACCATTTTAATACCATATGTCATATCATTTATGATTTCATAGTTATGGATACATATGTGTACAGATATATATGTATATCAGTACACATATTTGTTGTCTTAAAAATGCATGCCAAAGCTTAAGTGGCTTCCCCTGGGAGATGAACTGTGAGAAGGGTAATGCATGATGCCATTTCTCATGTCTTTACTTCAAGACAGAAGGAGGAAAAACATGACTATGTGAAGTGTATAAAATGTTCGGACGTCTATGTTTTGGTGATAACATGATGCTAATGACTTCAGGACCAAAGCATCAAATTGCCATCACACTTACGTTAAGTGTAAAGCAATGTGGTGAAAACTAGAAAAAGAATAAAGCCTGATGATATTGTCAAGAGATACTGCTGTCTTCCTGGGGAGAGAAGACTAATAGCCAGAACACACGATTAGCAATATGGAGACATCCATCAATAGTTGAACCTCAGTTAGCAAACAGAAAGTATTAAAGCAGTTGAAATCTTCATTTAGTGTTGTAGTAACACCAACGTGGTGTCAAGAACACCAACACTTAATGTTCATTGTTGCCCGCGGCTGATCCTCTCGATATTTCCCCGCAAATCAAGCTGATCCCTGATACACTTTCTCTCACATTCAAACCCAAATCTCCAGTCACTCTGTGCGGCACTCATTCACATGACCTTCTGTGGAATTCTCATCTGTCACCTCTTGGTGCTCTCCTTAAGACAACCGGCAAGTCCTCCTTGGACTCTGTTTTTTTTTTTTTAAATCTTTTTCATTTCTTACTTTATTATGTACAAAAGAAGGAAGGTCTCAGAACTGACCTAGCAAAAATTAACATTTCTTCTTTCGAACACACAGAACATTGTATGTTTGTGAATCAACAGACACTAATCATTTTTATTGCTCTGTTTCACAGTGATAACATAGTAGTAATTCAATATGAGATACATTATTAAAGTATGTGGTGGTCAATATAAATATCACAGAGTGGGGAGAGCAGCAGGTAAATCTGTGCAGTGAAACGCAGGGAAGTCTCTTTAATGCAGGTTAGATTCTCCCTGGATCTTCAGGGCATGGGGAGATGTGGAGGGGGGAGGTCAGAGGAGGCAACCCCAGTAGAGGGAGGGAGGTGAACGGTGCCCCAGGGGAGGGAAGCTGCAGACGGCACCACAGCTGGCAGACAGCTGCCCCTTCCTTAGATAGGAACGAAGCAGAGCTGGTATGAGGGCTGCACAGAGGCAAAGCCACTCTCAACTGGGGTGGTGTCGATGTCCTTTGGTTCAACCAGAGACTTCAGGGTAAAGTTCTGTAAAACGGTGGTCAGGAATAAAAACAGCTCCATGCGGGCCAGGCCCTCCCCCAGGCAAATTCGTTTTCCTAGAAATCGGAAACACAGGGAAAGATGCTCCTTGAATGCCATGTTTCTGAACTACCACAGAACACTCAGTAACTGTATTATGGATGAATAACTTGATGGGTGAATGGAACACAGTATGTCCGAAAGGACAGTTGGATAGATAGATGGTAAGTAGGACAGAGACACTTGCTGTCCACCTAGTATCATTCTACAAACATTCATTGCAGAAATATTTAATTACTTGGCCTGTGCCAACTACTTCACTGAGTATTCCTGCATTATAGTGGCTCTTAGGCTTTTCAAGTTTCTGTCCATCTTTTTTGAGAATCAAACCCACATTCCTTGTCCAGGTGGGACAAAGGGGGAATGACTGAGAAGAGGTGGCTTACATATCTGTTTCCCTTTCTACCTCTGGCACAAAGTCAACTAATGATTTTTTTCCTCATGTACCTTCAAAGGTATATGTCTATGCCCATGACTCCCTGACTGTAAAATTTTGAATGGCTCCTATGCCTGTCCTTTGGGCTATGTCCAAATTATTTGACCTGGCCCTTTACATTCTGTTCCCAGTCTGATGTTCCGTGATCTTTCCATCCAGTCTTCATCCACACCCTCAACTGTCAGCTCTAGCCAAACCCACCCCTCATCAATCTCCAACACATTAGGCATTTTCAAGCCATTTGCCAGGCTGTTTCTTTTGACTCAGATGCCTTTCCCTTGTACTTCCTTCATAACCGAGGTCAAATGTCATTTCCTCTTTATAATCTTTGTGATCCCCTCAGGAACCCTGTAGAAATTTTGCCCTCACTGGATTTCCTCAGCATTATATTCAGGCTTCCATTGCAACATGGATCAGTTTGTGTCATTATTCTTTGTTTATTTGCTTATCTACCCCTCTAAAATGTGCATTCCTTGAAGGGAGGGTTCAGTCCTTGTCATCTTGGCATCCACAGTGCCAGATACAAACCCAGGATCAAAAGCCATAGAGAAACATATGGCAGTTCCATGTCCAGAGACTCAGCACACACTGCAGGAGTGGAGACCCATTACCCTATAGGGGGTCCCTAGGAAGAGCAAGGTGCTCTGGAATCAATGTGGTATCCTGCAATTCTCAGGGGTTTCTTGACCCCACGGTTTTTTGACCCCACCGTTTCTTGGCAGGCGGTTCTGAAATTTTCCCTCTAAAGCAAACATCCTGTTCCTTTCCCTGTGGTCCATGACTTTTGTAATCATGCCATGATTTCTCTTCTTTCCTTGCTCCCTGCCCCTTGTGACATAGCTGAAATGTCATTTCTTCTATTAGAGTGCTGCTTATTCCATTTTGTCCTTCACTGTTGGGCATGTGACAGCAGAAAGTAGGCAATTTCCCCTCTCACCCCCCAGTGTAACCTTTGCTTACCTCTCTCATAGCACAGGTCGTATTTGACTGTAGTGATCTTTCCACTCATCTGCTTGTCTAACTGTGTTGTGCCTATTCTGAGTGCCTATTCTGGGCTTGTGGGTACCTATGTCCCCAAATTCATCTAAGGTATGAGAGGCATCACATAAAAGATACTCAGCAAAGCTGTGGTATTTGTGTGGCCTTCTCAGGGCAGGTGAGGACAGTCCAGATGAGTTTCACCTTCTAGGAGGAACTTTCTGGTAGCTCAGTGATGTATCTGGAGGCAGAATTCAATCAACCCATTCTCTAGCTTTCTCTTTTTGGAAGAAAGAACTATGTCAGGTCCCCAAAGTCTCACTGAACTGGCCCAAGAATGCAGATGTACCCTGTGGTGGGAGCGTGCCTGGGCACTGGCAGAAGTGCTCCTGACTGTGCACAAAGAGCAGTTCTCTGAGCCCCAGGATATGCATCACACAAGTTCCAACTGATCCCATAAGATTTCTTCCCCCCTGGAGTAGAGATGGAGTTAAATTTCTATTACCTGTTGAGAAAGGCATGAAGTAGTCACTCTTCCTCAAGTTGCCACTCTTATCCAGAAAGTGGCCAGGATCAATCCTCTTTGGGTTGGGAAATTCTTTGTTATTTTGCATCACAGATGTCAGTGACATGATTATGTTCGTGCCCTAGAATGGACAGATAGATAAAATGAATTATAAAGAATTCACGGTGCTGGAGGAAATATAGGAAATCACTTTGTCCAATTTTTTTGTTCTGTAGGTGAGGAAACCCAGGTCCAAAGAAGGGCAGTGACATTTCCAGCAAGACAGATGAAGTAATAAACAGGGATTCATTTAAGGCAGTGGCAATGATTTTGCCAAAGTGGCTTCTGATACATTTGAGGTACTGAGCACTTGAGTACTTGAGTGCCAAACCTTCTGAATCCTCTCTCCATGTAACCAAGCTGGGTTAAGCAGCACCTGCTGTATTTCATCACTTCAGGTTTACCACACCTTATACGTGAATTAAGGTTTCAAATAGAAATCTCTGCTGGTTCTTGAAAAGCCAGAAGTAACTGGAAGGGCAATAATGGGTGATATCGGCGATCCCTATCTGATTCCTCTAGTTCCAATTTAGTTAGTCACAGGAGAAGAAATAATTTTAATAATAATTCTCAACCAAATATCAAAAAAGGAATAGCTTCTCCTAGTTATGACTTTGGGTGAGAAAAAAGTGGACTGGAATTCCTGACCCTTGATTGGGGCAAGATCCTTTGCTTCTTGGTAATGGCTTCAATTTCCTCTTCCCCAGAGATGGCATAGACATTGCACCCTTAGCAAATGCACAGCCCTGTCTTTAGTATTGAAATAGGATATTTAGTTGTTTCCATTTTTATTATAATATTAATATATGCTGGCATCAATTGGGATAAAGTAGTTTGTAGCATATGAACTAGAAAGTCTGAATAAATACAGAAACCACGTGTTAGAAGGTAACAGAAAATTGAGACAAAAATTGGTGTCAAGATTCCAGAGAGGGAAGATACTCAGAGAGGTAAGCTGACAGGTGCAGTCAATTTTAGGCTGTGTTCATTTCCAGTTTTGAAGGTGGCCAAGAGATTTAGATCATTCTGTCATCCTAGAGGAGAAGGGATGAACCATTTTTGGAAGAAGACAAACATTATCTGAGCCTCTGCATTTTTCTTTTATAGTCTCTGGCATTTAACCCAAAATTACAGGGCATTCCAAGACAGAATTTAGTGGTCACAAACAGAAGATCGAATGGGGTGAGAGGCAGTAAAAATAGACCCACTGTAGGGAATATGTCCCATCTACTTTGAGGAAAGCATTACCTTCATATGAGAAATCTGAAAAGAAAACTTTGAGAAAGAAAATTTGCAGAAAATTTTTTTTTATGAATATAAATACAAAATATAGAAAGTAAAATCCAGGGGTGTGTGTGTGCAATCATGCATGTGCGCGCATGCGTGTGTGTATTTAGTGGGGAAATAAGGTTCATAATAGAGCACTGTATCTGAGAATCCTCCATTTGATAAAATTATAAATTATAATGACAAAAGACATGCAAACTGAAGAGGGGGACTCTTTCTCAATCTGATAAAGAAAACAGACAAAAATATATATAAAATATCATTAACAATGGTGATATATTAAATCCCCATTCCCTCCTGGAGATCCCAAACAAACAAAACAAGAATGCCTATTACTCTCACTCCTATTCAACAGTTATCCTAGAAATCCTATTCAGTGCAATAATACAAATCGAAATGAAATTCAGAGTTGGAAAACAAAAAACCAAATAAATATTTATACAGATTGCAGGATTGTGTACATAGACATTCCAAATGAATATACAGACAACCTATTAGCAATATTAAATGCTTTTGTCAAGGTTACTAGATATATTATTAAATTAATAAAATAAATTCTATTTTCATATACCAGAAAAAAATGGAAAGGTCTTTTATAATAATTATGTAGCTTATAATAGCATCAAAAATATTAATTACATTGAAAAAGCCTTTAAACAATGTGCAAGCCACTGTACTGAGATAAAAAATTATTGAGAAAATTGAAGAAAGCACAAACAAATTGGGAGCATTTACCATATTCAATAATTGAAAGATTCAACAAGTCAAGAATATTGAGATTTAATGCCATTCTAACAGAATTTCTAGCACAGTATTTTAGGAAATTGACAACCTGATATTTAAGTAAACAGCTAAGAGTGGCCAGAACAATATAAAGAAGAAGAACAAATTTGGAAGACTTAGGCTGCCAGATATCAGAATCTGTTGGAAAGCTTTATAATCCCTAACTGGAAACAACACAAAATCCATCATGCTGTTATACGTATGATTATTGCACAACTGTCAGCTCCCCTAAAGGCAGAGCATTGGAATCATACTGTAACTATGACAACTTCAAATGCACTGAGGTGCAGGGTAGGGGAAACAAATCTTACCTTGGGGATGACGTAGTTTCTGAATTTAACGTTACTGATCACTGCATGGGGCACGCCGGTGGGCAGGAGGTCAATGTATCTCTGGATCTCGTGCACCACAGCATCCTTGTAGGGCATGCTGCTCCTGTCCTGCATGCAGGGGCTCCAGTGTCTGCCAACCACGCGGTCAATCTCTTCCTGGATTTTAGCTGATAAGACACAAATAAGAACTGATGGCAAAGGAGAAAAATGCACATGTGCCATAGCAACTCAGGGTTACATGAAGTATTACAAAAGTGTCCCAACATTGTTATAAGCATAAATTATATGCCCAGAAGTACACCTAGACATAGAGAAAATTGCTACAATATATGTACATATAACTTTCTTACAAGCTAGGCATTAAAGTAATCTGTAAATGTCTATATATTAGAATACAGGATGACCGATACATAGAAATAATGCAATGTTTCAAAATATAAATAGTATATAATTGACTCAAGAATTTATTGTCCTTACAGACAGAAAAACAGAAGTCACATATTAATTTTATATTAAAACAATACATGGTGTTTAAAAATTACATCCTACTCCTGGATCTATATGACATATGTGTTTGCTTGCAGGTGTCTGTGTGTGGGCAGTTTACAATATTACCTTCTCCATTCTCCCCACACCAAAAAGACCTCCAATTTGAACCATTCTTGTGGTTTCTTTTGAAATGTATGTTCAAATTTCAAAATAATCACACTTTCTACCACTATTCCTTTTTTTTATTCTTTTTTTGCTCTCACTTATTTTTTTATTTCAAAAATTTTTTTATTTATTGAGATTGTTCACATACCATACAATTATCCAAAGATCCAAAGTGTACAATCAATTGCCGCTGGTACCATCATACAGCTGTGCATCCATCAACACAATTATTTTTTTTTCAATTTTTAGAAAAATTTTCATTACTCCAGAAAAGAAATACAGATAAAAAAAAGGAATCTCAAATCCTCCCATACCCCTAACTAACCCCCTTCCATTGTTGGTTCATGGTATTGTTATAGTACATTTGTTACTGTTGATGAAAGAACATTAAAATACTACTAACTGTAGTTAGTTTGCAACAGGTATATTTTTCCCTACATGCCCTCTATTTTTTTTTAAAGTTGCAGAATAGTATTTAATTTTCAGATAGTTATAGTCATCTTATTTGATATCAGAAAATAGTGCCATTATAAATTTTACAGATGAGGATATTGTTGCCCTATTCTCACCATACATAGGTTGCAGAATAAATCTGAATACAGATCAATACTTCCCCTTCTTCCTCCTTTGTATATTTACAAACATGCCTACACATAACCCTTGCTATTGCTATTCAAATTATTTTTATCTGAACCAAGGAACTACATGCATAAGATAATTTTGTTTTGTTTGTAGGAATTCTCACTGTAAACTATAGAAGCTTAGGGATCAGAGAGTAAATAGATTTTTTTTTGGCCAAACACTCTATCTGAACTCAGAAGCTAAAATCGTTCAGTATTTTCCATTAAGTATGCAATAAATAGCAAATCTTGGGTCCACAATTAATGTTCTTTTGTTTTGGTGTATGAAATAAAAGTTAATAATTGTTACTTAAATTTAGTGGTTCAATGACTACAATAACAGATGTCTCTCCATATATAAATAGACATTTTTACCAACACCCCTCCCTATATACCTTTGCTCTATGTATCCCATGCCTATCTCCAGACAATGGCATCTAATCTACACCAACAAATAAAACATAATTGAGAAGACACATTTTTCAATGCTCTCAAAAAGTATAAGAATATTCCTTTGGATTTTTAATAGAAGTCTATATTTTCAGACTTAAATTTAATAGTTTTTAATTATTCTTAGTCTCATTCCTGTTTCATCAATTAGGAAACTAAGAGTCATCTTACAAATTAAGTGAGATGACCACATTTACAATCAGTAAGTCAGAAAAGTGAGGGAAGTATCTTCATCTTCTGACTTCTAGTGTTTCAGAAAGAATGCCATACCATAAACCTGAGTTATCCATTTGAAATAGAGTGAAAGACATGGTACATGGAATAGGATGTGATACAAAGTATATTTTCTCCTTCATAATGTCACCATTCTGCAATGTCTGTTTATTCCTCTCTGAAATATGAAATTAAAAATAATTAATATAGGGTTGTGTCTTATGATGACTATGATGATAAAAAGCCAAACTCATATTCAATGGTCACTATATGGCTTAAAAAATGAATCTTCATCTAATATTATGGAACCTTTCTCCATCTCTCTCTCTCCTTTCTTTGTTTCTCTGTCGGTAGGGCTCCCTTTAGTATCTGAAGTAGGGCACGTCTTTTATTAGCAAAATCTTTCAGCATTTGTTTGTGAAAAATTTAAGCTCCCCTCAAATTTGAAGGAGAGCTTTGCTGGATAAAGAATTCTTGGTTGGAAATTTTTCTCTCTCAGAATTTTAAATATGTTGTGCCACTGCCTTCTCACCTCTGTGGTGGCTGCTGAGTAATCACTACTTAGTCTTATGTTTTTTCCCTTTGTATGTGGTGAATTGCTTTTCTCTTGCTGCTTACAGAACTTGCTCCTTGTCTTCAGTATTTGACAGTCTGATCAGAATATGACTCAGAGTTGGTTTATTTGGATTGATTCTATGTGGAGTTTGCTGGGCATTTATGCTTTGTGTATTTGTGTTGTGTAGGTTTGGGAAATTTTCCCCAACAATTTCTTTGAATACTCTTTCTAGACATTTACCCTTCTCTTCCCCTTCTGGGGCACCAATGAGTCTTATATTTGGACGTTTTATTTCATCTATCATATCCCTGAGGTCAATTTCAATTCTTTACCCCATTCTTTATTTTGTTCTTTCCTTTTCCATTTTGTTGTACTCCAGGTTGCTGATTCAGCATTCTCTAGTCTTGTACTATGAGTATCCAGAATCTTTTTAATTTGGTTGACAGTTTCTTTTATTTCCATAAGATCATCTATTTTTTTTATTTACTCTTGCAATTTCTTCTTTATGCTCTTCTAGGCTCCTCTTTATGTCCATTATATCCTGTGCCATGGTCTCATTGTTTGTCTTTATTTCTTTGATTAATTGCTCCAAGTCCTGCATCTCCTCTGATCTTTTGATTTGGGTGTTTGGGTTTGGGTTATCCATATCTTCTGATTTTTTCATATGCTTTAAAATTTTCTGTTGTTTTTGGCCTCTTGGCATTTGCTGAACTTGATAGGGTTCTTTTAGGATATGTATGCTAATTCAAAAACTTCTCTCTAATTTATCTGATCTACAGCTTGGTGGCATACATTTTCTCTAACTAACCAGCAGGTGGTGTCTGCAAGCCACCTATTCCCCTCAATCCAGTTCTCCCCAACTTTGTCTTTGTGGTGTATGGGGGTCTGATTCTTACGGGGTCCAATTGGTGCACCAGTGTTGCATGTGTAGTTTGTGGTGTCCACCCTGAATGTGGGGTGTGTGTCTGAGTGGTTACGGAGTGAAGGCAGCTTTAACAATCAAACCTTTCAGGTGTTCCTGGAGATTTAAGACTGTTCCAAGAGTCTAAACCTTCAGTTCGGTCACATCACAGATTGTCTCTGCTGCTGACCCACAAGTCCTTTGCATTGGCATATGGTCCCTGGGATTTCTGAGTGGGTCCTTCTTTCAAGCCATGCCCTTCTAGGGCATCTGCTGAGAGAAGGCTGTGCTATGACACAAGTGCATGCTGTCCCTCAAGGGAAGTTCTGGGCTGCCCGGCTGTGTAGGGGTGTTTCTAGCCTGCGGAAAGGATGGCTGAATGAGGCCTCTTAATTTCCCCCTTTTCGCACCACTCTGCCTTCCTAGCTCTGGGACAATTAGCTGCAGGTGCACGAAAGGTTATTGTCCACAACAGGTATTGTGGCGTGTGTGCGCATTGCTGGAAACACTTCCCACCACAAGGGGTTTTTTGGCTCAGCTCTGGGCTGTGGCACCAGTGCTGGGCAGGAGCATTTCCAGCCCACCAGGAAGATGGCTGTAAGGGACATGGTTTCTTCACTTTTTGGTTAACCTCTGCCTTCCTAGCTCTGAGACAATTAGCAGCAGGTGCGTGAAAGCCTATTGTCCATGCCAGATATTGAGGCATACTCACAAGTTGTGGAGACGCTGTTCCTGCCACACTTCTGTGAGGTTCTTGCTGCCATATCTGCAGCCGCTTTTGGGTTTTTAAAAAAGAGCTAGTCTGACTCCAAACACCAACACACAGTTTCCCCACATCGCAGTGTGGCTGCCGGATATTCAACAGGCTTACTCACTTGTTTCAGAGTGCAGACTCCCAGTTTAACCAAGTGCACGGTCCCTGTGCATTTAGCAGAATTTGTCCAGCTGGTGCATTGCTGGAACTGGTGTTCTGGGTGACTTTCTGGCTTTTATCTAGTATTTTTCATAGAGGTGTTTTTTCGCCCTGTCTCTCCTAACTGCCATCTTCTGGAAGTCTCTACCACTGTTTCTTAATCATTTTAAGATACTATCTAATGACTTTTTGTTCAAAGAGATGAGTGATTTACATCTCTACCCCTCCCCCATGCAAACACAGACACAAATCCACAAACATACAAACACCCGTGCACGTGCACATGTACACTCCCCCCCATTTTCCCTATTAGATTTAAATCACAATTTTTGGTTATATCAATATTCATTATTTACATATTTAGGACTACATAAATGGTCTCTGGTAAGATAATTATAATTATGTTTCATTTTGTGTACATATTTACTCTTAAAAATATATCTTTATTTTAATTTTTAGCTTTCAAGATGATGATTTAGAATGATTTCTAACTGATCCTGTAGCTGTTTCCAATTCCTGGAAATAATTTCCCAAGTGCTCAGGTCTCAGATAATCGATCACATCTCTTTTGTCAACTTCCCTCACAGCTGCTTTGCCACACAGTCCATTCTAACTGGTTCTTTCCCAGGTCTGGTGCCCAGCGGCCTCCCTGAAGCTTCCATTCTCCTACCCAGGTTCTCCTAACTCCTGGAGCCCATGAATTCCTCTGAATTTGTTTCAGAACTTTGAATGGAGCAAATTCTGAAGTACGTTTATGAGAAAATGAAAAGAAAGTGTACAATTTTCACAAACTTACAGGTTTGAAACTCTCTGTTTCCTACAAATACACAAGATGACAATTGCTCATGAGAATCCTGATGCTGTTTTGATTCCTAATCCTTTATATATGATACAAATATCATATTGGGAGATTAGGAAATGAGAGAAGGGCATATGCGCCATGTGGGAAAACAGCCAACTCTTCATCTTCTATAATAGGAAACCAATAGATAGGAACTGATTTTCTTCTCTGAAAATGCTTTCCCTCTTTTTATTTAAAATTCCATTTTATTGAGATTTTTCAGAGACCATACAATCATCCAAAGTGTACAATCAGTTATTCATGGTACCATTATATAGCTGTGTGTTCATCACCAAAACTAACTTTTTTCAATTTTAGAATATTTTCATTACTCCAGAAAAGAAATAAAAATAAAAAAGAAAACTCAAATCTTCCCATATCCAGGATCTCCCCTGCCTCTGTAATTGACTAATAGTATTGATATAGTTCATTTGTTACTATTGATGAAGAAATGTTAAAATACTACTAACCATAGTACATAGTTTGCAAAAGGTATATTTTTCCATATATACCCCTCTATTATTAGCTTCTAGTTATAGTGTCATATATTTGTTCCAGTTCATGAAAGAGATTTCTAATATTTGTACAGTTAATCATGGACATTGTCCACCACAAGATTCACTCTTTTATACATTCCAATCTTTTAACCTCCAACTTTCCTTCTGGTGACATATGTGATTCTCAGCTTCCCCTTTCCACCACATTCACACAGCATTCAGCACTGTTATTCTCACAATAACATGCTACCATAACCTCTGTCCATTTCCAAACACTAAAGTTCAACCTAGTTAAACATTCTGCTCATAATAAGCAATAACCCCCCATTCTTTAGCCTTGTTCTATATCCTGGTAACCTATATTTCATGTCTATGAGTTTATATATTATAATTAGTTCATATCAGTGAGACCCTACAATATTTGCCCTTTTGTGTCTAACATATTTCACTCAATATAATGCCTTCAAGGTTTCTTCATCAACCAGTTTTTTCTAAGATGGTTTTGTGGTATAGTTCACACACTATACGTTCCATCCTTAGTAACAGTCAATGGGTCCCTGCATAATCATGTGCTTATGCATTCACCACCATCACCACTGTCTATATAAGGACATTTCCATTTTTTCCACAAAGAAAGAGGAAGAGTCAAAGAAGGTGGAGAGACAAAAGAAAAGGAAGAAGTAAGAAAAAAAAAGATGACAGCTAAAAGACCAACGAAAGGAAATATAGAATTAAAATATAATAAGAGTCAGACAACATAACCAATGCCAAGAGTCCCCCACCCCTTGCTTATATCCCCCTTTAACAGGCATCCAGCTTTCATACATTGCCCCTGCCGCATCAAAGAAAGCATAATACAATGTTTTTGCCAACTATAGTCTCTAGTTTGCATTGATTGTATTTTTCCCCAATACCACCCCATTTTTAACACTTGCAAGGTTGACATTCATTGGTTCTCCATCATGTAAAAACATATTTGTACATTTTATCACAATTGTTGAGCACTCAATGTTTCACTAAGTTATATAGTCCCAGTCTTTATTTTCCCTCTTTCCTTCTGGTGTCCCACATGTCCCTAACCTTTGTCTTTCAACCATATTCACAGTCAACTTTGTTCAGTGTACTTACATTGTTGTGTTACCATCACCCAAAATTGTCCTCTTAACCTCTTATTCCTGTATTTTCCTATTTGTCTGTAGTGTTCCTTTAGTATTTCCTGAGAGCAGGTATCTTGTTCACAAACTCTTTCATTGTCTATTTGTCAGAGAATATTTTAAACTCTCCCTGATATTTAAA
Organism: Choloepus didactylus; assembly: GCF_015220235.1. Taxonomy (NCBI): domain Eukaryota; kingdom Metazoa; phylum Chordata; class Mammalia; order Pilosa; family Megalonychidae; genus Choloepus; species Choloepus didactylus. Next base: position 38,722,921 of record NC_051321.1, read on the forward strand.
GGACAGTTTCGCTGGATATAGAATTCTTGGTTGGCAGTTTTTCTCTTTCAGTGTCTTAAATATATCACACCACTTCCTTCTTGCCTCCATGGTTTCTACTGAGAAATCCATACATGGTCTTATCAGGCTTCTCTTGTATGTGATGGATCACTTTCCTCTTGCTGCTTTAAGGATTCTCTCTTTGTCTATGATGTTTGATAATCTGATTATTAAGTGTCTTGGCATAGGCCTATTCAGATCTATTCTGTTTGGGGTACGCTGTGCTTCTTGGATCCATGATTTTATGTCTTTCATAAGAGATGGGAAATTTTCCTTGATTATTTCCTGTATTATTGCTTCTGAACCTTTTCCCTTCTCTTCTCCTTCTGGGACACCCATGACATGTACATTCATGCTCTTCACATTGTCATTCAATTCCATGAGACATTGCTCATATTTTCCCATGGTTTTCCCTATCTGTTCTTTTGTGTGTAGGATTTCAGGTGTCTTGTTCTCCAGTTCCTGAGTGTTTTCTTCTGCCTCTTGAAATCTGCTGTTGTATGTCTCCATTCTGTTTTTCATCCCTTGTGTTGTGCCTTTCTTTTCCATAGATTCTGCCAATAGTTTTTTCAGACTTTCTAGTTCTTCCTTATGGTCACCCAGTGTTTTCTTTATATCCTTCATCTCTTTTTCCATATCATCCCTAAACTTGTTGACTTAGTTTTTTAATTGATTTAGCATATTTGCTTGAAAATCTTTAATTGATTGTTTCATTAAAGTGAAACGATATCTCAACTGTATCTCAATTGAGGTGTAAGTTTATTCCTTTGACTGGGCCATATCTTCATTTTTGCTAATGGAATTAGTAGTTTTCTTTGTCTAGGCATCTGGTTTCCTTGGTTACCCCAATAAGATTTTCTCAGAACAGAATGGGCTCAGGTCTCAGAAGGGGGATATATTCAGTATCAGGTTTCCCTGAGGGTGTGTCTTACAAGACTCACAGACTTTCCTGTGAGGCCTCTAGCTGTGGTGTTTTTCCTAACCTGCCCAGCAGGAGGTGTCTGTCAGCCTGTTGCTCCCCACTGGTGTAACTCTTTATTTCATGTGGTCCCTTTAATTCTCAGCTTGAGTTGTTTCTCTTTTGACTGTTTTACCCCAGGCCCTGTGGTCCGAGTTCTGAAGGGAGGATAAGCACTAGAGCTGGGCCCCACCTCCTTCCTCTTAGGGAAGATACACCCCCTAGGGAGTTAAGTTCTGCACTTGAATTAATCCTTTGTCTTGCTGACTCTGTTAACTCCACCCCTGTGTGGATCAGAGCTCTGTGAACTGAAAAGGACTGAGGCTCTTTCCACTGAGTCACTCAGGTTGAGAGAGAGAAAGAAGGGAAAGAAATCCCCTTTTCAGAGGCAGTCCAAGTCCCCGCAGTTTCGCCTATCAGCCAGAGATAGCTCCTGGTCTTCTGGGCTCCCTTTCCTGGGACACTGGAGTTTCCTGGCTTTCTAAGATCAGCTGTCTCTAAAGCCTCTGTATTTTTTCTATTATTAAAATTTTTTTTTCTTTCAGCCCCACCTCCTCTGCATGGGATGTGACATCAGGTTACTTTGCTGCTTATTAAGGGTTTGTTTATGTTTGTAGCTTGTATTCTGCAGCCCACGTCTGTTAATTAAAACCCAGTTGGAAGTAGGCTGAGCTATATTCGCTTGCTCCGGGAATACTGCTTTCACCCACAATGATGTCTTCAAGCTCAGCCTGCCATCGGGGAAGTGGGCTCCAGATGCAGTTCAGCAGTTTCTACCTACAGTTTTATGCTGTGATCTCAGTCATTCCACCCGTTCCAGGCTGGTGTACTATGGGTGGACGGTCATGGTTGTATCCCAGCTGTTGTTCCAGATTATTTACTAGTTGTTCCGATTGTTTATTAGTTGCTCCATGGGAATAACTAAATTCCATACCTCTCTATGCTGCATCTTGCCCCTCCCCTCTTCTCTGAAATTTTTAATGATTTTCTCTTAAACCTGATGTTCTGAAATTCCACGACCCTGTGTCTTGGGTGGACACTTGTATTACATTCTCCTTCTGGACACTCAGCAAGAATTTTTTTTGTGGATGTCAGAGAATGGAAGTCTTTCCTCTGGAGCTGTTCATGCTCTGGAATCCATTCTGGCTGCTGGATTCCAGAACTCAGGATGGGGAAAGCAGCTAAGGATCTTAGGATTCAAGAGGTGGACTCTTTCCTAACCCTTCTTTTTAGCCCTGCCCCTCATTTCATCACTGTCTCTGCCCATGTGCCTGAGTGCAGGGCTTCTTAGTATGCTTTCTCTAGAATAAGCCTCTTTGTTTATATGTGTGTGTGGGTGGGTGGGGAGGAATTACATGCAGAAAGGAGTTTTGGAGCAAATTTGGGTGGCAAGACCCTCTTATTTTTGGCTTCATTTTCTCTTACTACATTCTTTAACATTTTGTACTTCTAAATACCAGACTATTGGGGATTGCAAGGGCCCAAATTGAGTTTTCCTTATGATAAATCTTCCTTGTCTGATGTTTAAGTTACATTTCATCCTCTCTGCTGAGTTAGTTATCATGTCTCCATCTGTTCTCTGTGTTACAGAAATTTATTTAAGACTTAGGTGTTTCCTGCTCCCCTCTTCCCCAACTTTAAAAGAACTAATTCTCATTTATAATTAATTTATAGTTATTTCAGTAGGATCCTGATACATAAAAAGGTAATGTTTGTTTCTTATCTGCTATGCATAATTGGAATCTCTTTACAGGTTAATTTCTAATATTAAACTATTTATAAAAGATAAAAAGTATTGATAAAAGAGCTTCTTATCATTGCAAGTAGTGTGCTTTTTGGACACAGACTTCTGGAATAACAAAATACTCTTAGGCACATCTTCTCCCTAAATAGCAGGACCTTCCTTATGAAGCTAACTTTTTAGAGTACTTGCCAGACTGTGTACATTTTCCCAGGCTGCTTCCATAAATTTCTAGAATTTCCAGAAATTTACATTCCAGAATTTCCAGAAATTGAAGCTTAGGGCTTCAATAAGGAAGAATTCCATCATCCCTGAGCCAGCAATAGAGCACTGTATTTTCAGAATGAGGAGAGATTTCTACAAGCACATTTCTACCATTCAAGTGGCATTTTCACTAATAACAACATTATGCAATCCGAGGCCAATGCAAATGTGTCTGCAGGAAATCATCTCCATTGAACTCCAGACAGTGCACAAGGGCTTCAGAGCTTCTCATACTGCCCCCACAGTTCCTCACTTGTTTTATGAGAAGGTGTCTCATTTTTATTCCGTCATCTTAGAGCTGGTGATTATGCTAATGGATCTTCTCTAACACAGTCAACATTGGGTACATTACAGTGCTTTGCCAACTTCAATGCCAAAATTCACCCTGCCCACCATCTGTGGTCATACCTGCAACCTCTGGGTACTTCAGCAGGAGCGGGAGTCCATATCTCAGGGTGGTGCTCATAGTCTCTGTTCCAGCACCAAATAGATCATTTACAGTGACAGTCAAGTTTTCCATGGTGAATTCAGACTGTGAATTGTGTTTTCCTAGGGATGATTTGATGGAATAATTAGATGAATTTGTTTGCCTGCATATTTAATTACAATGAATCCAAAATCACACAGAATATTTTAAAGTTAAGGAAACAGAAAAAAGGAAACTGCAGTGTTTGAAAAAATATTTCAATGTATATTGGAGACTGTATGTTAGTTGGTCCAGTCTTTATCTCTTACTCCTTTCAACTAGCTTGCCTAGGTTTGTAGAGCACAAAGGCAGTACCTGCTGTTTCTTTCTATCGAGCAGCCTCAGAAATAGAATTGGTATTGTAAAATATGGAGGGACTTGAAGTTACCATAAAAGCCAGCTTTGCATTTTATAGATTTGGTGGCTGTGCACCAGAGCAGGTAAGTGACTACTCTAAGATCACACAACTATCATTTAGGCAGAGTCCAGGATAGACCAGCTCAGCCCAGCTCAGACACCATAAAACCCAATCAAATTGTCATCTAACCCAGTGACCTTTTCTGCTAGGGTCCCAGCTGAAGAATCAAACACCCCTACACCTTAGTCAGTGTTTCCTGGCCACACTGTGGTCCCAAAGATTCTCCCTCCTTGATATCCTAATTTAGGATATTTCCACCAAGTAATGTGATGAAGAGAGCTCCAAGTGTTGTGGAGAGGACAAGCTTCGTGGAAAATGGAAGCCTGTCAGCGAAGGTCTGGGTCTCCACTGAGTGCTATGGGCATGCTCTTGGGAAGTCACCAAGTAATTTATGGAAAATGAACTCTGGAAAAACCACTGAACAGTGTGCCTATGGTCTTGTATTTGAGCTCAATATTCTGGGCATTTTGTTTCTTGTATTGTAAAGAGCTTGCCTGTCTTTCCCCGATGTTTACTCTGTGATGACAAGCTCTGGACAGGACTGTGGTTTTCAAACATTCATTTTACTGTTTGATACATATAGAATTTAGAACTTGTCAGAGATAAGAGGATAAATGGTTTCTGAAGAACAGGGATCTTGGTCTTACCTGGACCCATGGGGTGCTCAGAATCCTGATGTTTTCATTGAGTTTTGCCATCAAGGTAAGAATAGCCTGATCTCTGTATTCAAAATGAGTGTGGGAAACAACAGAGCAGATCACATTGCAGGGAGCACAGCTCAGGATAAAAGTGGGATCACAGGGAGACCCTAAAAGAATTGGAAACATTTTAAAAACACCATTAAAATGTACATATAAAACCCTTTGTCTTTGAGATACAAGAAAAGATAATTTTAGAATCACAAAAATTAAAAGGTAATTTTAGAAGCACTTAAGCCGTATCTATCTAGAAATTCTCTTATCAGTCAAAAATTCAGCATGCATAGGATCAATGCCTCACTTTACCCCTCAACCTGAGCTGACCATTCCCTTTTAACTGGTTTTGTCATGGTTTTCCAAATATCCCATTACCTCCACTGCATTTATGTTACCTTTCTAACCCAACATGCCTTATATTTTGGAGGAAGAAAGAAAAAAATGTAAAGAGGCCACTGTCAGACCCCAGAAAAAGTCTAACATATAGAAGGAATGTCTGATCCAGACCCCCTGCAGCTTATCGCATAGATACCAGGTGCACCATAAACTAATGGTTAAAGGCCGTTTTAGAAATCCCAGTCATAGTGGCACCTTGACCCCAAAAGGTGGATAAGACAAGAACAGATAGGTCCATAAGATGAACAAGTACAAGCAAGCCAAGAGGCCTACTTCCTCTATAAAGATAATATGGCTGCACATCAAAGAAGAGTAGTGTGTTAGAACCCTAGTAACCAATCAGTTCAGACGTTGATAAGCCCTCACCCACTCAAAGCACAGGACACCATTCCCTCCTGTGCCAGTTTGAATGTATTATGTCCCCCCAAATGCCATTATCTTTGATGTAATCTTATGTGGGCAGACCTATCAGTGTTAATTAGATTGCAATTCTTTGAGTGTTTCTATGGAGATGTGCTCCACCCAACTGTGGGTGATGACTCTGATTGGATAATTTCCATGGAGGTGTTACCCCACCCATTCAGGGTGGGTCTAAATTAAATCACTGGAGCCATATAAATGAGCTGACAAACAGAAGGAACTCGGTGCAGCTGTGAGTAACATTTTGAAGAGGAGCTACAGCCAAGAGGGACACTTTGAAGAAAGCACAGGAGCTGCAGATGAGAGACAGTTTGAAGACAGCCCTTGAAAGCAGACTCTTTCTCTGGAGAAGATAAAAGAGGACAAATAACCCAAGTGGAACTAAAAGTGACATTTTTGAGGAACTGCAGCCAAGAGAGGAATGTCCTGGGAGAAAGCCATTTTGAAACCAGAACTTGGGAGTAGATGCCAGCCACATGCTTTCCCAGCTAACAGAGGTATTCCAGACACCATTGGCCATCCTCCAGTGAAGGTACCCAATTGCTGATGTGTTACCTTGGACATCTTATGGCCTTAAGAGTGTAAATGTGTAACCATATAAACCCCCTTTTATAAAAGCCAATCCATCTCTGGTGTTTAGCATTCCAGCAGCATTAGCAAACTAGAACACCTCCCCACATGGTTTTTTTTTCTCTTTAAAAAATGCTGCTCTCATAAAGAGAGCTGGAGCCATTTTCTTTCTTTTCACTGCCCCCCACCAGCATTCATCCTCTAATAAACCTTAAACTTTCTACTTAAAACTTTGACTCACTGCATTGTGTGGATTCTTGTACGACTCTGACCTAACAGCCATTTTCATGACATCTAATAATTCAAATTATCAATGCAGAATCAACTCTGTCTACAAAGCCTATAGACAATTAAGCATTGATATAGGAAGAATGAGAATAGTTAGGAACCTCACATTTTTGAAAACATAATAAGTAGTTTTCTTATGTCAAACCACAGAGGGGATATCTGAAGAGAGATAGATTATGGGTAAATTCAATATTTTAAGTAATAAATGTGAAAAAGGAGAAGCAATCCATATGTATAAGAAGAAAAATTATAAAAATGAATAAAAATGACAGAAATGAAAAGATGAAAATAGAAAAAATGAAAAATGAAAAATGAAAGAAATAAATAAAAATGAAAGAAATGAAAACATGAAAATTGAAAAAATGAAAAATGAAAAATGAAAAAATGAATAAAAATGAAAGAAATGAAAAAATGAAAAATGAAAAATGGAAAAATGAAAAATAAAAAATGAAAGAAAAACTCTGGGAGAATAGGAAACTGTTCAGTATCACAAAGCTCAGTAGTGACAGAACTGGGATTTGAAACTAGCTATTCTGATGCTCATCATGGTGCTATGTTTCTTATACCACAGCTTCCTTGAGAAGAATTTTAGTGAGACAAACAAAACCCCCAAACCTTAGTTAGTCCGAATGTACATGCCATTGAGTGTCACCGGATAATATCTTTACTGAGGAATCTGAAATGAAGATGCTGACTCCTTCTGTCTGTGTGAGGATCAGAGAGCTGAGGAGTCTTGCTGTTCTCATACACCACCTGATGCTTTCGGTTCTGATAGTGAAGAACCAGTTATTCCTTCTGATATAGAAGCATATTTATCAGAACTTTTACCCCAAAATACTGAGGTACAATTTCCAAATGATAGAAAGTGGAAAGGCCTTACTCTAATAACTGGGACAGATGATTCATATCCTTTGATACTATTTTAGAAGGTTGTTGAGGGAGAAGCTAAACAGGCCCACGTGAAAAAGGAGGACGTGAGGGAAATGATGTAATGGCTAAACTAATTATAGGATGAAATAAGAAAACTATACTAAGTTAGAGATATGTAATAGTAATCTCTCTTCTAATTTTTAGTTTTCATATAGGCAAAATGTATGTTATATTGCTCTTACAGAAGTGATAGTTTAATTAGAAATGTTTTCAGTAAAGTTTTGCAGGCATTCAAGATTAAGTTTAAATCTCTGATGACGCTATGAAAACCCTCCTTTGTTCTTGACTCACTTATGGTTTATCACCTGTATTTCATCACCTGTGGTTCAAATATAAAAATAGAATAAGACCTAACTGGATGTACCCTAAATCAAAGGCTCTACAAATACCCTGTAACTTGTAAACTTGTTCCTTTTACCTTAAGTGCTCTGTTAGTATATACGTGTTAAAGTTGAATTCTTGTCTTGAGTGCTCATTTCTTTTAAACTATTGTCTGTCCCTATTCTCTTATTTGAGTGGGAGGCTGCTTGATGAAGCTCAAATCGGCTGAATCAGACCTTATGAGACTTAGGCCTTTGCTAATGGAGATCATAGGTTTGAGGTGTAAAGCAACGGACCTGTGACATGACTTCTTAATTTCCAGGGGTCACATGAAATAGAATCCCTTCATTTGACTCTAGGAATAACAGGGCCATAGGTGCTCATGAGAAAGAAAAAGGGACTGGATTTCTCCCTCTCTCCATCACTTTGGAGGTGAACCTGCCCAGGGAGACTGAGGGGAGAGCCTGTCTCAGAGGAACTGGGTGGGGAGGGCTGGAGAGACCTTGGCTTCATCATCTCCCAGTCACCTCCAGAAACAGCTGCTTCTGTTGCTTTTTCAGTCTGTCCTTGTTAGAAATAATGGAATGAATGTATGGAGAGCAAAACGAGAGAGATTATTGAAGGAACAACAGATGCGATGGGAGGGAAGGAATTCATTAACAATGTGCAGATGCTGCAAACCTGAAAGGGGGAGAAGCATTTCAATGTCATGAGGATAGAAACTTACTTGGAGTTATGCTATGTCACTCATGGCAAAACTTGTTGTGAAAACTCCAGAACTCGTTTTTATTTTATTTCATTCAGTGGGCTATAGTCCATGACTGAATGTGTTCTGATTAGTGCAGTTATTCTATGATGTATTGCTAAGGGAACATTACTTGGCCTTTTCTAAAAGGTGTAATACCTCATGTTTACAGGGAAACAGACAATTTACAGAGAACTTTCACACCTATTACATTTCTTTGTTTTTCTCAATTACCTTTGCCTAAGGTACAAGTATTTCCATTTTAGAGAGAAGGAATCTGGGTCTTGGGAATTCCCTGCCTTGGCTGAGCCCACAGGGGCTGCAGTGGGCAGAGCTGAGGCTGGAACCCGTGTCCCTGACTCTTGCATGCTTTCCTCCAAGCAAACATTCAGTTCAACAGAGGCACTGAGATTCACTGAGTGTGTACTATGCTTCAGTATATTGTGACTCATCCTAATCAGTGATTTTCACAGTAAACATTGAATTACTAATTGCAGAGCCAGTTGATTAAAGTAAGAGGCCAGAAAAGTTCAGTTTTATAACTTGTTTAGAACTTGGGTAAGGCTTGGTCTTGCTGAACTCTGCATCCAGGACAAAGAGAAACAGTTTTTCAGCTGCTTGGCTCACATAGCTCTGGACTCTAAATAACTTTACTTCCTTGTTGGGGCAAAATATGCTCCAGGGCTCTCTTTAGAGCCATCATTTTATTCCTTGAGAGATGGGTGTCTATGTTCTGCTCCTCCTTCTGCTGCTGAGCTCCTGCTTGGACCCTTTTCTTTCTGTAAAGTGAAAGAATCCAGATAATTTAGACACAGAAAGGATCTCAGTGACCCACTAATCTAAGCCTTCCTTTCTTTTAGGAATGGGGGTTCAGTGACGCAGTGAGGCGGTGCATCACCCGTGCATCAGCAGAGGAGCTTGTCTGAGAACCCAGGTTTCCCATCTCCCAGGTCAGGGGCTTCTCACATGGAGGAGCTTCCCCATGTGGCCCACCTGGCGGACAGGGAGGGCATCTGCGGGAACCCACCCCAGTCACAGGGCAACACAGACCTTGGCTTGGCAGGTATTGTAGATTAGAATGGTTTCTTTCTAAAGAAACTTGATCTACATTTTATTTAAGAATACATTTACATAATTATACATATTTAATTGGTTATAAGCAGATAGAAAAGTTGGGGTATGGTACAGAAAATTGGGATGGTGTCATTCTTAGACTCTATTCATGTTTCCCCAATAAGTCCCAATGAAACCCTATAGGTTCATTTTAGATTCCAGTTCATAATCTCGTGCTGCAACTACTTGTCATTTCTCTTTCATCAACTGCAGTCTGGAAAAATTTCTCAGTCTTTCCTTGACTTCTGTGATTTTGCCACATTTGAAGAAAACAGTTTGTAGATTTATAAAATGTCCTTCTTTTGCATTTGTCTGATGATTCCTCATGATTAGATTCAGGTTATGCATCTTTGGCAGCAATGATGTTTTTCTTCTCGTTGCATCGTATTAGGTGACAAACAATTTCAGTCTGTTCCATTATGGGCGACGCCCATGTTGATCACATCATAAGATGGTGTCTAGCAGTCCCTTCGCTGTGAAGTTATTCTTCTTACCATCATAATTAAGAAATATTTTATGGGTAGATTCTTTGAAACAATGTAGATGTAACTATCCATTTCTCATGAAGTTGTGAATTTATTCACTTATTTTATCAGTATGGAATCATGAGTTAAATTTTATTCAATGGGCTGTGGTCCATTACTATCATTATATATTTTGATGCTGAAATTGTCTCCCAATGATTGGGTTTGGTATCCTTTTGTCTTCCCATCAATTTTTGAGCTATTCCTTGTTTTTTCACATGGTAAGTTATTCCAGGAGGTGGTAGTTGAGGGCATGTGTCAACTTGGCCAGATGATGGTGCGCAACTGTCTGGCCAAGCAACCACTGGCCTATCTGTTGCTGTGAGAACATTTCATGGACTTAAATCATCAGTACATTGATTGAGTCTGTGGCTAATTACATCTGCAGTTGGCCAAGGGAGTGTCTTCCTCAGTAAGAGACATTTAACCTAATTAGTGGAAGGCATTTAAATGGAAGGTGATAGCTTCAGCGGACAGAAGAGAGAACTTTTGTGTCTGCTTCAGCCATCCAGCCTCTCCTGGGGAATCCATTGAAGACCCTCATTGGAATGCCAGCTTGCTGCCTGCCATGTGGAATTGGGACTTGTGTGTTCTGCCCTAGGGAATTTGGACTCATGCATCCCCACAGTTGTGTGAGATAACTTTATAAAATCTCATACTCACTATAGATATCTCCTGTTATTTGTTTCCCTAGAGAACCCTAATACATAGGCTTATCCTATATTTTTCCTGTCCCAGCTCTCCAATCAGTGATTTCTCCAAAGAACCTTGGTTCTTTTAGTTGAAAATGTTACGTAGAAGCCAAGATCTGTGTTCATTGCTACTGGGCTGTCACAGCTCTCAGGACTTCTCAGTGAACAGTGCAGCCTTTCTCTCAATATATGTGTTATATATATATAATATATATATGTTGTGTATATATATGTATATATGTTGATATAGATAATATGTATAGCACATGTATATATGTATATTTACTACTATCTTTATCTACATATACTGACAACCATAAATTCATTCTGGTACATCTTATTCTAATTCAACACCACAAGATTCATTCTAGTTTTTTCCCTTTCCTTACTTATAACTTCCTTTGCTGATAGTAGGAAACTTGGATCTCATTATCTTTAATGTTTTTACATACTTGATCAATTCCATTTTGGGAACAGCCCCCTATTTCTGCCACCTCACCCTCCCCAGAATGGACACCCTCCTTATCCTGCTGGGGCTGAAATGAGCCAGAGCAGCCTACCCTTCCTTGTGGACTCCCTCCCCACCCTGATACAGCACTGACACCTCATATCAGGCTACTCTCCTCACTCTGGGCTCTGAAACTCCACACCAGGGCACCCATCCATGGGGAAGCCCTTCTCACCTGCTCAGCCTCTGATACCCTACATCAGCAGCTGACCACATGTGGACATCCCCTCAACCTGCTTGGTCTGTGATTCCCCAAACAAGGCAGCTTCTGGCCCCTTCTCCATGTGGGAGCCTCCTGCCTCCTGGGTGGTGACACCCTCCACAGGAATGCTGGGTGCTAAGTTCCTTCTCAGACAAGCAGCCTCATCCTCTGCATCAATGCCATCCTCACCCCCACTTTAGTTCTGCTACCCTAATCCATAAACAGCTGATTAAGTAATTGTGAAACCTCAAGGATAAAAGTTCAAAGAAATTTATAAATGGGCACACCTTGAAAAGACAATTTGCAAAGAAAAAATACCACAGCTCAAGAGGCAAATGAAAAAGAATCACCATCATTATTCATAAGGGACACACTAATGAAAAATCAGATACAACTCACACTCCTACTAAAAAAGGTTAAATTTTGATCCATTATGGCTTGAATCCTTACAAGAAGAGGGCGACCAGGGAAGGGGCAGAAAGAGACACATCGCCATGGGACAGAAGCAGGTGCATCTAGAAGGCAAGGATCACCAGGATTGTAGGCAAGTCACCACCAGGATGACTCCAGGAGAGAGTGTGGGCTGCTGATATGTGATTGTGGACTCCCAGCCTCCAAAACTGCAACATAAACTCCTGTTAAGTCAGCCTGTTCTGTGGTATTTGTCATAGGGTGAGGTCTCCGAGTGTGCCACATTCCATTCGCGGACATGACCCAAAGCACAATGTATGATAAATATCACAAAATGACACGGGGTCAAAGAGGATCTAAAATGCAGTATACTGAGTGAATACACTGAATTTGTCATCAAAATAGACCCCGCCCCCCCGAGTGAACCTCAAACTCAGATTGCTTCCTTGTGAATTCTATCAAGGTATTGAAAAAACAATACCAACCATTCAACCTTACACAACTCTTTCAGAAAGTTAAGGGAGAAGGAGCACTTGAATATTTATGGTAGAAAACCATGAATAGATGGGAAACCCAAGATTTGGGGACAGTCAGATGGCCTCCAATTTCTGGAGCTCCATTACAAACCTTGATCTGGCTGACCATGAAGGTGCTGTGAAACGGTCCACTGAAGACTTGGACAGCTGCTTTGCTCAAAAGGGTTTTGACTGTGGACAAGACTCCAGTTTGGCACAACCTGGCCTGCTGTCTGTGGGTTGAGACTGGCAAAGACCCAAGTCTGTTCTCCTCAGTTCTTGTGGTGTCAGCAAGGCTCTCTTCTTCTCCATCCCACCACATGCCCACATGAAAACCTTGGTCCCAGGCCTGACTCTGTCTCAGCCTGGCTGCTGGGCAGAGCTATTTCCACTCCCCATATCCTAGCTGTAAGGCCCCAGACACCCAAGGGGCAGCCCAAGATGCCACTGAAGACAGCAACATGTGAAGCCCAAAGATCATATTGTGAACAAGTGGGGACAATGGGACAGGCCCATCATCCTAGAGGTGGGGTTGACGACCCCATGACTGTGGCAGGTGTCCTGCTGACAGGGGTCTGAGATGAGCAGGAATAGCCCATGCCTGCCTCCCTCTTCCCTGAGGAGGTGAATTTTCCTGCAGTTTCCAGAGCCCCACAGAGCAAGAGGGCACTGGATATGGATGGGCCAGCCTACTGGGAATATGTTAATATACATGGTAAAGGGATTTAATCCTTGCTTAAATCAAAGATTTTGAGATGAGGAGCTTACCCTGTATTATCTGGTCAGTTCCATGTGTACACCAGAGCCCTAATAAGAGGGAAGCAGGGGCATCACAGTTAGGGGGAGGCTATGTGACAACAGAAGCGAGAGGCTGGAGCTATGTGAGGAAGGGGTCACAAGGCAAGGATGCTGGCGGCTTCCAGAGGCTGAGAAATGCAGGGACATGGAGCATCCCCTAGAGCCCCTGGACGGATCCAGCCCTGCTGACTTGACTGCAGCCAAATGAGACTGATTTTTGATTTCTGACCTCCACAACTGTAAGATGATATCTTGTGTTGCTTTAAGGCACTAGGTTTGTGGTAATTTGTTACAGCAGCAATAGGAAATGATATAAACAGTGTCTACTTCAAAAGTTTGTGAGAAAGATTAGTGTAAAGCATGCAAAGTGCCAAAAATCGTGACAGGAGAATAAAATATTGAGCGATAAGGAAAAAGAGAGGTGAAGGAGGGGAGATTACAAATTTCAGTAAGATACTAAGGGTGGGATGCATAGATAAAGTGACATTGGAACAAACTATAAGTCTGCCTGTTTGCACACATCTTTGTGAACTCTATTTTCATTGCTAATCAATACAGTTGAAAAGGTATGTAACGAATTTTATTTGCAGTCTTTATTTTTAAGTTCTTTTCACATGTTAAATGGTTATTTACATTCCTTCTCCTTTAATCTGTCCTTTGAATTATTTCCCCATATTTCTGTTATCATAGAGGTTTTCCTCTAAGATATATTGATTACTAGAAAAACAGGAAATTGTAGAACAATATGTATAATATGAATCTAAATTTGTAAAGAACCATTTAATCCCATATGTCATATTATTTATGAATTTATACTTACATGTACAGATATATATGTACACCAATACACATATTTGTTGTCTTAAAAATGCATGCCAAAGTTTAAGTGGCTTCCCCTGGAAGATGAACTGGGAGAACGGTAATGCATGATGCCATTTCTCATTTGTTTACTTTAAGACAGAAGGAGGAAGACGATGATGATGTGAAGTGTATCAAATGTTTGGACATCTATGTTTTGGAGCTAACACGATGCTAATGACTTCAGGACCAAAGCATCAACTTGCCATCACACTTCTGTTATGTGTAAAACAATGTGGTGAAAAGTAGAAAAAGAATAAAGCCTGATGATATTGTCAAGAGATATTGTTCTCTTCCTGGGCAGAGAAGATTAACACCCAGAACACACAATTAGCAATATGAAAACATCCATCAATATTTCAACCTCAGTTGGCAAACAGGAAGTATTAAAGTAGTTCAAATCTTCATTTAGTGTTGTAGGAACACCAACATGGGGTCATGAACTGTAATACCTTAATGATCATTCTTTCCAACAGGTGATCCTCTCAATATCTCCCCACAATTGGAGGTGATCCTTGATAACACTTTCTCTCATGTTCAAATCCAAATCTCCAGTCACTGTGTGCGGCACTCATCCAAGGGACCCTCTGTGGAGATCTCATCTTTCACCTCTTGGTTCTCCCCTTAAGACAACAGGCATGTCCTCCTTGATCTCTGTTTTTGTTGTTGTTGTTGTCGTTTCTTTTTGTTTTTAATCTTGTTTGTTTCTTACTTTATTATGTACAAAAGAAGGAAAGTCTCAGAACTGACCCAGCTAAAATTAACACTTCTTTAGAACACACAGAACATAGTATGTTTGTGATTCAACACACACTAATCAATTTTTGGCTCTGTTTCACAGTGATCACATAGTAATAATTCAATATTAGATACATTATTAAGGCATGTGGTGGTTAATATAAACATCACAGAGTTGGGAGAACAGCAGGTAAATTTGTGCAGTGAAATATAGGAAAGCAACTTTAATGGATTCTCCCTGGATCTTCAGGGCATGGGGAGATGTGGAGGGGGGAGGTCAGAGGAGGCAACCCCAGTAGAGGGAGGGAGGTGAACGGTGCCCCAGGGGAGGGAAGCTGCAGACGGCACTGCAGCTGGCAGACGGCTGCCCCTTCCTTAGATAGGAACGAAGCAGAGCTGGTATGAAGGCGGCACAGAGGCAAACCCCCTCTCAACTGGGGTGGTGTCGATGTCCTTTGGTTCAACCAGAGACTTCAGGGTAAAGTTCTGTAAAATGGTGGTCAGGAATAAAAACAGCTCCATGCGGGCCAGGCCCTCACCCAAGCACATTCGTTTTCCTGGAAATCGTAAACACAGGGGAAGATGCTCCTTGAATGCCATGTTTCTGAACTACCACAGAACACTCATTAACTGAATTATGAATGTTTAAATTGATGGATGAATGGAAGACGATATGTCTGGAAGGACAGTTCGATAGATAAGTGACAGAGAGACAGAGACACTTGCTGTCCACATAGTATCACTCTACAAGTACTTATGGTAGAAATATTTAAGTACTTGGCACTGTGCCAACTACTTCATTGACTATTCCCACATTATAGTGGCTGTTTGGACTTTTCAAGTTTCTGTCAATATTTTTGAGAATCACACCCACATTCCTTGTCCAGGTGGGACAAAGGGGGAAGGACTGAGAAGAGACGGCTTTACGTCTATGTTTCCCTTTCTACCTATGGCACAGATTCAACTAAAAATTTTTTTTTCTCAAGTACCTTCAAAGGCATATGTCTATACCCATCACTCCAAACTTTAAAATTTTGAATGGCTCCTATGCCTGTCCTATGGGTTCAGTCCATATTGCTTGACCTGGCCCTTGACATTCTGTTCCCAGTCTGACGTTCCACAATCTTTCCTTCCATTCTTCATTCACACTCTCAAAGCTCAGCTCTAGCCAAACCCACCCCTCATCAATCTCCAACACATTAGGCAGTTTCAAGCCATTTGCCAGGCTTTTTCTTTTGAATAAGATGCCTTTCTCTTTTACTTCCTGTATAACTTAGTTCAAATGTCATTTCATCTCTATAATCTTTGTGATCCCCTCAGAATTCCTGTAGAAAGTTTGCCCTCACTGGATTTCCTCAGCATTATATTCAGGCTTCCTTTGAAACATGGATCAGTTTGTGTCATAATTCTTTTTTTATTTCCCAATCCACCACTCTAAAATGTGCACTCCTTGAAGGGAGGGTTCAGTCCTTGTCATCCTGGCATCTGCACTGCCAGATACAAACCCAACATCAAAAGTCATAGAAAACCTAAGGCAGTTCCATGTCCAGAGACTCAGCACACACTGTAGGAGTGGAGACCCATTACCCTATAGGGGGTCTGTAGGAAGAGCAAGGTGCTCTGAAATCCTTGATCGTATCCTGCAATTCTCAGGGGTTTCTTGACCCCACAGTTTCTTGGCAGGTAGTTCTGAAATTTTCCCTCTAAAGCAAACATGTTGTTCCTTTCCCTGTGGTCCATGACTTTTGTAATCATGCCATGATCTCTCTTCTTTCCTTGTTCCCTGCCCCTTGTGACATAGCTGAAATGTATTAGAATGTTGCTTATTCCATTTTGTCCTTCACTTTTGGCATTGACAGAAGAAAACAGGCAACTTCCCCTCTTGCTCCCCAGTGCGACCAGTGCTTCCCTCTCTCACAGCACGGGTTGTATTTGATTGTACTGATCTTTCCACTCATCTGCTTCTCTAACTGTGTTCTGCCTATTCTGAGTGCCTGTTCTGGGCTTGTGGGTACCTATGTCCCCAAACTCATCTAAGGGGTCAGAGGAACCACATAGAAGATACTACTCAAAGCTGTGGTATTTGTGTGTTCTTCTCAGGGCAGGTGAGGAAAGTCTGGATGAGTGTCACATTTCAGGAGGAGTTTTGGGTAGCCCGGTAATGTATCTGGAGGCAGAATTCAATCAACCTATTCTCTAGCTTTCTCATTTTGGAAGAAAGAACTGGGTCAACTCCCCAAAGTCCCACTGATCTGGCCCAAGGATGTGGATGTACCCTGTGGTGGGAGCGTGCCTGGACATTGGCAGAAGTGCTCCTGACTGTGCACAAAGAGCAGTTCTCCAAGCCCCAGGATATGCAGCACACAAGTTGCAACTGATCCCATGAGATTTCTTGTCCCCCGGAGTAGAGATGGACATAAATTTCTATTACCTATTGAGAAAGGCATGAAGTAGTCACTCTTCCTAAAGTTGCCGCTCTTATCCAGAAAGTGGCCAGGGTCAAACCTCTCTGGGTTGGGAAATTCTTTGTTATTGTGCATCACAGAAGTCAGCGATGTGATTATGTTCATGCCCTAGAATGGAGAGATAGATAAATTGAATTATAAATAATTCACAGTGCTGGAGGAAATACAGGAAATCACGTAGTCCAATCATTTTGTACTATAGGTGAGGAAACCCAGATCCAAAGAAGGGCAGTGACATTTCCAGCAAGACAGACCAAGTAATAAACAAGGATTCATTTAAGGCCAGTGACAATGATCTTGGTAAAATGGCCTCCAATACATTTGAGGTACTGAGCACTTGAGTACTTGAGTGCCAAAACCTTCTGAATCTTCTCTCCATGTATCCAAGCTGGGTTAAGCAGCACCTGCTCTATTTCATCACTTCAGGTTTACCTCACCTTATTTGTGAATTATGTTTTAAAATAGACGTCTCTGCTGGTTCTTGAAAAGCCAGAAATAACTGGAAGGGCAATAATGGGTGATATCGGCGATCCCTATCTGATTCCTCTGTTTCCAATTTATTTAGTCATAGGAGAAGAAATAATTTTAACAATAATTCTCAACCAAATATCACAAAAGGAAAAGCTTCTCCTAGTTGTGCCTTTGGGTGAGAAAAAAGTGGACTGGAATTCCTGACCCTTGATTGGGGCAAGATCCTTTGCTTCTTGGTAATGGCTTCAATTTCCTCTTCCCAGAGATGGCATAGGAATTGCACCCTTAGCAAACAGACAGCCCTTTCTTTAGTATCGAAATAGGATTTTTAGTTATTGCCATTTTTATTATAATATTAATATATGCTGGCATCAATTGGGATAAAGTAGGTTGTATCATATCAAGTAGAAAGTCTGAATAAATACAGAAGCCATGTGTTAGAAGTTAGAAAACTGAGGAGACAAAAATTGGAATGAAGATTGCAGAGCTGGAAGGAACTTGGAGAGGTAAGCTGACAGGTGCAGTAAATTTTAGCCTGTGTTCATTTCCAGTTTTGAAGGAGGCCTAGAGATTTATATCCTTGTGTCATCCTAGTGGAGGAGGGATGAACCCTTTTTGGAAGAAGACAAACATTATCTGAGCCTCTGCATTTTTCTAATATAATCTCTGGCATTTAACCCAAAATTACAGGGTATTCCAAGACAGAATTTAGTGGTCAGAAACAGAAGGGAGAATGGAGTGAGAGGCAATAAAAATAGACCCACTGTAGGGAATATTTCCTATCTAGTTTGAGACAAGCATTATCTCCATATCAGAAATCTGAAAAGAAAAGTTTGAGAAAGAAAAATTGCAGGAAAATTTCTTGTATGAATATAAATACAAAATATAGCAAATAAAATCCAGTTGTGTGTGTGTGTGTGTGTGTTCAGCTGGGAAATAAGGACCAAAATACAGGACTGCATTTGAGAATCCTCCATTTGATAAAATTATAAACCCATTAATGACAAAAACATGCAAACACAAGAGGGGGATCTTCCTTAATCTCATAAAGAATATAGACAAAAATATATATAAAATATCAATTTCAATGGTGAGATATTAAATCCCCATTCTTTCCTAGAGATCCAAAACTACACAGAAAAAAACAACAATGCCCATTACTCTGAGTTCTACTCAACATATATCCCGGAAATCCTAGTCAGTGCCATTATGCAAAGAGATATGAAAGTCAGTAGAATTGGAAAATAAGAAACAAAATAAATATAAATCCACCTTGCATTACTGTGTACATAGAAATTCCAAATGAACATACAGACAACCTATTAGTACTATTAGTGAATTTGTCGAGGTTACTAGATATATTATTACATTAATAAAATCTATTCTATTTCCATATACCAGAAAAATTTCAAAATTTCATTTAAAATAATCATAGAATTTATAATAATATCAAAAATATTAATTACATAGGAAAAAGCCTAAAAACAATGTGCAGGCCACTGCACTGAGAACAAAAATTATTGAGAAAATTGAAGAAAGCACAAACATATTGGGAGTATTTACCATATTCGAGAATTGAAAGATTCAACACGTCAAGAAGTCAATACTTTCCAATTTGTTCTAGAGATTTAATGCCATTCTAACAGAATTCCTAGCACAGTGTTTTTGGAAATTGACAACCTGGTATTAAACTAAACAGCTAGGAGTGGCCAGAACAATATTAAAG
This sequence comes from Choloepus didactylus, assembly GCF_015220235.1. Lineage (NCBI taxonomy): Eukaryota > Metazoa > Chordata > Mammalia > Pilosa > Megalonychidae > Choloepus > Choloepus didactylus. The sequence continues at coordinate 38,742,193 of NC_051321.1, forward strand.
AAGAAAAAATTTGGAAGACTTCGCTGCCAGCTGTCAGAATCTGCGGAAAGCTTTATAATCCCTAACTGGAAACACATAATCCATCATGCTGTCATAGTATGATTATTGCACAATTCTCATCTCGCCTCAAGGCAGAGCATTGGAATCATACTGTGGACATGAGAAATTCAAATTCACTGAGGTGCAGGGTAGGGGAAACAAATCTTACTTTGGGGATGACATAGTTTCTGAATTTAATGTCACTGATCACTGCATGGGGCAGGCTGGTGGGCAGGAGGTCAATGTATCTCTGGGTCTCGTGCACCACGGCATCCGTGTAGGGCATGCTGCTCCTGTCCTGCATGCAGGGGCTCCGGTGTCTGCCAACCACGTGGTCAATCTCTTCCTGGATTTTAGCTGATAAGACACAAGTAAGAACTGATGGCACAGAAGAAAAATGCACATGTGCCATAGCAATTCAGGGTTATATGAAGTATTACAATAGTGTCCCAACATTGTTATTAGCATAAATTATATGCACCGAAGTACACCTAGACATAGAGAAAATTGCTATAATATATGTACATATAACTTTCCTAAAAGCTAGGCATTAAAGTAATCTGTAAATACCTATATATTAGAACACAGGATGACCAATACATAGAAATAATGAAATATTTCAAAATATAAATAGTATATAATTGACTCGAGAAATTACTGTCCTTGCAGGCAAAAAAACAAATGTCAAATATTAATTTTATAATAGAACAATACACAGTATTTTAAAAATTACATCCTACTCCTGGATCTAGATGGACATATGTGTTTGCTTGTGGGTGTCTGTGTGTGTGCAATTTACAATAGTACCTTCTCCATCCTCCCCACCCCCAAAAGACCTCCACTTTGAACCATTCTTGTGGTTTCTTTTGAAATGTAAGTTCAAATTTCTAAATAATCACACTTTCTATCCTATTTCTTAATTAATCGTTTTTAGATAATATCTAACGACTTTTTGTTCAAAGAGTTGAGTGATTTGCATCTCTACCACTACCCCATGCAAACACAGACACACATCCACAAACACACACACACACGTGCACGTGCAAATGAACACGTGCGCCCCCCCTTTCCCCAATAGATTTAAATCACAATTTTTGGTTATATTAATATTCATTCTTTACATAATTAGGACTACATAAATGTTCTCTGGTAAGATAATTATAATTATGTTTCATTATGTGTACATATTTGTCTAACTTAAAAATATACCTTTATTTTAATTCCTAGCTTTCTAGATGATGATTTAGAATGATTTCCAGCTGATTCTGTAGCTGTTCCAATCCCTGGAAATAATTTCCCAAGTACTCAGATCTCAGATAATCGATCACATCTCTTTTGTCATCTTCCCTCACAGCTGCTCTGCCACACAGTCCATTCTAACTGGTTTTTTCCCAGGGCTGGTGCCCAGGGGCCTCCCTGTAATTTCCATTCTCCTACATAGGTTCTTCTTACTCCTGGAGCCCATGCCTTTTCTGATTTAGTTTCAGACATTAGGATGGAGCAAATACTCCAGAATCTTTATGAGAAAATGAAAAGAAAGGGTACAATTTTTGCAAACTTTCTAGTAATACACAAGATGACAATTGCTCATGAGAATCCTGATGCTGTTTTGATTGCTAATCCTTTATATATGATTCAAGTATGATATTGAGAGATTAGGAAATGAGAGAAGGTCATATGCACCATGTGGAAAGGCAGCTAACTTGTCATCTTCTATAGTAGGAAAGCAATAGATAAGAACTGATTTTCTTTTCCACAGATTTTTATGATTTTCTCTTAAATCCAAATTCTGAATTTCCATGACACTGTGTCTTGGACGGATGCTTGTACTTCATTCTCTTTCTGGACACTTGGTGAGAATTTTCTAAATGGATGTCAGAGAATGGAGGTCTTTCCTTTGTTGCTATTCATGCCCTGCAGTGGACTTCTGGCTGCTGGATTCCAGAACTCAGGATGGGGAAAGCAGCTAAGGATCTCAGAATTCAAGAGATGGACTCTTTCCTAACCCCTCTTTTTAGCCCTGCCCTTCATTCCTTCCATGTCTCTGCCCATGTGCCTTTGTGCAGGGCCTCTTAGTATACTTTCTCTAGAATAATCCTCTATCCTTAGAAAGGAGGGCAGGAATTACATGCTGAAAGGAGTTGTAGAGGAAACTTGGTGGGGAAACCCTCCTATTTTTGGCCTCATTTTCTCTTACTACTTTCTATAACATTTTGTACTTCTAAGTACCAACTGATGGTGATTGCAAGGGCACATATTGACTTTTCCTTATTGATAAATCTTCCTTGTCTGACATTTAGGTTACATTTCATCCTCCCTGCTTAGTTAGTTATCATGTCTCCATCTGTTCTCTGTGTTACAGAAATTTATTGAAAACTTATTGGCCGTTTCATGTTCTACTCTCCTCCAACTTCAAAAGTACTAATTCTCATTAATAATTAGTTTACAGTTATTTCAGTGGTATCCTGATACAGAAAAAGGGAATGTGTGTTGCTAATCTGCTATGCTTAATTGGAATCTCTTTAAAGGTTAATTTCTAAGGCTAAACTGTTTATAAAAGATAAAAATATTGATAAAAGAATTTCTTATCATTGCAAGAACTCTATTTTTTGGGCAGAGACTTCTGGAATAACAAAATACCCTTAGGCACAACTTCTCCCTAAATAGCAGGACCTTCTTTATGAAGCTAACTTTTTAGAGTACTTCCCAGACTGTGTACATTTTCCCAGGCTGCTTCCCTAAATTTCTAGATTTTCCAGAAATTTACATTCCAGAAATTTCCAGAAATTGAAGCTTAAATCTTCAATAACGAAGAATTCCATCATTCCTGACCTAGCAATTCACACTGTATTTTCAGAATGAGGAGAGATTTCTGCAAGCACATTCCTACCATTCAAGTGGCCTTTTCACTAACAATGTTATGCAATCTTAGGCCAAAGCAAATGTGTCTGCAGGAAATCATCTCCGTTGGACTCCAGACAGTGCTTGAAAGCTTCAGAGCTTCCCATCCTGCACCCACAGTTCCTCACTCTTTTTATGAGAAGGTGTCTCATTTTTATTCCTTCATCATATTTGGACAAATGACAGCTGGTGGCTGTGATAATGGATCTTCTATAACAAGGTCAACATCGAGTACACTACAGTGCTTTGCCAACTTCTGTGCCAAAATTCCCCCTGCCCATCATCTGTGGTCCTACCTGCAACCTCTGGGTACTTCAGCAGGAGCAGGAGTCCATATCTCAGGGTGGTGCTCGTAGTCTCTGTCCCAGCAATGAATAGATCAATGACAGTGGTTGTCAAGTTTTCCATGGTAAATTCAGACTGTGGATTGTGTTTTTCCTACGATCATTTGAAGAAATTATTTGAGGAATTTCTTTGCCTGCATATTTAATTATTGTGAACCCAAAATAAAGTAATTAACCTTATTTTACAGTTAAGGAAACAGAAAAATGGAGAGTGCACTATTTGAAAAAATATTTTTATGATATTTTAGAGTCTGTATGTTAGTTGGTCCAATCTTTATCTCCTAGTCCTTTCAACCTAGCATGCCTAAAAATTCCATTTCACAGCCTAATTTAGAGTTGTGTTGGCCATGTACAACTGTTCTGTGATATAATCAGAACCCTGCTGGTGCCACTTTTCTCTTTACTTCTTAGTCCAAAGACAGATGAGAACATGGAGGAGGGGCAGATACAATCTTGAGATGTGAGGGAAGGAGCATGAAAATAAAAGCCTATATAGGAAATAAATATGGTGAAGAAAAATGGAAGGTACCTGATCTCTTGGTGTTTCAAGGCTACTGTGTTAGCCTTGGATGGACCCAAGTGACTCTTTGTAGGGGATAAATATAAACCCACTCTTTCTTAAGCTATTCTTAATTGGGTTTTCTCTTATTTGTAGATTAAACACAATTGATAGAAAAGGGTAAATTAGGGTCATACAACATAAAATATTTTTAAGCCTGAATCAAGTGTTTGCAATTTTCTTCAATTAAAGAATTTGTGGGGACCCAGTATTGCCTGCAGACTCATTATGAAGTTTAAACTGTGCAAAAGATAATATGGCAGTGCTACCTAGAATAAACTATAGTCAGAGACTCAATTCACAAATACAAGGGGGAGCCAGCGCTATTGTATTCAAGATGTGAGACATTAGGCAACTGCTCTAGGCATCACATGCAACAATGGGTAGGAGAATACCCAAATGGAAGCGACACAACAATATTAAAGCAGAGAGTTTGGGCATTAGCTGCCCATGAGGGTGAAGGAGAAATGGGGTTAATGCAGATGCCAAGGCCAAGGCACTGACTGACTAGAGTTCCCATAAATTGAAGTTGGGAGAGTGAAACACACTTGACAAAGGCAACTCTGGTTAAGCCTTTCCTTCTCACTGTCCCATACACTGTGTCCCATGATCTTTCCCATCTTCATTTTAATGCTTGCTATATCATGTTTTCTAAACTTGTAATTGTTTTCATTTCATCTGAAGTGACCGTTCTGCTTCTCCTCAGGTAGCTTATTAGTGCCTTGAGAACAGGACCCAGATATTCTACTCATTTAACAATTCAACTGTAAAATCTTCCATGAAGCTTAGTGCAGATCCATGCACACAATAGGGACATAAGCACTATTTGTCTGTTCTTTTAAACATCCCTGGTATGTACAGAATCAATCAAGGGACCACAACATACACAAGCAAACAAATAAGTGAATTTTCTTTGACACTTTACCTGTTCCATTTTGATCAGGAAACAATCAATATAGTCCCGAGGATTGTTAATGTCCAGGGATTCTTGGTGTTCTTTAATTTTTTTCAAAGGAAACTTTTTTAAAAATTCTATGTTTTTAAGTACTTTGTTGTGACTCCCAGGGAGGTAATCTATGAGTACAGGGAAAGTATGGCAGAACTAAAAGAGAAAAAAATCATTTATTAAAAAAAAAATTAATGAAGACTTATGTCATAATGCCCACCTCTGGTTAGAAACTGGAGCTATAATGATAAATAAAAAAGCACCTCCATCTTGAATTCTGTGTGCTGATAGATTTGAGGGATAATATTCTGACCAGAAGTTCAAAGATGATAATCATTTCCTATACACATACATCACTTTTATAAAATAAAAGCATCTTTATAACAATTTTCTCATTTTTACAACAATTCTTTCCTACACGTTCAGAGTAAAGGATGGTGTGGATTACTATGATTCACATTTTGTAGATGAGGACAAAAGGTAAGGGAATTTGGATGGCCTGATGTAGAGCATAAAGCTAGTTTCTTTCTATGGAGCAGCCTCAGAAATAGAATTGGTATTGTAAAACTTGGAGGGACTTGAGGGTACTATAAAATCCAGCCTTGCATTTTTATAGATTTGGTGGCTGTGCACCAGAGCAGGTAAGTGACTACTCTAAGATCACACAACTATCATTTAGGCAGAGTCCAGGATAGACCAGCTCAGCCCAGCTCAGACACCATAAAACCCAATCATATTGTCATCTAACCCAGTGACCTTTCTGGTAGGGTCCCAGCTGAAGCAGCAAACACCCCTACAACTTAGTATTTCCCGGCAGCACCATGGTCCCAAAGATTCTCCCTCCTTGATACCCTAAATTAGGCTATTTCTGCCAAGTAATGTGATGAAGACGTCTCCAAGTGTCGTTGAGAGGACAAGCTTTGTGGGCAATGGAAGCCTATCAGCAAAGGTCTCAGGTCTCCACTGAGCACTATGGGCATGGTTTTGGGAAGTCACCAAGTACTTTATGGAAACTGGACTTTGGGTTTTAATGGAAAGTACTTTATGGAAACTGGACTTTGGGTTTTAATGGAAAAAGAACAGGGAGCCAATGGTATTGAATTTCACCTCAACATTCTGGGCATGCTGTTTCTTGTATTTTATAAAGAGCTCGCCTATCTTTCCTCAATGTTTACTCTGTGATGCCAAGCTCTGGCCAGGACTGTGGTGTTCAAATACTCATTTCACAGTTTGATCCATATAGAATTTAGAACATGTCAGAGACAAGAGAATAAATGGTTTCTTAGGAAAAGGGATCTTGGTCTCACCTGGACCCATGGGGAACTTACAATCCTGAGGTTTTCATTGAGTTTTGCCATTAAGCTAAGAAAATCCTGATCTCTGTATTCAAAACGCATGTGGAAAACAATGGAGCAGATCACATTGCAGGGAGCACAGCCCAGGATAAAAATGGGATCACAGGGAGACCCTAAAGAATTGAAAACATTTTAAAAACATCATTAAAATGTACATATAAAACTGTTTGTCTTTGAGATACAGGAAAAGAAAATTTTAGAATCACTAAAATTAAAAGATAATTTCAGAATCACTAAAGCCATATCTATCAAGAAATACTCTTATCAGTCAAAATTTCTACATGCATAGAATCAGTGTCTCAAATTACCCTCAACCTGAGTTGACCATTGCCTTTTTTTTTTCCAATTCTTTTTATCTTCATTTTGTTGAGATATATTCACATACCACGGAGTCATACAAAACAAATTGTACATTCGATTGTTCACAGTACCATTACATAGTTGTACATTCATCACCAAAATCAATCCCTGCCACCTTCATTAGCACACACACAAAAATAACCATAATAATTAAAGTGAAAAAGAGCAATTGAAGTAAAAAAGAGCACTGGGTACCTTTGTCTGTTTGTTTGTTTCCTTCCCCTATTAGTAGAAAAATAGACCATTCCCTTTTAATTGGTTTTGTCATGGTTTTCCAAATATCCCATTACCTCCACTGCATTTATTTATACCTTTCTAACCTAACATGCCTGATATTTTGGAGGAAGAAAGAAAAAAATTGTAAAGAGGCCACTTTACAAGAAATCTGATAATTCAAATTATCAATGCAGGATCAAATCTGTCTACAAAGCCTGTAGACAATTAAGCATTGATATAGGAAGAATGAGAATAGTTAGGAACCTCACAGTTTTGAAAACATAATAAGAGGGTGATGGAACCATATGTTCAACCACCAATTGGAGACCCGAAGAGAGAGAGATTATGGGTGAATTCACTATGTGAAGTAATAAATGTAAAAAATAAAAGCCATCCATGTTGTATGAGAAGAAAAATTACAAAAATGCATAAAACTTATGAGAAAACATGTTGCTTGCCTAAAATAAAAGCAAATCAAGATTTTTTTTTCTCTCAAACTTGAATAACAAGTATGGCAAGCAAAAAAGGTTAAATTGATTAACACAGTCTTTTCATTTCTTCATTTCAATATAGGAAAAAAGGTAATCCTGAACTAGCTGTATCCATTATCACCTATTCAAACCTCAAATTTCATTTATTGGGTCAAACTTCCCTGTTGATTTCTGGGATTTCGCTCTGTATTAGCTATTTACAGAACACAGTATGCGATAATAAATTTTAAAACTTGCCCACCATTTAGGTCAATTCCATCATTTTAGAAATGGAAAAAATTAAAGCAGAGGAAAATTTTCTTTCTTTGGTGAAGCTCTGTAAATGAAACAATTGTTATCAGTGATCAATAAGCTTTAGAGGCAAAAGGACACAAATTCACATCTATAAAGGTAACTAAGGTCAACTTGAATCAAGTGTTGTGAAGAAATGACAACTCACTGAATAGTAGGAACCCTTTTGTGATTTGCTGTTGAGGATGCCAGGAGCCTTTGCAAGTGTAATTGGAAACACTCCAGGGGAATAAGCTTTTGGTAAAGGTTTTCTTTTAGCAAGGGAGGTGAAAGGTAATTTGGGAAGCCTCTGGGATTTCTGAGTGTGTGTGTGTGTGTGTGTGTGTGTGTGTGTGTGTTTCACAGCAAAAATCTGATTTTCAATCTTTCACTTCCTTTCAAAGAGGATAATTTAGAATCCAAGGCAAAAGACAGAGTATTGAGGCAAGGACTTCCTAGGTTAGAATATCTGGCAGTGGGGGGTAAATACTTACCACGAAAGCTCTAACACAAAATCCAATAAAGAGGAGGGAAAAGATAGGCGGAGAAGAAAACAGAGGCAACTTATAGTTAGGCAATACAGGGCAAGTGTTATTTATAATAGCCAAAATCTAGTTAAGTAAATTCTACTCAAGTCTGGCATTTATAGCCTGGTTTTTGTGTCTTTTATAGAATTATGCTTTAGCATTTATTTCTTAAAATATGTAAATCAGTTGTGTGAGTAATGAGTAATGTTAAATAATTCATGTTGATGGTTTAAAAATCATCCTGAGTTTGGAGGGAATTCACAATGATGAGAGGTCCACTAGGAACTCCACAGATAATCATTGTGCCTGGGCAGAGCTGCAGGCTCGGGCCTTGAAGAAACCCTTAGACACGCCAGTGAGGCTGCCCATATACCTGTAGCCCAGTTAAGGAAAAGCACAAGGCACTTGTTTCATGCTCTGCCGGGAAATGATAAGGTCATTCCCATGGTGTCCTGGAAAAGCATTCCCTGGTGAAATGTTTTGGAACAGGTAACCCACAATGAAGCTATGGGGGAAACACTGCTCTTTAACTCTTGGAGAAAACGAGACTCAAAGCCCTCTAACTTCATGTTGTTCTAATTTGCCGGTCAACAAACAGAGCTCAGGACAGAAAAGGATTAAATGCGCTTTGTATACCCACGCTGTATGCACAATTATGTATATACACATACACATGTGCACACACACACACACACACACAAAAGCATAGAGACAAAGATGTTCCTTCCCTTGGGGCTTTCCTTCAAACCCAGCCTCCTCCACCTGAGGGCTGATGCCGCTACTCTTAGGAGAGACCCTGCTGCTCCTGAAATGTCTCCAAGGTTGTCACCCAAGGATGCCTAAGGGGGTAGTCAGTGACAGTTGGCAATAAGAGTAAAGAATCACCCACCGCTGGTTTTCCTCAGCTCCTCCACAAGGCAGCGGGCTTCCTCCTGGACACGGTCCTCGATGCTCCTCTTCCCCATCCCAAAGTTCCTCAGGGTCATGAGGGAGAAGCGTCGGGTCTCCCTCCATGTCATTCCATTGCTGAATACGACTCCTACAAAGAGGGGACACAGGCACTAGGAAGGAGATGCTGGTCAAGGAAGAGGTTCTGGGCAGCCCTGCTATGGACCAGGCTGTCCTGAGGAGCAATTCAAGTCTCTGTTCTCAATGCCCTACTCCCCTCCCCCATCACCACTGCCCAACACAGGCACACATCCACCTACCTAGTCCTTTGAAAGCTCTTTCAGCCAGTGGGAAACTGCCCCTTCCAGAAAACTCCTCTCCATGATCAACCAGAGCTTCCTTCACTGCTTCATACCCATGCAGCACCACAGTGGGCTTCCAGCCCAAATAGAGAGTGAACACAGGGCCATAGGTTTCAGAGAGCTGGGAAATGGGAAGGAGATGCAGATATTAGCAAAGAAGTGGCTGTTTGGTCTCTATCTTGTGCATATATTGTGTAGTCTGATGTTACGAGAATATTGTTGATGTTCTTATTCTGCCACACAGTATTAAATATTCTAAATGCTTGTACATAAACATTTTAGTTATTTCTGGAGGGTGTCTGATGTGCCAGGCAAAGGTATCATCAATATTGTGAGCTAGGTTTATTTAGCCCCATTTTACAGGTAAAGAAACAGATTTAGAGAATTTAAATTTTGTGTCCATGATCCCCCATCTAATAAATAGAAGACACATTTTGGACCCTGCTTGATTGACCTCTGATGCCTGATGAGTGTCTCTCTTCACAATTGCCCATTTTGGATCAATACCCAGGTGATGGCATCAGGATCAACTGGGAACCCATGGGGATTCTGTTCAGTAGCTGTGTGATGAGGTGTAGAAATCTGTATTTTTAAAACCAGTGAAGATGACTCCAAGCCCAGCCCATGTGAGTTCTGCTGGTGTTGCTAACACAGAAAGAGAGCGGGCGCCACAGAGGCTGTGCCGGGACAGGCAGCATCTCCTTCCACCCTGCAGGCTCCAGAGGCCACAGGCAGCAGCTTCTCGCAGAGCCCAAAAGGTTTCTGTCCCCACCCAGTGGGCCCTGACAGAGAACTTTCTTTCATTCACTGATGCTGTCCTGAGCCCACATAGCTATTTCCTTGACATCAGGCCCAGTTTGCTCCTTCAGAGAAGGTTAGCTTTATGGCTCATCTGAACAAAACACACAGTTTATATAGTAGATGGCTTCTTGAATGAAGTCTGCAGCCATAAAAACACTTCTATTAACCTTGACCTTCAGGCTAGAAATCACAGCCAAGAACTGAAACAGTGAAGGGCAGCTGCACGCCCTACTTTTGCTGCTTGTCCACTTTGTTCATTTGATGCTATCTTACGATGACTAAATGTTTCTCTTCTTGGAAAATGCATTACTTCATTCTATTATTTATGAAAATGATAGCAAAACAAAAACAAAAAAGCAACAAAAACCAAAAAATCTACAGGGGAACTTTCACATTACAATGATCTATTATAATACATAGACTGCAAAGACGCATTTTATTTACTCTCAGGATGTAATTGACTTACCATTTGCAAGGCACTGGAGGAACCTAAAGCATACTTACCTTGCTCAAAGATTTGCTGATGTGCTTAGCATTTAACTGTAAGATATTTCCAATAATTGGGAGAGGAGTGGGGCCAGGCGGGAGCTTCCCGTTCCCATAGGTCTGTTTCCAGAGGGAAAGGAGAAGCAAACAGGAGAGACAGAGAACCAGAGCCACGACCAGATCCATTGGAACCTTTTCTTCTTACTAAGGCAACTATGAACGTGCAGTCCAAAGCCTTTATATCACTCCCCACTCATTCCAACTGTGACTCTTTGACCTTATAAAGTGACCAGTCAGGTAGATCAACTTGGATCCTTTCTGGTTGGACTTTGGCTCGCTGACAAAGATTGAAAAACTGTGATCTTTAGTCTTGCTTTCCTATTTCCAAGGCTGCAACCTGGAGATTATTATTTAATTGGTCTTGGGTGGGACTCTGGTTTTGGTAATTTTATTTAAATTAAAAAGCAATGACAACCCTGGCAGTTCCTGAGATAAATGATTTGATTAAAGAAATTGCTAAACATTTTCAACTCTCAGACTAATAATCAATTGGGAACTTAAGACTTGAGTATTCTAGGCCTTGAATTTAAAAGTGTTTTTCCTGTTATGCTTTACCAAACAGGATAATCCTTTTTGTCCTTGCAAATGGAAACATTCTGAAATATTTTAATGTACTATACTAATATCACAGCTGCCCAAAAATAGAGTAGCTAACATAAAACATTATTCATACACCTTGAATGATCAAACATGCATCAAGTAATTTATAAGTGCTGTGTAAGAATCCACTCCCTTTACCATTAACTACCCCCTCCTGTGCCCCCCCCCCCACACAAATAAAGCCCAACAAAGAGGGGAGAGAAAAACTCTGGGAGAGCAGGAAACCTATTCAGTATCACAAAGCTCAGTAGGGCCAGAACTGGGATTTGAACCTAGCTATTCTGATGTTCATCATGGTGCAATATTTCTTACAGCACAGCTTCCTTGGGAACAATTTTGGCAAGACAAACAAAACCCCCAAACATTAGTTAGTCTGAATGTACATGCCACTGAGTGTCACAGGATAATATCTCTACTGAGGAATCTGAAAATGAAGATGCTGACTCCTTCTGTCTGTGTGAGGATCAGAGAGCTGAAGAGTCTTGCTGTTCTCATACCCCACCTGATGCTTTCGGTTCTGATAGTGAAGAACCAGTTATTCCTTCTGATATAGAAGCATATTTATCAGAACTTTTACCCCAAAATACTGAGGTACAATTTCCAAATGATAGAAAGTGGAAAGGCCTTACTCTAATAACTGGGACAGATGATTCATATCCTTTGTGTCCTATTTTAGAAGATTGTTGAGGGAGAAGCTATAACAGGCCCAAGTGAAAAAGGAGGAAGTGAGGGACATGATGTAATGGCTAAACTAATTATAGGATGAAATAAGAAAACTATACTAAGTTAGAGATATGTAATAGTAATCTCTCTTCTAATTTTTAGTTTTTATATGAGCAAAATGTACATTATATTTTCTTACAGAAACGATAGGTTAATTAGAAATGTTTTCAGTAAAGTTTTGCAGGCATTCAAGATTGTTTAAATTTCTCATGATGCCGTGAAAACCCTCCTTTGTTCTTGACTCACTCATGGTTCATCACCTGTAGTTCATCACCTGTGTTTCAAATATAAAAATACAATATGACTTAATTGAATATTCCCTAAATCAAAGGCTCTGTAAATACTCTGTAACTTGGACTAGAGAGGTCTTCTGGTCTCATGTCCAACTACATCTGGAAGGGACAGAAGTCCCCAGGCTTGGTAACATATCAATTCATTTTTGTCTTGTAAACTGGTTCCTTTTACCTTAAGTGCTATGTTTGTAAATACGTGTTAAAGTGAATTCTTGTCTTGAGTGCTGTTTTATTCTAAACTATTGTCTGTCCCTATACTCTTATATGAGTGGGAGGCTGCTTGATGAAGCTCAAACTGGCTGAATCAGATCTTAAGAGACTCAGGCCTTTGCTAACGGAGATTATAGGTTTGAGGTGTAAAGCGACGGACCTGTGACATAACTTCTTAATTTCCAGGGGTCACATGAAATAGAATCCCTTCATTTGAATCCAGGAATAACAGGGCCATAGGTGCTCATGAGAAAGAAAATGGGACTGGATTTCTCCCTGTCTCCATCACTGTGGAGGTGAACCTGCCCAGGGTGCCTAAGGGGAAAGCCCGTCTCAGAGGAACTGGGTGGGGAGGGCTGGAGAGACCTTGGCTTCATCATCTCCCAGTCACCTCCAGAAACAGCTGCTTCTGTTGCTTTTTAAGTCTGTCCTTGTCAGAAATAATGGAATGAATGAATAGACAAAAAAACGAGAGAGATTATTGAAGGAACACCAGATGCGATGGGAGGTAAGGAATTCATTAACAATGTGCAGATGCCGCAAACCTGAAAGGGGGAGAAGCATTTCATGGTCATGAGGATTGAAACATACTTGGAGTTATGCTTTGTCACTCATGCAAAACTTGTTGAGAAACCTCCAGAACTTGTTTTTATTTTATTTGATTCAATGGGCTATGCTCCATGACTGAATTTGTTCTGATTAGTGCAGTAATTTTATGATGTATTGCTAAGGGAACATTACTTTGCTGTTTCTAAAAGGTGTAATACCTCATGTTTACAGGGAAACACAATTTACAGGGAACTTTCACACCTATTACATTTCTTTGTTTCTTTCAATTACCTTTGCCTAAGGTACAAGTATTTCCATTTTAGAGAGAAGGAATCTGGGTCTTGGGGATTCCCTGCCTTGGCTGAGCCCACAGGGGCTGCAGTGGGCAGAGCTGAGGCTGGAACCCACATCCCTAACTCTTGCATGCTTTCCTCCAAGCAAACATTCAGTTCAACAGAGGCCTGAGATTCACTGAGTGTGTACTATGCTTCAGTATATTGTGACTCATCCTAATCAGTGATTTTCACAATAAACATTAATTGAGTTACTAATTGCAGAGTCAGTTGATGAAAGTAAGAGGCCAGAGAAGTTCAGTTTTATAACCTTTTTAGAACTTGAGTTAGCCTGGGTCTTGCTGAATTCTCCATCTAGGACAAAGAGAAACAGTTCTTCAGCTGCTTGGCTCACATAGCTCTGGACTCTAAGGAACTTTACTTCCTCATCAGGGGGCAAAACACACCCCAGGGCTCTCTTTAGAGCCATCATTTTATTCCCTGAGAGATGGGTGTCTATGTTCTGCTCCTCCTTCTACTGCTGAGCTCCTGCTTGGAACTTTCTCTTTCTATAAAAGGAAAGAATCAAGATAATTTAGACACAGAAAGAATCTCAGTGACCCACTAATCTAAGCCTTCCTTTCTTTTAGGAATGGGGGGTCAGTGACTCAGTGAGGCGGTGCGTCCCCTGTGCATCAGCAGAGGAGCTTGTCTTAGAACTCAGGTTCCCCAACTCCCAGGTCAGGGGCTTCTCACACGGAGGAGCTTCCCCATCGCGGCCCACCTGGCGGACAGGGAGGGCATCTGTGGGAACCCGCCCCAGTCACAGGGTAACACAGACCTCGGCTTGGCAGGCATTGTGGATTAGAATGGTTTCTTTCTAAAGAAACTTTATCTAAATTTTATTTTATTACACATTTACATAATTATACATGTTTAATTGGTTACAAGCAGATAGAAAATTTGGCGGTATGGTACAGGAAATTAGGATGGTCTCATTCTCAGACTCTATACGTGTTTCACCATTAAGAAGCAATGAGACACTATAGGTCCATTTCGGATTCCAATTTCTAATCTCGTGCTGCAACTACTTGTCATTTCTCTTTCATCAACTGCAGTCTGGAAAAATTCCTCAGTCTTTCCTTGACTTCTGTGATTTTACCACTTTGGAAGAGAACAAGTTTTGGATTTACAAAATGTCCCTCTTTTGTGTTTGCCTGATGTTTCCTCATGATTAGATTCAGGTTATGCACCTTTTGCAGGAATGATGTTTTTCTTCTCTTTGCATCCTATTACGTGACAAACAAGTTCAGTCTGTTCCATTATGGATGATGCCCATGTTGATCACATCATAAGACGGTGTCTGGGAGTCCCTTCCGTGTGAAGTTATTCTACTTACCTTCATAATTAAGTATTTTGTGAGTAGATTCTTTGAGACAATGTAGATGTAATTATCCATTTCTCATCAAGTTGTCAATTTATTCACTTATTTTATCAGTATGGAATCATGAGTTAAATTTTATTTAACTATCATTATCTACTTTGATGCCAACAGTGTCTCCCAATGACTGGATTTGGTATCTTTTTGACTTCCCATCAATTTTTGAGCTATTCCTTGTTTTCTCGCACAGTAAGAGATTCCAGGCTGTGGTGGTTGGGTGCATGTGTCAACTTGGCCAGGTGATGATGTCCAGCTGTGTGGTCAAGCAACCACTGGTCTATCTGTTGCTGTGAGAGCATTTCATGGAGTTAAATCATCAGCACATTGATTGAGTCTGTGGCTAATTACATCTGCAGTTGGCCAAGGGAGTGTCTTCCGCAATAACAGACGTTTAACCTAATCGGTGAACGGCATTTAAATGGGAGGTGATAGCTTCAGCGGACAGAAGAGAGAACTTTTTTGTCTGCTTCAGCCATCCAGCCTCTCCTGGAGAATTCATCGAAGACCCTCATTGGAGCGGCAGCTCTCTGCCTGCCTTACGGGATTGGGATTTGTGTGTCCTACCCTATGTAATTTGGACTCATGCATCCCCACAGTTGTGTGAGACACCTCTCTAAAATCCCATACTCATTATGGATATCTCCTGTTAGTTCTGTTTCCCTAGAGAAACCTGAGCAATACACAGGCTCATCCTATATTTTTCCTGTCTCAGCTCTCCAATCAGTGATTTCTAGAAGAAACCTTGCTTCTTTAGTTGAAAATGTTATGTAGAAGCCAAGATCTGTGCTCATTGCTACTGGGCTGTCACAGCTCCCAGGACTTCTCAGTGAACAGTGTAGTCTCTCTCTCTCTCTCAATATGTGTATAATGTACATACGTGTGTGTTTATATATATGTGTATATATATATATGATATAGATAATATGTATAGTACATGCATACATTTATATGTATATTTACTACTATATTTATGTACATATTCTGACAACCAGAATTCATTCTGGTACATCTTATTCTAATTCAACACCACAAGTTTCATTCTAGTTTTTCCCCTTTCCGTATTTATAACTTCCTTTGCTGACAATAGAAAACTTGGATCTCATTATCCTTAATATATTTACATACTTCATCAATTCCCCTTTGGAACAGCCCCCTATTTCTGCCAATTCACCCTCCCCAGAACGGACACCCTCCTTACCCTGCCGGGGCTGCAATGAGCCACAACAGCCCACCCTTCCTTGTGGACACCCTCCCCACCCTGATAAGGCACTGACACCTCATATCAGCCTACTCTCCTCGCTGTGCTTGGGCTGTGAAACTCCACACCAGGGTACCCATCTGTGGGGGAAGCCCTTCTCACCTGCTCAGCCCCTGACACCCCACATCAGCAGCTGACCACATGTGGACACTCCCTTCAACCTGCTTAGGCTGTGATTCCCCAAACAAGGCAGCTTCTCGCCCCTGTTCCTTGTGGGAGCCTCCTGCCTCCTGGGTGGTGACACCCTCCACAGGAATGCTGGGTGCTAATTTGCCTCTCAGACAAGCAGCCCCATTCTCTGTGTTAATGCCTTCCTCACATCACTTGATTTCTGGTACCCTAATCCATAAACAGCTAATTAATTAATTGTGAAACCTCAAGGATAAAAGTTCATAGAAATTTTATGATGGAAATCCTTGAAAAGACAATTTACTAAGAAAAATTCAACAGCTCAAAGGCACATGAAAAAGAATCACCATCACTATTCTTAAGGGACACACTAATGAAAAATCAGATACAAGTTACACTCCTAGTAAAAAAGGCTAAAGTTTAAAAGCATGAAAACAGATGTGCAAAAATGTGAATAACCGAGAATGCTAAATCTCTGCTAAGGGAAATGTAAAAAGGGACAACCACTTTGGAAAAGGACAAGTAAAAACAACATCTTATTAGACCTCTTTTAAAGGGCTAGAAATGAAAGCCAGAGAAAGAGAGAAAGGGGACGCCTGCCTCCCAGGCTAGTGGGGCCAGACCGGCCTGACCTATCCTGAGCCCACAGGAGGGCAAGTTCAAGTGCATCTGGGGCAACACTGTCTCCCCTCTCTGAACTGCAGTCTCCACATCTGTACACAGTATCAACCTTCCCATGCCCAGATCACTCCTCTTCATGGGTTGGGTTTGGCTCACAGAAACAAACAAAAGCACCATGAGGGCCAGGACACTCTGTACCTATCAGACCATCCAGTGAGGGAAGCAAATTGTGGAAAGGAGGAAGGGACACAGCCTGGGATATTGAGGGTTAAACTGCAGCCTGCACCAGCACATCCCATAGCTTGTTCCTCTGCCTGCTTACCTACCATTTGAGAGCACATTTGCAGAGCTAAGACAGGTAGAAAGCTGCTTCTAGATGTTGATTTTCAGGTTCCCTTCTAAGTCCTGCCTCAGATTTTCATGCTCTGTCTAGTTCCTATCATCTCCATGTCTGTCATCCCGTCTCACATGGTTCTTGTGCCTTCAGAGCAGAGCCGTCCATCTAGGCTGCAGGATCAGGCCTCAGGCAGGCCACGGTCCTTTGGTGTCTACCTCCTTGTACAGGTGACTAGTGACAGGGGAGTTTGGGCTTCCCAGTGGTCCTCGGACCTGGGACAAGGTCATAAGAGCTGTGAGCATTACTGAGAAGCCATTTTGCATGGCAGATGTGCAGCGGCTGGTATTGCTGTGACCAGTGTCTTCATGTCCTCTCCAGGACTCAGTCTAGGAGGGAGTGGCTGACGGGGTTTCAGGTTCTACCTCACTGGCCAAGCATCACGGCCAGGGCTGATGTGCTGCTGGGGAAGTCAAAGGGTGGTGTTGGGGTCTGAATCACATCCCCCATACTGACATGCTCAAGTCCTAACCATGGTCCTGTGGGTGTGAAGTCAATGTAAATGGGATCCTGGAATGTGTAATTGGTTAAGGTGAAACCTGAGTGAATAAGGGTGGGCCATGACCCATTATGGTTGGAATACTTACAAGGAGAAGAGAGAGACCAGGGAAGGGGCAGAAAGAGACAGATTGCCATGGGACAGAAGCAGGTGCATATAGACAGCAAGGATCACCAGGATTGTAGGCAAGTCAACACCAAGATGACCCCAGGAGAGAGTGTGGGCTGCCAATATGTGATTGTCAACTCCCAGCCTCCAAAAGTGTGAGATAAATTCCTGTTGTTTAAGCCAGGCTGTTCTGCGGTATTTGTCATAGCAGCCTGGAAGCTAAGACAAGTGGGAAAGGGCAGGGGCTTGGGCTGCCTCCCTGGCTCAGCCACTTCCCAGGTTGCTTTGCTTCCCTGACACTTGCTTCTGGCATTTTGAGAAGAGACCCGTGCACTTAACATGGAAATTCAATGAGCTGTTGATTCCCAAATGACCAGCAGAGGGCGACAGAAACCAGGTGCACAAAAAGGCCCGAGTCTTCCTGTCCCTCCCAGGGAAGTGCCCTGTGGAGATAATTAGGACTTCAGGCTTTTTCTCCCTCTCTGAATTTCTGCCTCAGTCCTCCTCTTCCCTTAACCAAGGTTTGAAATCGTTAGCTCCTCACTCACAGTTAAAAATATTCAATAAGTTTGGGCTCTGGGCCCTGTGTGTTCCAGGCCAGTGCAGGAGGCCGGGAGCCTGTGAGATCCTCTCTCACTCAACCCGAGGCTCCTTGTCTGTTTCCCCCTGAGCTGGTCTTGGGACTCAAAGAAAAGGAGATCCCTCCTTTCCCTGAGACCTGCATTCGAGACCCTGCCCTTCCTAGAGAAATCTCTGGCCTGGACCACTTTCCCAGGGAGGTCGTGAAAGGGCTTTGTGAGAAAGCTCAGCTCTAGGTGAGGGCCCACTGGGTTTCTTGCCTTTCCTTCACCGTCGGTGGAATTTGCAGCTGTATCAAGTTATCAGCGGGCATTGAAATCAGTTGCTAACCTGTTCCCAGCCACTCTTTCTAGGGTAGGAGTTAACATGGTGGAGAGGAAAAGGGGCCCTTTCATTTCTGTCCAGTGATGCAGTGAGGGAGGCCCACTTTCTCCAAATGATGAGGATGCTGGATCAGTCTAACGTTCCCAATGAAAACAGCTCCTATATCTGGACGAGTTATTCCAAATACAACAGTGTGTGAGAGGCTGGTGAGTCACGCAGATCCAGCAGATCCTGAAGGGATTCCCTGTGAGGAAAGGAGCTGCAATGGGTGAGGTCTCTGAGTGTGCCACTTTCCATCCACGGACATGACCCAAGGCACAATGTATGATAAATGTCACAAAATGACACAGGATCAAAGAGAATCTAAAATGCACTATACTGATCGAATACACTGAATTTGTCATCAAAATAGACTCGAGAGTGAACCTCAAACTCAGATTCTTTCCTTGTGCATTCTATCAAGGTATGAAAAAACAATACCAACCATTCCAACCTTACACAACCCTTTCAGACCCAAGTCTGTTCTCCTCAGTTCCTGTGGCTTCAACAAGGCTCTCTTCTTCTCCATCTCCCCATGTGCCCACATTAAAACTCTGGGCCCAGGGATGACTCTGTCTCAGCCTGGCTGCTGGGCAACCTACTTCCACTCCTGATCCCCTAACTGTAAGACCCCAGACACCCAAAGGCCAGCTCGAGATGCTGCTGAAGACAGCAATATGTGAAGCCGAAGGCCCGATTGTGAATACGTGGGAAAAAGAAGACAGGCCCATCATCCTAGAGGTGGAGTTGGTGTCCCCATGACTGAGGCAGGTCTCCTGCTGAGAGGGGTGTGAGATGAGCAGGAATAGCCCATACCTGCCTCCCTCTTCCCTGAGAAGGTGAATTTTCCTGCACCTCCAGAACCCCACATAGCAAGAGGGCACTGGATATGGATGGGCCAGCCCTAGTGGGGATATGTTAACTTACATGGTAAAAGGGATTTAATCCTTGCTTAAATCAAGGATTTTGAGAAGAAGAGCTTACCCTTGATTATCTGGTAGGCTCCTTGTATACACCAGGGCCCTAGTAAGAGGGAAGCAGGGGCATCGCAGTTAGTGGGACGCTATGTGACAACAGAAGCGAGAGGCTGGAGCTATGTGAGGGAAGGGGCATGAGTCAGGGCAGCTGGAGGCTTCCAGAGGCTTAGAAAGGCAGGGACATGTTGCATCCTCTAGAGGCCCTGGATGGATTCAGCTCTGCTGACTTGATTGTAGCCAAATGACACTGATTTTTGACTTCTGACCTCGACAAACGTAAGATTATAACTTGTGTTGCTTTGAGGCACTAGGTTTGTGGTAATTTGTTACAGCAGCAATAAGAATTGACATAAGCATTATCTACTTCATAAGTTTTTGAGAAAGATTAATGTAAAACATGCAAAGTGCCAAAAATGTTGAAAGGAGAATAAAATATTGAGCAATAAGGAAAAAAAGAGGTGATGCAGGGGAGATTACAAATTTCAGTAAGATACTTAGGGTGGGTGCATAGATAAAGTGACATTAGAACAAAGTACAAGACTGCCTGTTTGCACACATCTTTGCAAACACTATTTTCATTGCCAATCAATACAGTTGAAAAGGTATGTAATGTAGTTTATTTGCAGTTTTTACTTATAGGTTGTTTTCACATGTTTAATAGTTATTTCCATTCCTTCTCCTTTAATCTGTCCTTTGAATTATTTACCCATATTTCTGTTATTGCAGATGTTTTCCTCTGAGATACATCAATTACTAGAAAAACATCAAATTGTAGAATAATATGTATAATATGAATCTAAATTTGTAAAGAGCCATATTAATCCCATATGTCATATTATTTATGAATTTATACTTATGTGTACAGATATATATGTACACCAATACACATATCTGTTGCCTTAAAAATGCATGCCAAAGTTTAAGTGGCTTCCCTGGGAGATGAACTGGGAGAAGGATAATGCATGATGCCATTTCTCACTTGTTTACTTCAAGACAGAAGGAAGAAGAAGATGACTATGTGAAGTGTATAAAATGTTTGGACATCTATGTTTTGGAGATAACACGTTGCTATTGACTTCAGGACCAAAGCATCAACTTGCCATCACGTTAATGTTAAGTGTAAAACAATGTGGTAAAAAGTAGAAAAAGAATAAAGCCTGATGATATTGTCAAGAGATGCTGCTCTCTTCCTGAGGAGAGAAGACTAATAGCCAGAACACATGATTAGCAATATGGAAACATCCATCAATATTTGAACCTCAGCTAGCAACCAGGAAGTATTAAAGTAGTCCAAATCTTCAATCAGTGTTGTAGTAACACCAACGTGGGGTCATGGACTCTAACACTTTAAAGATTTTTCTTTCCCACATCTGATCCTCTTGATATTTCCCCACAATTGGAGCTACTCCTTGATACAGTTTCTCTCACCTTCAAACCCAAATCTCCAGTCACTGTATGCGGCACTCATCCAAATGACCTTCCGTCCAGTTCTCATCTACCACTTCTTGGTGCTCCCTTTAAGAAAACTGGCATGTTCTCCTTGGTCCCTTCCTTCCTTCCTTCCTTCCTTCCTTACTTCCTTCCTTCCTTCCTTCCTTCCTTCCTTCCTCCCTCCCTCCCTCCCTTCCCTTCCCTTCCCTTCCCTTCCCTTCCTTTCCTTCCTTTTCTTCTTTCCTTCCTTCTTTCCTTCCTTCCTTCCTTCCTTCTTTTTCATTTCTTACTTTATAATATACAAAAGAAGGAAAGTCTCAGAACTGACCTGGCAAAAATTAACACTTCTTTAGAACACACAGAACATAGTATAGTTGTGAATCGACACACATTAATCACTTTTTTTGCTCTGTTTCACAGTGATACCACAGTAATAACTCAATATTACATACATTATTAAGGTATGTGGTGGTCAATATAAAAATCACTAAGTGGGAGAACAGCAGGTAAATCTGTGCAGCAAAGCACAGGAAAGTGTCTTTAATGGAGGTTGGATTCTCCCTGGATCTTCAGGGCATGGGGAGATGTGGAGGGGGGAGGTCAGAGGAGGCAACCCCAGTAGAGGGAGGGAGGTGAACGGTGCCCCAGGGGAGGGAAGCTGCAGACGGCACCGCAGCTGGCAGACGGCTGCCCCTTCCTTAGATAGGAGCGAAGCAGAGCTGGTATGAAGGCGGCACAGAGGCAAAGCCACTCTCAACTGGGGTGGTGCCGATGTCCTTTGGCTCAACCAGAGACTTCAGGGTAAAGTTCTGTAAAATGGTGGTGAGGAATAAAAACAGCTCCATGCGGGCCAGGCCCTCACCCAGGCACATTCGTTTTCCTGGAAATCGCAAACACAGGAGAAGATGCTCCTTGAATGCCATGTTTCTGAACTACCACAGAACACTCAGTAACTGTATTATGAATGATTAACTTGATGGGTGAGTGGAAGGCAGGATGTATGAAAGGACAATTGAATAGATAGGTGGATAGAGGGATGGAGACACTTGCTACACACCTAGTATCATTCTACAAATCCTTACTGTAGAAATATTTAAGTACTTGGCCTGTGCCAACTACTTCATTGAGTATTTCTGCATTATAGTGGCTGTTTGGACTTTTCCAGTTTCTGTCAATCTTTTTTGAGAATCAAACCTACATTCCTTGTCCAGGTGGGACAAAGGAGAAGGACTGAGAAGAGGGGGCTTACGTATCTGTTTCCCTTTCTACCTCTGGCACAAATTCATCTAATGATTTTTTTCCTCATGTTCCTTCAAAGTCATATGTCTATACCTGTCACTTCCTGACTTTAATATTTTGAATGGCTCCTATGCCTGTCCTATGGGCTATGTCCAAATTAGTTGACCTGGCCCTTTACATTCTGTTCCCAGTCTGATGTTCTGTGATCTTTCCATCCAGTCTTCATCCAAACCCTCAACTCTCAGCTCTAGCCAAACCCACCCCTCATCAACCTCCAACACATTAGGCAGTTTCAAGCCATGTGCCATGCTGTTTCTTTTGACTCAGATGCCTTTCTCTTGTACTTCCTTCATAACCGAGGTCAAATGTCATTTCCTCTTTATAATCCTTGTGATCCCCTCAGAATTCCTATAGAAATTCTGCCCTCACTGGATTTCCTCAGCATTATATTCAAGCTTCCATTGAAACACGGATGAGTTTGTGTCATAATTCTTTTTTTATTTCCCAATCCACCACTCTAAAATGTGCACTCCTTGAAGGGAGGGTTCAGTCCTTGTCATCTTGGTATCCACAGTGCCAGATACAAACCCAGCATCAAAAGCCACAGAAAAACCTAAGGCAGTTCCATGTTAAGAGACTCAGCACACACTGCAGGAGTGGAGACCCATTACCCAATAGAGGGTCTGTAGGAAGAGCAAGGTGCTCTGCAATCGTTGATGGTATCCTGCAATTCTCAGGGGTTTCTTGACCCTACAGTTTCTTTGCAGGCGGTTCTGAAATTTTCCCTCTAAAGCAAACATCCTGTTCCTGTCCCTGTGGTCCATGACTTTTGTAATATGCCGTGATCTCTCTTCTTTCCTTTCTCCCTGCCCCTTGTGACATAGCTGAAATGTCATTTCTTCTATTACAGTGTTGCTTATTCCATTTTGTGTGTCACTGTTGGGCACATGAGAGACAAAAGCAGGCAACTACTTCTCTCAGCCCCCAGTGTGGCCAGTGCTTCCCTCTCTCACAGCACAGGTCGTGTTTGATTGTACTGATCTTTCCACTCATCTGCTTCTCTAACTGTGTTGTGCCTATTCTGAGTGCCTATCCTTTCTTGTGGGTACTTATGTCCCCAAAGTCATCTAAGGGGTGAGGGGGGCACCACATAGAAGATACTCAGCAAAGCTGTGGTATTTGTGTGGCCTTCTCAGGGCAGGTGAGGACAGTCCAGATGAGTGTCACCTTCTAGGAGGAAGTTTTGTGTAGCTCAGTGATGTACCTGGAGGCAGAAATCAACCCATTCTCTAGCTTTCTCCCTTTGGAAGAAAGAACTGGTTCAGCTCCCCAAAGTCCCACCAATCTGGCCCAAGAATGCGGATGTACCCTGTGGTGGGAGCGTGCCTGGGCATTGGCAGAAGTGCTCATGACTGTGCACAAAGAGCAGCTCTCCAAGCCCCAGGCTATGCAGCATCCAAGTTCCAAATGATCCCATAAGATATCTTGTCCCCATGGAGTAGAGATGGACATAAATTTCTATTACCTGTTGAGAAAGGCATGAAGTAGTCACTCTTCTTAAAGTTGCCACTCTTATCCAGAAAGTGGCTAGGATCAAACTTCTCTGTTTGGGAAATTCTTTGTTATTGTGCATCACAGAAGTCAGTGATATGATCATGTTTGTGTCCTAGAATGAACATATAGATAAATCGAATAATAAAGAATTCACGGTGCTGGAGGAAATATAGGAAATCACTTAGTCCAATCTTTTTGTTCTATAGGTGAAGAAACCCAGGTCCAAAGAAGGGCAGTGACATTTCCAGCAAGACAAACCAAGTAATAAGCAGGGATGCAGTTAAGGTCAGTGGCAATGATCTTGCCAAAATGGCCTCCTATATTTTGAGGTATCGAGCACTTGAGTACTTGAGTGCCAAAGTTCTGAATCCTCTCTCCTTGTAACTAAGCTGGATCAAGCAGCACCTGCTCTATTTCATCACTTCAGGTTTACCACATCTTATATGTGATTTATGTTTCAAAATAGAAGTCTCTGCTGGTTCTTGAAATGCCAGAAATAACTGGAATCTGTTCATAGGGTTTTTGGAATAGAGGAGTGATGTAATTAAAAATGACCTTTCCTGGGATAATAAATACAGTAATAACTGTCAAATGTTAATAATGCAATTCATTTTCTTAATTTAAAAATATGGAAGACCTTTCTTTGCAGATGAATACAAGCCAAATAAGGGATAGTAAAATTAGAAATAACATCCTTTTAAAGCAATTCAGGTAAGGATCACCAATTCAGGCTAGGATCATCAATTAATGCTAAATCTGTTGGGTGAACAGTTTGGAAACAGGATATTCACAATGTCTTAAAGTACCATGCCAGAGATTGTTATTAATTACATGAGAAAAATGGCACATCTGATATGGAGAGAGCTGGCAGACATCTCTTACTAAGGGAGGAACTTAGCATCACCCATAATGGGATAGCCTGATATTGTGCGCCCCCACCTCCCTGATGCGATGCTGTAGGACGAACATATCACCTATGTAGTTTTCTTGTTAAAAGCACATAACTGGGATCTAATCTCATGAAATATATCACTGAAATCAGATTGAGAAACATTTTACACATGAATTGCCTGGACTCTTTAAAAATGTCAATGTTCTGAATGAAACAAACATGCCAAGAAACAAAGGAATGTAATTTAGTTAGTCACAGAAGAGAAATAAGTTTAATAATAATTCTCAATAAAATCTTAAAAAAGGAAATCTTTTCCTGGGTGTGACTATGGGTGAGAAAAAAGTGGACTGGAAGTCCTGACCATTGATTGGGGCAAGATCCTTTGCTTCTGGGTAATGGCTTCAATTTCTGCTTCCCAGAGATGGCATAGAAATTGCACCCTTAGCAAATGCACAGCCCTTTCTTTAGTATCGAAATAGGATTTTTAGTTATTTCTATTTTTATTATAATAGTAATTTGTGCTTGCATCAATTGGGATAAAGTAGCTTGTTGCATATCAATGAGAATGTCTGAATAAATACAGAAGCCATGTGTTAGAAGGCATCGGAAAACTGACGAGACAAATATTTGATTCAAGGTTGCAGAGATGGAAGGAACTTGGAGAGGTTAAGCTGACAGGTGCAGTCTATTTTAGCCTGTGTTCATTTCCAGTTTTGAAGGAGGCCTAGAGATTTATATCCTTCTGTCATCCTAGTGGAGGAGGGATGAACCCTTTCTGGAAGAAGAGAAACATTATCTGAGCCCCCACAGTTTTCATATATAATCTCTGTTATTCAACCAAAAATTACAGGGCATTTCAAGACAGAATTTAGAGGTCACAAACGAAGAGAGAATGGGGTGAAAGGCAATAAAAATAGACCCATTGTAGGGTATATTTCCCACCTAGTTTGAGGCAAGCATTACCTCCATATCAGAAATCTGAAAAGAAAAATTTGAGAAAGAAATATTATAGAAAAATTTCTTTTTGGAATATAAATACAAAATATAGCAAATAAAATCCAGGTGTATATGTGTGTGTGTGTGTGTGTCTGTATTTAGTGGGGAAATAAGGGCCAAAATAGAGGACTGTATTTAAGAATCCTCCATTTGATAAAATTATAAATCCATTAATGACAAAAAGCATGCAGACGTAAGAGGGGGATCTTCCTTAATCTGATAAAGAATATAGACAAAAATATATATAAAATATCATTTTCAATGGTGAGATGTTAAATCCCCATTCCTTCCTAAAGATCCCAAACAAAACAAAACGAAACAAAGCAAAACAAAACAAAAATGCCTATTACTCTCACTTCAAGTCTACAACTATCCTGGAAATCTTTGTCAGTGCAATAACGCAAAGTCAGGAGAATTGGAAAATAAGACACAAAATAAATATCAATGCAGCTTGCATTATTGTGTACATAGAAATTCCAAATGAATATGCAGACAATGTATTAGCAATATTAAGTGAAGTTGTCAATGTTACTTGATATATTATTAAATTAACAAAATAAATTCTATTTCCATACACCAGAAAAAATTGGAAAGGTCATTTAAAATAATCATACATTTTATAATAACATCAAAAATATTAATTGCATAGGAAAAAGCCTATAAACAATGTTCAGGCCACTGCACTGAGAACAAAATTTATTGAGAAAATTGAAGAAAGCACAAACAAATTGGGAGCATTTACCATATTCAAGAATTGAAAGATTCAACATGTCAAGAAGTCAATTCTTTCCAATTTGTTCTATAGATTTAATGCCATTCTAACAAAATTATTAGAACAGTGGTTTTGGAAATCGACAACTTGATATTAAAGTAAACAGCTAAGAGGGGCCAGAACAATATTAAAGAAGAAGAACAAATTTGGAAGCCGTAGGCTGCCAGCTATCAGAATCTGTGGAAAGCTTTATAATCCCTAACTGGAAACAACACAAAATCCATCATGCTGTCATAGGTATGATTATTGCACATTTCTCATCTCACCTGAGGGGAGAGCATTGGAATCATACTGTGAACAGGAGAACTTCAAATGCACTGAGGTGCAGTGTAGGGGAAACAAATCTTACCTTGGGGATGACATAGTTTCTGAATTTAATGTCACTGATCACTGCATGGGGCAGGTTGGTGGGCAGGAGTTCAATGTATCTCTGGATCTCGTGCAGCACGGCATCCGTGTAGGGCATGCTGCTCCTGTCCTGCATGCAGGGGCTCCGGTGTCTGCCAACCACGTGGTCAATCTCTTCCTGGATTTTAGCTGATAAGACACAAGTAAGAACTGATGGCAAAGGAGAAAAATGCACATTTGCCATAGCAATTCAGGGTTACATGAAGTATTACAAAAGTGTCCTAACATTGTTATAAACATAAATTATATGCCCACAGAACACCTAGACATAGAGAAAATTGCTGTAATATACATACATATAACTTTCCTAAAAGCTAGGCATTAAGTAATCTGTAAATACCTATATATTAGAATACAGGATAACCAATACATAGAAATAATGAAATGTTTCAAAATATAAATAGTATATAATTGACTCAAGAAATTACTGTCCTTGCAGACAGAAAAACAGAAGTCACATATTAATTTTATATTAAAATAATACACAGTGTTTTAAAAATTACATTTTACTCATGGATCTAGATGGACATTTGTGTTTGCTTGTGGGTGTCTGTGAGTGTGCAATTTATAATAGTACCTTCTCCATCCTCCCCAACCTAAAAAGACCTCCACTTTGAACCATTCTTGTGGTTTCTTTTGAAATGTATGTTCAAATTTCTAAGTAATCACACTTGCTACCACTATTACTTAATCATTTTTAGATAATATCTAATGACTTTTTCTTCAAAGAAATCAGTGATTTGCATCTCTACCACTACCCCATGCAAACACAGACACACATCCACAAACATCTACACACATCCGCACACATGTGCAACCCCCCCTTTCCCCAATAGATTTAAATCACAATTTTTTGTTATATTAATATTCATTATTTACATAATCAGGACTACATATATGTTCTCTGGTGAGATAATTATAATTATGCTTCATTTTGTGTACATATTTGCCCTTAAAAATATATCTTTATTTTAATTCCTAGATTTCTAGGTGATGATTTAGAATGATTTCTAACTGCTCCTGTAGCTGTTTCAAATTCCTGGCCATAATTTCCCAAGTGCTCAGGTCTCAGATAATCGATCACATCTCTTTTGCCATCTTTCATCACAGCTGCTCTGTCACACAGTCCATTCTAACTGGTTCTTTCCCAGGCCTGGTGCCCAGCGGCCTCCCTGAAACTCCATTCTCCTACCCAGGTTCTCCTCACTCCTGGAGCCCATGACTTCCTCTGATTTGGTTTCAGACATTTGGATGGAGCAAATACTCCAGAATCTTTATGAGAAAATGAAAAGAAAGGGTACAATTTTTGCAAACTTTCTGTTAATACACAAGATGACAATTGCTCATGAGACTCTTGATGCCGTTTTGATTCCTAATCCTTTATATATGATACAAATATGATACTGAGAGACTAGGAAATGAGAGAAGGTCATATGCACCATGTGGAAAGACAGCTAACTCATCATCTTCTATAGTAGGAAAGCAATAGATAAGAACTGATTTTCTTCTCTGAAATTTTTAATGATTTTCTCTTAAACCCAATGTTCTGAATTTCCACGACACTGTGTCTTGGGCAGATGCTTGTATTTCATTCTCTTTCTGGACACTTGGTGAGAATTTTCTATCTGGATGTCAGAGAATGGAGGTCTTTCCTTTGTTGCTATTCATGCCCTGCAGTGGACTTCTGGCTGCTGGATTCCAGAACTCAGGATGGGGAAAGCAGCTAAGGATCTCAGAATTCAAGAGATGGACTCCTTCCTAACCCCTCTTTTTGGCTCTGGCCTTCATTCCTTCCGTGTCTCTGCCCATGTGCCTTAGCGCAGGGCCTCTTAGTATACTTTCTCTAGAATAAACCTCTATCCTTATATGGGGGGAAGGCGGGCAGGAATTACATGCTGAAAGGAGTTGTAGAGCAAACTTGCTGGGGAAACCCTCCTATTTTTGGCCTCATTTTCTCTTACTACTTTCTTTAACATTTTGTACTTCTAAATACCAGACTGATGGGGATTGCAAGGGTACAAACTGACTTTTCCTTATTGATAAATCTTCCTCATCTGATATTTACCTTGCTTTTCATCGTCTCTGCTTAGTTAGTTATCACGTCTCCATCTGCTCTCTGTGTTACAGAAATTTATTGAAGATTTATCAGCTTTTTCCTGTTCTCTCCTTCAACTTTGAAAGTACTAATTCTCATTTATAATTAATTTATAGTTATTTCAGTGGTATCCCGATACAGGAAAAGGCAATGTGTATTGCTAATCTGTTGTGCATGGTTGGAATCTCTTTAAAGGTTAATTTCTAAGACTAAACTATTTATAAAAGATAAAAGTATTGATAAAAGATCTCCTTATCATTGCAAGGACTGTATTTTTCGGACAGAGACTTCCAGAATAACAAACTATCCTTAGGCACATCTTCTCCCTAAATAGCAGGACCTTCTTTATGAAGCTAACTTTTTAGAGTACTTGCCAGATTGTATACATTTTCCCAGGCTGCTTCCCTACATTTCTAGAATTTCCAGAAATTTCCAGAAATTGAAGCTTAAGTCTTCAATAAGGAAAAATTCCATTATCCCTGATCCAGAAATGAACACTGTATTTTCAGAAAGAGGAGAGATTTCTACAAACACATTCCTATCATTTAAGTGGCCTTTTCACTAACAATATTATGCAAATTAGGCCAATGCAAATATGTCTGCAGGAAATCATCTCCATTGGACCCCGGACAATGCTGGAAGGCTTCAGAGCTTCTCATCCTGCCGCCACAGTTCCTCACTTGTTTTATGAAAAGGTGTCTCATTTATATTCCTTCATCATATCTGGACAACTGACAGCTGGTGGCTGTGATAATGGATCTTCTCCAACACAGTCGCCATTGAGGACACTACAGTGCTTTGCCAACTTCTATGCCAAAATTCACCCTGCCCACCATCTGTCGTCCTACCTGCAACCTCTGGGTACTTCAGCAGGAGCAGGAGTCCATATCTCAGTGTGGGGCTTGTAGTCTCTGTCCCAGCACCAAATAGATCACTTACAGTCACTGTCAAGTTTTCCTTTGTAAATTCAGACTGTGGATTGTGTTTTTCCTAGGATGATTTGATGAAATTATTTGATGAATTTGTTTTCCTCCATATTTAATTACAATGAATCCAAAATCACACAGATTATTTTAAAGTTAAGAAACAGAAAAATGGATACTGCAGTGTTTGAAAAAATATTTCAAGGTATATCGGAAACTGTATGTTAGTTGGTCC
Source organism: Choloepus didactylus (assembly GCF_015220235.1). Taxonomy (NCBI): domain Eukaryota; kingdom Metazoa; phylum Chordata; class Mammalia; order Pilosa; family Megalonychidae; genus Choloepus; species Choloepus didactylus. The sequence continues at coordinate 38,772,359 of NC_051321.1, forward strand.
AATCTTGATCTCTTACCCCTTTCCACCTAGCTTGCCTAAAAATTCCATTTCCTAGCCTAATTTAGAGTTGTGTTGGCCATATAATGTAGTTCATGCCAATGAGACATAAGCAGAACCCTGCTGGTGCCACTTTTCTCTTTACTTCTTAGTCCAAAGACAGATGGGAACATGGAGGAGGGGCAGATAACAATCTTGCGATGTGAGAATATGAGCATGAAGATGAAGGCCTAAATAGGAAGTATGGTAAAGAAAAATGGAAGGTACCTGATTTCATGATGTTTCAAGGCTACTGTGTTGGCCTTGTATGGACCCAAGTGACTCTTGGGGATAAATATAAACCCACTATTTCTTAAGCTATTCTTAATTGTGTTTTCTCTTATTTGTAGACTAACAATTGATAGAAAAGGGTAAATTAGGGTCATAACATGTAGGATGTTTTTAAGCCTGAATCAATGGTTGGCAATTTTCTTCAGTTAAAGAATTTATGGGGACTCAGTATTGACTGCAGACTCATTATGAAACTAAAATTGTGCAAAAGATATTATGGTGGTGCAATGTAGAATGGACTATAGGCAGAGACAAATTCACAAATACAAGGGGGATCCAGTGGTTTCGTATTCCACATGTGAGGCACTAGGCAAATTGCTCTAGCAAATGCGTGCATGAATGGGTAGGAATAACCAAACGGAAGAGACACAACAAACATGAATACAGAGAGTTTGGGTATTAACTGCCCATGTAAATGAAGGAGAGAATGGGGTTAATGCAGATGCCGAGGCCAAGGGACTCACTGACTAGAGATCCCATAAATTGTACTCTGTAGAGTGAAACGCACTTGACAGAGACAACTCTGCTTAAGTCTTTCCTTCTCATTTTCCCAGACGCTGTGTGCTATAATCCTTTCCATCTTCATTTTAAAGCTTGCTATTTTGTATTTTCTAACCTTTTAATTATTTCCATTTCATCTGAATTGAGCACTCTGCTTCTCCTCAGGTAGTTTATTAGTGTCTCTAGAACAGGACCCCTGTACATTAGTCATTTAAAAATTCAATTGTAAAATCTTCCATGCACACAATAGGGACATAAGCATTATTTGTCTGTTCTTTTAAACATCCCTGGTATGTACAGAATCAATCAAGGGACCACAACATACACAAGCAAAGAACTGAATTTTCTTTGACACTTTTCCTATTCCATTTTGTTCGGGAAACAATCAATATAGTCCTGAGGATTGTTAAATGTCCAGGGATTCTTGGTGTTCTTTAATTTTTTTCAAAGTAAATTTTTAAAAAAATTCTACGTTTTTAGGTATTTTGTTGTGACTCCTGGGGAGATAATCTATGAGAACAGGGAAAGCATTGCAGAACTAAAAGAGAAAAAAATCAGTTATTTAAAAAAAAATTTAATGAAGACTTATATCATAATGCCCAACTCTTGTTGAAACTGGAGCTATAATGATGAATAAAAAAGCATCTTCGTCTTGAATTCTGAGTGTGGATAGATTTGAGGGAGAACATTCTGACCAGAGAATCGAAGATGATAATCATTTCCAGTACACATACATCACTTTTATAAAATAAAAGCATCTTTATGGCAATTTTCTCATTTTTACAACAATTCTTTCCTACAAGTTTGGAGTAAAGGATGGCATGGATTACTATGATTCACATTTTGTAGATGAGGACAAAGGGTAAGGGAATTTGGACAGCCTGGTGTAGAGCATAAAGCTAGTACCTGCTGTTTCTTTCTATCGAGCAGCCTCAGAAATAGAATTGGTATTGTAAAACATGGAGGCACTTGAGGGTACCATAAAACCCAGCTTTGCATTTTATAGATTTGGTGGCTGTGCACCAGAGCAGGTACGTGACTACTCTAAGATCACACAACTATCATTTAGGCAGAGTCCAGGATAGACCAGCTCAGCCCAGCTCAGCACCATGAAACCCAATCATATTGTCATCCAACCCAGTGACCTTTCTGGTAGGGTCCAGCTGAAGCAGCAAACACCCCCACACCTTAGTCAGTGTTTCCTGGCAGCACCGTGGTCCCAAACATTCTCCCTCCTTGATATCCTAAATTAGGATATTTCTGCCAAGTAATGTGATGAAGAGGTCTCCAAGTGTCGTTGAGAGGACAAGCTTTGTGGGCAATGGAAGCCTATCAGCAAAGGTCTCGGGTCTCCACTGAGTGCTATGGGCATGCTTTTCAGAAGTCACCAAGTACTTTATGGAAACTGGACTTTGAGTTTTGATGGAAAAACCTCTGAACAGGGAGCCAATGGTCTTGAATTTGAGCTCAATATTCTGGGCATGCGGTTTCTTGTATTGTATAAAGAGCTTGCAAATCTTTCCCCGATGTTTGATCTATGATGCCAAGCTTTGGCCAGGACTGTGGTTTTCAAACATTCATTTTACTGTTTGATCCGTATAGGTTTTAGAACTTGCCAGAGAAAAGAGAATAAATGGTTTCTCAGGAAAAGGGATCTTGATCTCATCTGGACTGATGGTGTGCTCAGAATCCTGAGGTTTTCACTGAGTTTTGCCATTATGGTAAGAAAATCCTGATCTGTGTATTCAAAACACGTGTGGAAACAACTGAGCAGATCTCATTGCAGGGAGAACAGCCCAGGATAAATGTAGGATCACAGGGAGACCCTAAAGAATTGAAAACATTTTTAAAACACCATTAAAATGTACATATAAAACTCTTTGTCTTTGAGATACAGTAAATGATAATTTTAGAATCACTAAAATAAAAAGGTAATTTCAGAAGCACTAAAGCCGTATATATCTAGAAATTCTCTTATCAGTCAAAAATTCAGCATGCGTAGAATCAACGCCTCACTTTACCCCTCAACCTGAGTTGACCATTCCCTTTTTTTTTAGTTCAGTTTTATTGAAATATATTCACATACCATACAATCATCCATGATATATAATCAACTGTTCACAGTGTGATCATATAGTTATGCATTCATCACCACAATCTATTTCTGAACATTTTCCTTACATCAGAAAGAATCAGAATCAGAATAAAAAATAAAAGTGAAAAAAGAACACCCAAACCATCCCCCATCCCACCCTATTTGTTATTTAGTTTTTATCCCCATTTTTCTACTCATCCATCCATACACTAGATAAAGGGGGTGTGATCCACAAGGTTTTCACAATCACACTGTCACCCCTTGTAATCTGCATTATTATATAATTGTCTTCAGGAGTCCAGACTGCTGGGTTGGAGTTTAGTAGTTTCAGGTATTTACTTCTAGCTATTCCAATACATTAAAACCTAAGAGGTGTTATCTATATAGTGCATAAGAATGTCCACCAGAGTGACCTCTTGTCTCCATTTGAAATCTCTCAGCCACTGAAACTATTTTGTCTCATTTTGCACCCCCCTTTTTGACCATTCCCTTTTTTTTTTTTCTTTACTCCCCCTTCTCTCCTGCCCCTGGAGACTTCTAAAGTACTTTCTGTTTCTATGAATTTCCTTATTCTAGATATTTCATATAAATGAGATCACACAATTTTGTCCTTTTGTGTCTGTCTTATTTCATTCAACACATCTTCCAGGTTCATCCATGTTGTCGCATGTATCAGAACTTCATTCCTTTTTCAGGCTGAATAATACTCCATTGCATGGATATGCCACATTTTGTTTATGTGCAATCTGTCAACGATACTTGGGTTGCTTCTACTTTTTGACTACTGTGAATATTGCTGCTATGAATATTGGAGTTCAAAGGGTGTACTTTTCTGGAGTTATTTTGTTGAAAAAGTGCTTATGTTATTTATTATCCCTAGCAATGAGACATCCCAATCTTTCAAAAATGCTTAATGCCTCAGAACATTACAAAGCTTGTTCTTTCATTCATTCTTCCAATGTAGATTTATCAAGTGCTGATTATGTGCCAAGCATAGAGTTACTGCCCTTCTGGATCAAGGCTCTACATGTCATCACTTGGTTTTATTTTCTGGGATGAGGAGACACCTTCGGAATTACTCAGATTGGTGTTGGTGGCATGGGCGAAAGCACCTGCTCTGTCTGAGTCTTCTCCATGGTTACCCATTTTGCACCAGCAGCCCAGGCTTTCTCCTCCAAACAGCAGGACACAGGTGCCACCACGTGTCTTTCCCCACGGGACAGTTGGTGGTGGAGCCCATTTCCAGATTTCGCTGATCTCAGCAGTTCCACATTTTCATGAGTGTTGTATGAAGTATGCCCAAAGTCGGATTGCTCTGTGGTGTCCAGTCCACGCAGTTCCTGGCTTTCTACCTATTTTCCTGGAGGAGTAACTAAAACATACAGCTCACAGTCCGCCATCTTGCCCCGCCTCCTCTTGACCATTCCCTTTTAACTGGTTTTGTCATGGTTTTCCAAATATTCCTTTACCTCCACTGCATTTATTTATACCTTTCTAGCCCAACACGCCTAATATTTTGAGGGAAGAAAGAAAAAAATGTAGAGGCCACTTTTCAAGACATCTAATAATTCAAATTATCAATGCAGAATCAACTCTGTCTACAAAGCCTGTTGACAATTAAGCATTGATATAGGAAGGATGAGAATAGTTAGGAACCTCACATTTTCTAAAACATAATAAGTAGTTGATGGAACCATATGTCAGACCACCAAGGGGAGATCTGAAGAGTGAGAGATTATGGGTAAATTAACTATTTGAATTAATAAATGTGAAAAAGTAAAAGCAATCCATATGTATAAGAAGAAAAATTACAAAAATGTATAAAACTTATGAGAAAACATGTTGCTTGCCTAAAATAAAAGCAAATCAAGTTTTTTTTCTTTCAAACTTGAAGAGCAATATAGAAAAAAAGATAATCCTGAACTAGTTATATCCATTATTACCTATCAAAACCTCAAATTTAATTTATTGGGGCAAATCTTCCCTCTCTGTTGATATCTGGGATTTTGCTCTGTATTAGCAATCAATAGAACACAGTGTGTCATAATAAATTTTAAAAGTTGACCACCATTTAGATCAATTCCATCATTTTAGAAATGGAAAAATTAAAGCAGAGGAAAATTTTCTTTTTCCTATGATGATTTGTCAATGAAACAATTGTTATTAGTAATCAATAAGCTTTAGATGCAAAAAGCCCACAAATTCACAACTATAAAAATAACTAAGGTCAAATTAAATCAAGTGTTGTGAAGAAATGACAAGAGACTGAATAGTAGGAACCCTTTTGTGATTTGCCGCTTCGATGCCAGGACCCTTTGCAAGTGCAATTGGACACCCTCCAGGGGAATAAGCTTTCTGAAAAGGTTTCGTCTAGCAAGGGAGGTGAAGGGTAATTTGGGAAGCCTCTGGGATTTCTTTGTCTGTGTGTGTGTGTGATTCATGGTTAAAATCTGATTTTCAGTCTTTTACTTCCTTTCAAAGAGGGTGAGTTAGAATCCAAGGCAAAAGTGGGAGTATTGAGGCAAGGACTTCCTAGGTCAGAAGAGCTGGCAGTGAGGGGTACATGATTACCATGAAGATTCTAACACAAAATCCAGTAAAGAGGAGGGAAAAGATAGGCAGAGAAGAAAACAGAGGCAACTTATAGTTAGGCAAGGCAGGGCAAGTGTTATTAATAATAATCAAAATCTAGTTAAGTAAATCCTTTTCAAGTCTGATACTTATAGCCTGGTTTTTGTGTATTTTATAGAAGTATGCTTTAGCATATATTTCTTAAAATATATAAATCAGTTGTGTGGGTAATGAGTCATGTTAAATAATTCATGTTGATATTTTAAAAATCATCCTGAGTTAGAGGGAATTCACGATGTGAGAGGTCCACTAGGAACTCCACAGACAAGCATCGTGACAGGGCAGAGCTTCAGGCTCGGGCCTTGAAGAAACCCTTGGACATGCCAGTGAGGCTGCCCATATACCTGTTGTCCAACTAAGGAAAAGCACAAGTCACTTGTTTCATGCTCTGCTGGGAAATGATAAGGTCATTCCCATGGTGACCCGGAAAAGTGTTCCCTGGTGAAATGTTCTGGAACAGGAAATCCATAATGAAGTTATGGGGGAAACACTGCTCTTTAACTGTTGGAGAAAATGAGACTCAAAGCCCTCTATCTTCATGTTGTTCTGATTTGCAAGTAAACAAACAGAGCTCAGGACAGAAAAGGGTTAAATGAGCTTTGTATACCCACGCTGTGTGCTCAATGATGCGTATACACAAACACACCCCTGTACACACATACAAACAAGCATAGAGTCATAGAAGCTTCTTTGGGGCTCTGCTTCAAATCCAGCCTCCTCCACCTGAGGGCTGATGCTGCTACTCTCAGGAAAGACCCTGCTGCTCCTGAAATGTCTCCAAGAATGTCACTCAAGGATTCCTAAGAGGCTGGTCTATGACAGTTGGCAATAAGAGTAAAGAATCACCCACCGTTGGTTTTCCTCAGCTCCTCCACAAGGCAGCGGGCTTCTTCCTGAACACGGTCCTCAAGGCTCCTCTTCCCCATCCCAAAGTTCCTCAGGGTCATGAGGGAGAAGCGTCGGGTCTCCCTCCATGTCATTCCATTGCTGAACACGACTCCTACAAAGAGGGGACACAGGCACTAGGAAGGAGATGCTGGTCAAGGAAGAGGTTCTGGGCAGCCCTGCTATGGACCAGGCTGTCCTGAGGAGCAATTCAAGTCTCTGTTTTCAATGCCCTGCTCCCCACCCCCATCACCTCTGCCCAACACAGGCACACATCCACCTACCTAGTCCTTTAGAAGCTCTTTCAGCCAGTGGGAAACTGCCCCTTCCAGAAAACTCCTCTCCATGATCAACCAGAGCTTCCTTCACTGCTTCATACCCATGCAGCACCACAGTGGGCTTCCAGCCCAAATAGAGAGTGAACACAGGGCCATAGGTTTCAGAGAGCTGGGAAATGGGAAGGAGATGCAGATATTAGCAAAGAAGTGGCTGTTTGGTCTCTATCTTGTGCATATATTGTGCAGACTGATGTTATGAGAATATTGTTGATGTTTTTATTCTGCCACACAGTATTAAAGATTCTAAACATTTAGCATAAGCATTTTGGTTATTTGCAGAGGGTGTCTGATGTGCCAGGCAATGGTATCATCAATATTGTGAGCTAGGTTTATTTAGTCCCACTTTACAGATAAAGAAATTAAGGTTTATCAAATTTAAATTTTGCATCCATGAACCCCCATATAATAAATAGAAGACACATTTTGGTCCCTCTTGTCGACCTCTGATGCCTGATGAGTTTATCACTTCACAATGCCCATTTTGGATCAATACCCAACTGACGCCGTTAGGATCTCCTGGAAACCTCTTCCCATAGGGATTCTATTCGGTAGCTGTGTGATGAGGCCTAGAAATCTGTATTTTTAAAAACTACCCGAGATGACTCCAAGCCCAGCGCATTTGAGTTCTGCTGGTGTTGCTAACACAGAAAGAGAGCGGGCGCCACAGAGGCTGTGCCGGGACAGGCAGCATCTCCTTCCACCCTGCAGGCTCCAGAGGCCACAGGCAGCAGCTTCTCGCAGAGCCCAAAAGGTTTCTGTCCCCACCCAGTGGGCCCTGACCGAGAACTTTCTTTCATTCACTGATGCTGTCCTGAGTCCACATCGCTATTTCCTTGACCTCAGGCCCAGTTTGCTCCTTCAGAGAAGGTTAGTTTTTGTTGCTCATCTGAACAAAACACATGGTTTATACAGTAGACGGCTTCTTGAATGAAATGTGCAATCACGAAAACACTTCTATTAACCTTGAACTTCAGCCTAGAAATATAGCCAAGAACTGAAACAGTGAAGGGCAGCTGCACGCCCTACTTTTGCTGCTTGTCCACTTTGTTGATTTGACTCTACCCTGTGATGGCCTAAATGTTTCTTTTCTTGCAAAATGCTTTCTTTCATTCTATTATTTCTGACATTGACAGAAAAACAAAAACAAAAAAACAACAAAAACAAGAAAATCTATGGGGAACTTTCACCTTAATGGTCTATTTTAATACATTGACTCCAAAGATGCATTTTATTTACTGTCAGGAGTTGACTTAACATTTGCAAGGCAGTGGAGGAGCCTAGAGGATACTTACCTTGCTCAAAGATTTGCTGATGTCCTTAGCATGTAACTGTAAGATATTTCCAATAATTGGGACAAGAGTGGGGCCAGGCGGGAGCTTCCCGTTCCCATAGGTCTGTTTCCAGAGGGAAAGGAGAAGCAAACAGGAGAGACAGAGAACCAGAGCAACGACCGGATCCATCGGAACCTTTTCTTCTTACTGAGGCAACTATGAACGTGCAGTCCAAAGCCTTTATATCACTCCACACTGTTTGACCTTATAAAGTGACCAGTCAGGTAGATCCACTTGGATCCTTTCTGACTGGTCTTTGGCTCATTGATAAAGATTTAAAAACAGTGTTCTTTAGTCTTGTTTTCCTTTTTTTCCAAGGCTGCAACCTGGAGATTATTATTTAATTGATCTTGGGCGGAACCAATTTAAATTTAAATTAAAAAACAATGACACCCCTGGCAGTTCCTGAAATAAATGATTTGATTAAAAATTTGCCAAAATTCTCAATTCTTAAACTAATAATCAACTGGGAACTTATGATTTGAGGGTAATCCTTATAATTTAGGCCTTGCATTTAAAAATGTTTCTCCTGTTATGCTTTATCAAACACTATAATCATTTTTGTCCTTGAAAATGGAAGCATTTTGAAATATTTTAATGTACTATACTGACATCACAGCTGCGTAAACATAAAATAGCTAGTATAAAACATTATTCATACACCTTGGATGATCAAACATGATTCAAGTAATTAATAAATGCTGTGTAAATATCCACTCCCCTTACCATTAACTACCCCCTCCAAACAAACAAACAAGCAAACAAACAAACAAACAAAGAAAAAACACCAAATGAGGGGAAGGAAAGCTCTGGGTGAACAGGAAACCTGTTCAGTATCACATAGCTCATCAGTGCCAGAACTGGGATTTGAACCCAGGTATTCTGATGCTCATCATGGTGCATTCTTTCTTACACCACAGCTTCCTCAAGAACAATTTTAACCAGACAAAAAAAGCCCCCTAATATTAGTTAGTCAAAATGCATACACCATTGGCTGTCGCAGGATAATATCTCTCCTGAGGAATCTGAAAATGAGGATGCTGACTCCTTCTCTCTATGTAAGGATCAGATAAGTGAGGAGCCTTGCTGCTCTCATATACTACCTAATGCTTTCTGTTCTGATGGTAAAGAGCCAGTTATTCTTTCTGATACAGAAGTATATTCATCGGAACTTTATACCCCAAAATACTCAGGTATAATTTGCAAATGATAAAAAGTGGAAAGGCCTTACTCTATAAACTGGGATAGATGATTCATATCCTTCCAGTCCTATGTTAGAAAACTGTGCTGAGGGAGAAACAGGTTCAAGTAAAAAAAGGAGGAAGTGAGGACATGATGTAATGGCTAAACTAATTACAGGATGAAATAAGAAACTATACTAAGTTAGATATAAGTAATAGTCCTCTCTCTTCTAACTTTTAGTTTTTATATAAGTAAGGGATATGTTGTATTGCTCTTACAGAAGTTATAGCTTATTAGAAATGTTTTCCATAAAGTTTTGCAGGCATTCAAGGTTAAGTTTGAATCTCTGATTACTCTGAATACCCTCCTTTGTTCTTGACTCACTTGTGGTTCATCACCCATGGTTCAAATATAAAAATAGAATATGACTTAATTGGATGTACCCTAAATCAAAGGCTCTACAAATACTCTGTAACTTGGTCTAGAGAGGTCTTCTGCTTTCATATCCAACTACATCTGGAAGGGACAGAAGTCCCCAGGCTTGGTAATGTGTCTATTCATTTCTGCCTTGTAAAATTGTTCCTTTTACAAGTTTTTGCTTCTTTAGTACATGTGTTGAATTTGAATTCTTGTCTTAAGTGCTCTTTACTTTAAAACTATTGTCTGCTCCATACTCTTATTTGAGTAGGAGGTTACTTGAAGCCCAGGAATACTCCAGGAATAACAGGGCCATAGGTGCTCACAAGAAGGAAAAGGGACTGGATTTCCTCCCCTCTCTCCATCACTGTGGAGTGAACCTGCTCAGCTTGACTGAGGGGAGAGCCTGTGTCAGAGGAGCTGGGGGGGAGGGCTGGAGAGACCATGGCTTAGTCACCTCCCAGTCACCTCCAGACACAGCTGCTTCTGTTGCTCATTTTCTCTTTGCCAGAAATAATGGGATGAAGTAATGGGCAGTAAAGAAAGGAGATTATTGAAGGAACAACAAGTACAATCGGAGGTAAGGAATTCATTAAAAATCTGCAGATGCCGTAGACCTGAAAGGGGGAGAAGCATTTCATGGTCATGAGGATTGAAACATACCTAGAGTTATGCTGTGTCACTCATGGTAAAACTTGTCCAGAAACGTCCAGAGCTTGTTTTTATTTTATTTTATTCAATGTGCCACAGTCCATTACTAACTGTTTTCTAACTGATGAGTGCAGTTATTTTTCAGTCTGTTGCTAAGAGAATATTACTTTGTTCTTTCTAAAAGGATTAATACCTCATGTTTACAGGGAAACATAATTGAAAGAGAAATTTCAAACCTATTACACTTCTTTGTTTTTCTCAATCACCTTTGCCTAAGGTACAAGTATTTCCATTTTAGAGAGAAGGAATCTGGGTCTTGGGGATTCCCTGCCTTGGCTGAGCCCACAGGGGCTGCAGTGGGCAGAGCTGAGGCTGGAACCCGTGTCCCTGACTCTTGCATGCTTTCCTCCAAGCAAACATTCAATTCAACAGAGGCACTGAGATTTACTGAGTGTGTACTATGCTTCAGTATTTTGCGACTCATCCATATCAGTGATGTTCACAGTAAACATTGAGTTAATAATTGCAGAACCAATTGATTAACGTAAGAGGCCAGAAAAGTTCAGGTTTATAACCTTTTAGAACTTGAGTAAGCCTAGGTCTCGGTGAACTCTGCATTCAGGACAAAGAGAAACAGTTCTTCAGCTGCTTGGTTCACATAGCTCTGGACTCTAAATAACTTTACTTCCTTATCAGGGTGCAAAACACACTCCAGGGCTCTCTTTAGAACCATTATTTTACTCCCTGAGAGATGGGTGTCTATGTTCTACTTCTCCTTCTCCTGCTGAGCTCCTGCCTGGTCCCTTCTGTTTCTATAGAATGAAAGAATCCAGATAATTTAGACACAGAAAGGATCTCAGTGACCCACTAATCTAAGCCTTCCTTTCTTTTAGGAATGGGGGTTCAGTGACTCAGTGAGGCGGTGCGTCCCCTGTGCATCAGCAGAGGAGCTTGTCTTAGAACCCAGGTTCCCCATCTCCCAGGTCAGGGGCTTCTCACACGGAGGAGCTTCCCCATCGCGGCCCACCTGGCGGACGGGGAGGGCATCTGCGGGAACCCGCCCCAGTCACAGGGCAACACAGACCTCGGCTTGGCTGGTATTGTGGATTAGAATGGTTTCTTTCTAAGGAAACTTTAACTTTTATATAAGTATACATTTACATAATTATACATATCTAATGGTTACAAGCAGGTAGAAATGTTGGGGGTCTGGTACAGGAAATTAGGATGGTCTCATTTTCATATCTATTCGTGTTTCACCAATAAGTCCCAATGAGACCCTATAGGTCCATGTCAGATTCCAGTTCATAATCTCATGCTGCAACTACTTGTCATTTCTCTTTCATCAACTGCAGTCTGGAAAAATTCCTCAGTGATTTTGCCACTTTGGAAGAGAACAGGTTGTAGATTTAGAAAATGTCCCTCTTTTGCGTTTGTCTGATGTTTCCTCATGATTAGATTCAGGTTATGCATCTTTGGCAGGAATGTTTTTGTTCTCATTGCATCCTATTAGGTGACAAACAACTTCAGTCTGTTCCATTATGGATGACGCCCATGTTCATCACATCATATGATGGTGTCTGGCAGTCCCCTTCCCTGTGAAGTTATTCTTACCTTCAGAATTAAGAAGTATTTTCTGGGTATATTCTTTGAAACTATGTAGATGTAAGTATCTATTCCTCATCAAGTTGTGAGTTTATTCACTTATTTTATCAGTATGGAATCATGAGTTAAATTTTATTCAATGGGCTATGGTCCATTAATATCATTATTTATTTTGGTTCTGAAATTGTCTCCTAATGATTGGATTTGGTATCCTTTTGACTGTTCCCATCATTTTTTGAGCTATTCCTTTTTTCTCACACCGTAAGGTATTCAGGCTTTGGTGGTTGGGTGCATGTGTCAACTTTTCCAGGTGATTGTGCCCAGCTGTCTGGCCAAGCAACCACTGGCCTATCTGTTGCTGTGAGGACATTTCATGGACTTAAATCATTAGTACATTGATTGAATCTGTGGCTAATTACATCTGCAGTTGGCCAAGGGAGTGTCTTCTGCAGTAAGACACATTTAACCTAATTAGTGGAAGGCATTTAAAGGGAAGGAGATAGTTTCAGTGGACAGAAGAGAGAACTTTTGTCTCTGCTTCAGCCATCCAGCCTTTCCTGGGGAAATCATTGAAGACCCTCACTGAAGTGACAGCTCGCTGTCTTCCCTATGGAATTTGGACATTGTGTCCTGCCCTAGAGAATTTGGACTCTTGCACCCCCACAGTTGCATGAGACACCTTTATAAAATCTCATACTGTTCATAGATATCTCTTATTGCTTCTGTTTCCCTAAGAACACTGACTAATACACAGGGTATATATTTTTCCTGTCCCAGCTCTCCAATCAGTGATTTCTCCAAGGAAGCTTGGTTCTTTTAGTTGAAAATGTTCTGTAGAAGCCAAGATCTGTGCTCATTGCTAATTGGCTGTCACAGCTCCCAGGACTTCTCAGTGAACAGTGCAGTCTCTCTCTCTCTATATATATAATATATATGCTTGTGTGTATATATATATGTATATATATGTGATATAGATAGATAATATGGATAGTACATTTATACATTTATATGTATATTTACTACTATCTTTATCTACAAATACTGGCAACTATAAATTCATTCTGGTACATCTTATTCTAATTCAATACCACAAGTTTCATTCTAGTTTTTTTCCCTTTCCTTATTAGAACTTCCTTTGCTTACAGTAGGAAAGTTGGATCTCATTATCTTTAATGTTTTTACATACTTGAACAATTCCACTTCGGGAACAGCCCTCTATTTCTGCCACCTCGCTCTCCCCAGAACGGACACCCTCCTTACCCTGCTGGGGCTACCATGAGCCACAGCAGCCCACCCTTCCTTGTGGACACCCTCCCCGCCCTGATAAGGTACTGACACCTCATATCAGGCTACTCTCCTCACACTGGGCTCTGAAACCACACCAGGGCCCCCTTCAGTGGGGGCGGCCCTTGTTACCTGTTCATCCCCTGACACCCCACATCAGCAGCTGACCACATGTGGATACTCCCCTCAACCTGCTTGGGCTGTGATTCCCCAAACAAGGCATCTTCTGGCCCCTGCTCCATGTGGAAACCTCCTGCCTCCTGGGTGGTGACACCCTCCAGAGGAATGCTGGGTGCTAAGTTCCCTCTCAGACAAGCAGCCCCATTCTCTCCATCAATGCCATCCTCACCCCACTTTAGTTGTGTTACCCTAAACCATAAACAGTTAAATAATTAATTGTGAAACCCAAAGGATAAAAGTTCACAGAAATTTTAAAATGGGAACACCTCGAAAAGACAATTTATAAAGAAAAAATACAACAGCTCAAGAAGTACATGGAAAGGAATCAACATCGCTATCTTAGGGGACACATTAATGAAAAATCAGATACAAGTCACACTCTTACTATAAAAAGCTAAATTTTAAAATCATGAAAACAGATGTGCAAAAATGTGAATAACCGAGAAATGCTAAATCTCTGCTAAGGGAAATGTAAAAAGGGACAACCACTTTGGAAAAGGACTAAGTAAAACAACATCTTATTAGACCTGTTTCAAAGGGCTAGAAATCATAGACAGAGAGAGAGTGAGGGGACAGCTGCCTCCCAGGCTAGAAGGGCCAGACTGGCCTGACCTATCCTGAGCCTACAGGAGGGCAAGTTCAAGGGCATCTGAGGCAACACTGTCTCCCCTCTCTGAACTGCAGACTCCACATCTGCACACAGTATCCACCTTCCCATGCCCAGAATGCTGCTCCTCAGGGGGTGGGTTTGGGTCACATAAACAAGCAAATAAAAGCTCCATGAGAGCCAGGACACTCTGTACCTATGAGACCATGCAATGAGAGAAGCAGTGGTGGAAGGGAGGCGGGGACACAGCCTGGGAGATTGAGGGTTAAACTGCAGCCTGCACCAGCACATCCCATAGCTTGTTTCTCTGCCTGCTGACCTACCATTTGAGAGCACATTTGCAGAACTAAGACAGGTAGAAAGCTTCTTCAAGATGTTGATTTTCAAGTTCCCTTCTAAGCCCTGCCTGAGATTTTCATGCTCTGTTCTAGTTCCTATCACCTCCATGTCCATCATCCTCTCTGACTTTCTTGTTATGCCTTGACAGCAGAGGCATGTATCTTGGCCTCAGGATCTGGCCTCAGAACCTCCTTGTATAGGTGACTAGTGAGACGGGAGTTTGGGCTTCCTAGTGGATAGGACCTGGGACATGGTCAGAAGAGCTGCAAGCATTACTGAGAAGCCATTCTGCATGGCGGACATGCAGCGGCTGGTATTGCTGTGACCAGCGTTTGCATGTCCTTTCTGGGACTCAGTCTAGGAGGGAGTGGCTAACAGGGTATCAGGTTCTACCTCACTGGCCAAGTGTCAAGGATGGGCCTGGTGAAGATGTACTGCTGGGGAGGTCAAAGGATGGTGCTGGGGTCTGAACCATGTCCCAAAAACTGACATGCTCAAGTCCTAACCATGGTCCTCTGGGTGTGAACTCAGTGTAAACAGGATCTTGGAATGTGTCATTGGTTAAGCTGAGTTGTGAGTGAATAAGGGTGGGCTGTGATGCATTATGGCTGGAATCCTTACAGGAAGAGGGAGACCAGGGAAGGGACAAAAAGAGACAGATCACCATGGGACAGAAGCAGGTGCATCTAGAAGCTGAGCAGTGCCAGGATTGTAGGCAAGTCACCACCAGGATGACGCCAGGAGAGAGTGTGGGCTGCTGATATGTGGTTTTGGACTCCCAGCTTCCAAAACTGCAACATAAATTCCTGTTGTTTAAGCCAGCCTGTTCTGTGGTATTTGTCATAGCAGCCTGGAAACTAAAACAAGTGGGAAAGGGCAGGGGCTTGGGCTATCTCACTGGCTCAGCCACTGCCCAGGTTTGCTTTGCTTCCCTGCCACTTGCTTCTGGCATTTTGAGAAGAGCCCTGTGCACTTAACGTGGAAATTCAATGAGATGTTGATTCCCAAATGAGCAGCAGAGGGCGACAGAAACCAGGTGGACAAAAAGGCCCGAGTCTTCCTGTCCCTCCCAGGGAAGTGCCCTGTGGAGATAATTAGGACTTCAGGCTTTTTCTCCCTCTCTGAATTTCTGCTTCAGTCCTCCTCTTCCCTTCACAAGGGTTTCTAAATTGTTAGCTCCTCACTCACATTTAAAAATATTCAATAAGTTTGGGCTCTGGGCCCTGTGTGTTCCAGGCCAGTGCAGGAGGCCGGGGGCCTG
Source organism: Choloepus didactylus (assembly GCF_015220235.1). NCBI lineage: Eukaryota > Metazoa > Chordata > Mammalia > Pilosa > Megalonychidae > Choloepus > Choloepus didactylus. The sequence continues at coordinate 38,787,993 of NC_051321.1, forward strand.
TGAGGTCCTCTCTCACTCAACCCGAGGCTCCTTGTCTGTTTCCCCCTGAGCTGGTCTTGGGACTCAAAGAAAAGGAGATCCCTCCTTTCCCTGAGACCTGCATTCGAGACCCTGCCCTTCCTAGAGAAATCTCTGGCCTGGACCACTTTCCCAGGGAGGTCATGAAAGGGCTTTGTGAGAAAGCTCAGCTCTAGGTGAGGGCCCACTGGGTTTCTTGCCTTCCCTTCACCGTCGGTGGAATTTGCAGCTGCGTCAAGTGATCCGCAGGCATTGAAATCAGTTGCTAACCTGTTCCCAGCCACTCTTTCTGGGGCAGGAGTTAACATGGTGGAGAGGAAAAGGGGCCCTTTCATTTCTGTCCAGTGATGCAGTGAGGGAGGCCCACTTTCTGCAAATGGATAGGAAGCTTGATCAGTCTAACGTTCCCACTGAAAACATCTCCTAAATCTGGATGAGTTCTTCCAAAGACAACAGTGTGTGAGAGGCTGGTGAGTCACACAGATCCGGCAGATCCTGAGGGGATTCCCTGTGAGGAAAGGAACTGCAATGGTGAGGTCTCTGAGTGTGCCACTTTCCATCCACAGACATGACCCAAGGCACAATGTATGATAAATGTCACAAAATGACACAGGATCAAAGAGAATCTAAAATGCACTATACTGATCAAAGACACTGAATTAGAATAGACTCCCCAGAGTGAACCTCAAACTCAGATTCTTTCCTTGTGAATTCTATCAAGGTATTAAAGAAACAATACCAACCATTCCATCCTTATACAACTCTTTCAGACCCAAGTCTGTTCTCCTCAGTTCCTGTGGCTTCAGCAAGGCTCTCTTTTTCTCTATCCCCCCATGTGCCCACATTAAAACCCTGGGACCAGGCATGACTCTGTCTCAGCCTGGCTGCTGGGCAGAGCTGCTTCCACTCCTGATTCCGTAACTGTAAGACCCCAGACACCCAAGGGCCAGCCCAAGATGCCACTGAAGGCAGAAACACACGAGGCCCAAAGACCAGATAGTGAACAGGTGGGGACAACGAGACAGGCCCATCATCCTAGAGGCAGAGATGGTGGCCCCATGACTGAGGCAGGTGTCCTGCTGAGAGGGGTCTGAGATGAGCAGGAATAGCCCATGCCTGCCTCCCTCTTCCCTGAGAAGGTGAATCTTTCCTGCACCTCCCAGAGCCCCGCATAGCAAGAGGGCACTGGACATGGATGGGCCAGCCTACTGGGAATATTTTAATGTACATGGAAAAGGGATTTAATCCTTCCTTAAAGCAAGGATTTTGAAATGAGGAGCTTACCCTGGATTATCTGGTCAGTTCCCTGTGTACACCAGAGCCCTAGTAAGAGGGAAGCAGGGGCATCAGAGTTAGTGGGAGGCTATGTGACAACAGAAGCAAGAGGCTGGAGCTATGTGAGGAAGGGGTCATGAGGCAAGGGCACAGGCTGCTTCCAGAGGCTGAGAAAGGCAGGGACATGGAGCATCCCCTAGAGCCCCTGGTTGGATCCAGCCCTGGTGACTTGACTGCAGCCAAATGAGACTTATTTTTGACTTCTGACCTCCACAAAAGTAAGATGATAATTTGTGTTGCTTTAAGGCACTAGGTTTGTGGTAATTTGTTACAGCAGCAGTAGTAATTGACATAAACAGTATCTACTTCATAAATCTATGAAAAGATTAATGTAAAACATGCAAAGTGCCAAAAATGGTGAAAGGAGAAGAAAATATTGAGCCATAAGGAAAAAAGAGGTGATGGAGGGGAGATTACAAATTTCAGTAAGATACTTAGGTGAGATGCGTAGATAAAGTGACATTAGAACTACAAGACTGCCTGTTTGTCCACATTTTGCAAACTCTATTTTCATTGCCAATCAATACAGTTGAAAAGGTATGCAATGTAATTTATTTGCAGTTTTTATTTTTAAGTTTTTTTCATGTTAGTCATTTCTGTCTCTTCTTCTTTAATCTGTCCTTTGAATTATTTGCCTATATTTCTGTTATTATAGAGGTTTTCCTCTATGATATATTGATTACTAGAAAAACAGCAAATTGTAGAATAATATGTAAGGCATGAATGTAAATTTGTAAAGAACCATTTTAATACCATATGTCATATCACTTATGATTTCTTAGTTGTGGATACATGTGTACAGATATATATGTACACCAGTACACATATTTGTTGTCTTAAAAATGCATGCCAAAGCTTAAGTGGCTTCCCTTGGGAGATGAACTGTGAGAAGGTTAATGCATGATGCATGACTATGTGAAATGTATAAAATGTTTGGACATGTATGTTTTTGATATAACACAAAGCTAATGACTTCAGGAGCAAAGCATCAACTTGCCATCACACTTATGTTAAGTGTAAAACAATGTAGTGAAAAGTAGAAAAAGAATAAAGCCTGATGTTATTGTCAAGAGATACTGCTGTCTTCCTGGGGAGAGAAGACTAATAGACAGAAAACACGATTAGCAATATGGAGACATCCATCAATATTTGAGCCTCAGTTAGCAAACAGAAAGTATTAAAGCAGTTGAAATCTTCATTTAGTGTTGTAGGAACACCAACGTGGGGTCAAGAACTCCAGCACTTAATGTTCATTCTTGCCCATGGCTGATCCTCTCAATATTTCCCCACAATTGGAGCTGCTCCTTGATACACATTCTCTCACGTTCATACCCAAATCTCCAGTCACTGTATGCGGCACTCATCCAAATGACCTTCCGTCCAGTTCTCATCTACCACTTCTTGGTGCTCTCTTTAAGAAAACTGGCAAGTCCTCCTTGGACTCCATTTTTTTAAAATCTTTTTCATTTCTTACTTTATTATGTACAAAAGAAGGAAGGTCTCAGAACTGACCTAGCAAAAATTAACATTTCTTCTTTAGAACACATAGAACATTGTATGTTTGTGAATCAACACACACTAATCATTTTTATTGCCGTGTTTCACAGTGATAACAGTAATAATTCAATATGAGATACATTATTAAACTATGTGGTAGTCAATATAAATATCAGAGAATGGGGAGAACAACAGGTAAATCTGTGCAGTGAAATGCAGGAAAGTGTCTTTAATGGAGGTTGGATTCTCCCTGGATCTTCAGGGCATGGGGAGACGTGGAGGAGGGAGGTCAGAGGAGGCAACCCCAGTAGAGGGAGGGAGGTGAACGGTGCCCCAGGGGAGGGAAGCTGTAGACGGCACTGCACCTGGCAGACAGCTGCCCCTTCCTTAGATAGGAACGAAGCAGAGCTGGTATGAAGGCTGCACAGAGGCAAAGCCACTCTCAACTGGGGTGGTGTCGATGTCCTTTGGTTCAACCAGAGACTTCAGGGTAAAGTTCTGTAAAATGGTGGTGAGGAATAAAAACAGCTCCATGCGGGCCAGGCCCTCACCCAGGCACATTCGTTTTCCTGGAAATTGTAAACACAAGGGAAGATGCTCCTTGAATGCCATGTTTCTGAACTATCACAGAACACTCAGTAACTGTATTATGAGTGATTAAATTGATGGGTGAGTGAAGACAGTATGTCCGAAAGGACAGTTGGATAGATAGATGGTAAGTGGGACAGAGACACTTGCTGTCCACCTAGTATCATTCTACAAATATTTATTGTAGAAATATTTAAGTACTTGGCACTGTGCCAACTACTTCATTGAGTATTTCTGCATTATAGTGGCTCTTTGGACTTTTCAAGTTTCTGTTCATTTTTTTTGAGAATCACACCCACATTCCTTGTCCAGGTGGGACAAAGGGAGAATGACTGAGAAGAGGGTATCTGTTTCCCTTTCTACCTCTGGCACAAATTCAACTAATGATTTTTTTCCTCATGTACCTTCAAAGGCATATGTCTAAACTTGTCACTCCCTCACTTTTAAATTTTGAATGGCTCCTATGCCTGTCCTATGGGTTATGTCCAAATATTTTACCTGGCCGTTTACATTCTCTTCCCAGTCTGACATTCCATGATCTTTCCATCCACTCGTCACTCATACCCTCAAATCTCAGTTCTAGACAAACCCACCCCTCATCAATCTCCAACACATTAGGCAGTTTCAAGCCATGTGCCATGCTGTTTCTTTTGACTAAGGTGCCTTTCTCTTGTACTTCCTTCATAATCGAGGTCAAATGTCATTACCTCTTTATAATCTTTGTGATCCCCTCAAGAAACCTGTAGAAATTTTGCCCTCACTGGATTTCCTCAGCATTATATTCAGGCTTCCATTGAAACATGGATCAGTTTGCATCATTATTCTTTGTTTATTTACTTATCTACCCCTCTAAAATGTGCATTCCTTGAAGGGAGGGTTCAGTCCTTGCCATCTTGGCATCCACAGTGCCAGATACAAACCCAACATCAAAAGTCATAGAAAACCTAAGGCAGTTCCATGTCCAGAGACTCAGCACACACTGCAGGAGTGGAGACCCATTATCCAATAGAGTGTCTGTAGGAAGAGCAAGGTGCTCTGGAATCATTGATGGTATCCTGCAATTTTCAGGGGTTTCTTGAACCCACAGTGTCTTGGCAGGTGGTTCTGAAATTTTCCCTCTAAAGCAAACATCCTGTTCCATTCCCTGTGGTCCATGACTTTTGTAATCATGCCGTGATCTCTCTTCTTTCCTTGCTCCCTGCCCCTTGTGACATAGCTGAAATGTCATTTCTTCTATTAGAATGCTGCTTATTCCATTTTGTCCTTCACTGTTGGGCATGTGACAGCAGAAAGCAGGCAATTTCACCTCTCACCTCCCAGTGTAGCTTTTGCTTACCTCTCTTACAGCACAGGTAGTATTTGACTGTACTGATCTTTGCACTCATCTGCTTCTCTAACTGTGTTGTTCCTATTCTGAATGCCTATTCTGGTCTTCTGGGTACTTATGTCCCCAAACTCATCTAAGGGGTGAGGGGCACCACATAGAAGATACTCAGCAAAGCTGTGGTATTTGTGTGTCCTTCTCAGGGCAGGTGGGAACAGTCTGGATGAGTTTCACCTTCTAGGAGGAGTTTTTGGTAGTCCAGTGATGTATCTGGAGGCAGAATTCAATCAACTGGTTCTCTAGCTTTCTCTCTTTGGAAGAAAGAACTGGGTCAACTCCCCAAAGTCCCACTGATCTGGCCCAAGAATGCTGATGTACCCTGTGGTGGGCGCGTGCCTGGACATTGGCGGAAGTGCTCACGACTGTACACAAAGAGCAGTTCTCTGAGCCCCAGGCTATGCAGCATCCAAGTTCCAACTGATCCCGTAAGATTTCTTGTCCCCTGAAGTAGAGATGGACATGAATTTCTATTACCTGTTGAGAAAGGCATGAAGTAGTCACTCTTCCGAAAGTTGCCACTCTTATCCAGAAAGTGGCCAGGATCAAACCTCTCTGGGTTGGGAAATTCTTTGTTATTGTGCATCACAGAAGTCAGCGATGTGATTATGTTTGTGCCCTAGAATGGACAGATAGATAAATTGAATTATAAAGAATTCACGGTGCTGGAGGAAATATAGGAAATCACTTAGTCCAATCTTTTTGTTCTGTAGCTGAGGAAACCTAGGTCCAATGAAGGGCAGTGACATTTCCAGTAAGAGAGACCAAGTAATAAACAGGGATGTATTTAAGTCCAGTGGCAATGATCTTGGTAAAATAGCCTCCAATACATTTGAGATACTGAGCACTTGAGTACTTGAGTGCCAAACCTTCTGAATCCTCTCTCCATGTAACCAAGCTGGGTTAAGCAGCAGCTGCTCTGTTTCATCACTTCAGGGTTTACCCCATCTTATATGTGAATTAAGGTTTAAAATAGCAATCTCTGCTGGTTCTTGAAAAGCCAGAAATAACTGGAAGGGCAATAATGGGTGATATCGGCGATCCCTATCTGATTTCTCTGTTTCCAATTTAGTTAGTCACAGGAGAAGAAATAATTTTAATAATAATTCTCAACCAAATATCAAAAAAGGAAAAGCTTCTCCTAGTTATGACTTTGGGTGAGAAAAAAAGTGGACTCAAATTCCTGACCCTTGATTGGGGCAAGATTCTTTGCTTCTTGGTAATGGCTTCAATTTCCTCTTCCCCAGAGATGGCACAGTAATTGCACCCTTAGCAAATGCACAGCCCTTTCTTTAGTTTCAAAATAGGATTTTTAGTTATTTCCATTTTTATTATAATATTAATATATGCTGGCATTAATTGGGATAAAGTAGCTTGTAGTATATGAACCAGAAAGTCTGAATAAATCCAGAAACCACGTGTTAGAATGTAACAGAAAAGTGATCAGACAAAAATTGGTGTCAAGATTCCAGAGAGGGAAGATATTCAGAGAGGTAAGCTGACAGGTGCAGTCAATTTTAGGCTGTGTTCATTTCCAGCTTTGAAAGAGGCCAAGAGATTTAAATCATTCTGTCATCCTAGTGGAGGAGGGATGAACCCTTTTTGGAAGAAGACAAACATTATCTGAGCCTCTGCATTTTTCCTATAGAGTCTCTGGCATTTAACCCAAAATTACAGGGCATTCCAAAACAGAATTTAGTGGTCAGAAATGGTAGAGTGAATGGGGTGAGAGGCAATAAAAATAGACCCACTGTAGGGAATATTTCCCATCTACTTTGAGGCAAGCATTACCCCCATATGAGAAATCTGAAAAGAAAACTTTGAGACAGAAAAATTGCAGAAATTTTTTTTTATGAATATAAACACAAAATATAGAAAATAAAATCCAGGTATGTGTGTGTGTGCATGGGAGCATGCGTGTGCACGTGCGTCTGTGCATTTAGTGGGGAAATAAGGGCCATAATAGAGCACTGTATCTGAGAATCCTCTGTTTGATAAAATTATAAATTATAATGACAAAATACATGCAAACTGAAGAGGGGGAATCTTTCTTAATCGGATAAAGAATATGAACAAAAATATATATAAAATACCATTTTCAATGGTGATATATTAAATCCCATTCCCTCCTGGAGATCCCAAACAAACAAAACAAGAATGCCTATTACTCTCACTCCTATTCAACAGTTATCCTAGAAATCCTATTCAGTGCAATAATACAAATCGAAAGGAAATTAAGGAGAATTGGAAAACAAAAAACCAAATAAATATTTATCCAAATTGCAAGATTGTGTACATAGATACTCCAAATGAATGTACAGACAACCTATTAGCAATATTAAGTGCATTTGTCAAGGTTACTAGATATATTATTAAATTAATAAAATGAATTCTATTTTCATATACCAGAAAAAAATGGAAAGGTCTTTTACAATAATTATGTAGTTTATAATAGCATCAAAAATATTAATTACATAGGAAAAAGCCTATAAACAATGTGTAAGCCACTGTACTGAGATCAAAAATTATTGAGAAAATTGAAGAAAGCACAAACAAATTGGGAACATTTACCATATTAAATAATTGAAAGACTCAACACGTCAAGAATATTTAGATTTAATGCCATTCTAACCCGAATTCCTCACACAGTATTTTTGGAAATCAAGAACCTGATATTAAACAGCTTAGAGTGACCATAACAATATTAAAGAAGAAAGAAGAAAAACAAATTTGGAAGACTTAGGCTGCCAGATATCAGAATCTGTTGGAAAGCTTTATAATCCCTAACTGGAAACAACACAAAATCCATCGTGCTGTCATAGGTATGATTATTGCACATTTCTCATCTCCCCTGAAGGTAGAGCATTGGAATCATACTGTGAATATGAGAACTTCAAATGGATTGACGTGCAGGGTAGGGGAAACAAATCTTACCTTGGGGATGACATAGTTTCTGAATTTAATGTCACTGATCACTGCATGGGGCAGGTTGGTGGGCACGAAGTCAATGTATCTCTGGATCTCGTGAACCACGGCATCCGTGTAGGGCATGCTGTTCCTGTCCTGCATGCAGGGGCTCCGGTGTCTGCCAACCACATGGTCAATCTCTGCCTGGATTTTGGCTGATAAGACACAAGTAAGAACTGATGGCAAAGGAGAAAAATGCACATGTGCCATAGCAACTCAGGGTTACATGAAGTATTACAAAAGTGTCCCAACATTGTTATATACATAAATTATATGCCCAGAAGTATACCTAGGCATAGAGAAAATTAGTATAATATAGGTATATATAACTTTCTTACAAGATAGGCATTAAGGTAATCTGTAAATGCCTATATATTAGAACACAGGATGACCAATACATAGAAATAATGAAATGTCTCAAAATATAAATAGTACATAATTGACTCAAGAAATTACTGTCCTTGCAGACAGAAAAACGGAAGTCACATATTAATTTTATATTAAAACAATACATGGTGTTTGAAAAATTACATCCTACTCCTGGATCTATATGGACATATGTGTTTGCTTGCAGGTGTCTGTGTGTGTGCAATTTACAATAGTATCTTCTCCATTCTCCCCACCCCAAAAAGACCTCCACTTTGAACCATTCTTGTGGTTTCTTTTGAAATGTATTTTCACATTTCAAAATAATCACACTTTCTACCACTATTCCTTTTTTCTCTTTTTTTTTGCTTTCACTTATTTATTTTTTTATTTAAAATTTGTTTTTTATTTATTGAGATTGTTCACATACCATACAATTATCCAAAGATCCAAAGTATACAATCAATTGCCCCTGGTACCATTGTATAGCTGTGCATGCATACCACAATTAATTTTTTTTTCAATTTTTGGAACATTTTCATTACTCCAGAAAAGAAATACAGAAAAAAAAAAAAAAAAAAAGGAATCTCAAATCCTCCCATACCCCTAACTACTGACCCTCCATTGTTGACTCATGGTATTGGTATGGTACATTTGTTACTGTTGATGAAAGAAAGTTAAAATACTACTAACAGTAGTTACTTTGCAATAGGTATATTTTCCCTGAATGCCCCTCTATTATTTTTTTTTAAATACTACTAACTGTAGTTACTTTGCAATAGGTATATTTTCCCTAAATGCCCCTCTATTATTTTTTTTTGGAGTTTCAGAATAGTATTTAATTTTCAGATATTTATAGTCATCTTATTTGATATCACAATATAGTGCTGTGTTATAAATTTTACAGATGAGGATATTGTTGCCCTATTCTCACCATACATAGGTTGCAGAATAAATCTGAATAGAGATCAGTACTTCCCCTTCTTCCTCCCTTGTATATTTACAAACATGCCTACACATAACCCCTGATATTCAAACTATTTTTTTCTGAACCAAGGAACAAAATGCATTGAGATAATTTTCTTTTGTTTATAGGAATTCTCACTGTAAACTATAGAAGCTTAGGGATCAGAGAGTAAGCAATAAATAGCAAATCTTGGGTCCACAATTAATGTTCTTTGTTTTGGTTTATGAAATAGAAGTTAATAATTGTTACTTAAATTTAGTGGTTCAATGACTACAGTAACAGATGTCTCTCCATATTTAAATAGACATTTTCACCAACACTCCTCCCTATGTAACTTTGCTCTATGTATCCCATGCCTATCTCCAGACAATGGCATCTAATCTACACCAACAAATAAAACATAATTGAGAAGACACATTTTTCAATGCTCTCAAAAAGTATAAGAATATTCCTTTGGATTTTCAATAGAAGTCTATATTTTCAGACTTAAATTTAATAGTTTTTAATTATTCTTAGTCTCATTCCTGTTTTATCAATTAGGAAACTAAGAGTCATCTTACAAGTTGAGTGGGATGACCATATTTACAATCAGCAAGTCAGAAAAGTGAGGCAAGTATCTTCATCTTCTGACTTCTAGTGTTTCAGAAAGAATGCTATACCATAAACCTGAGTTATCCATTTGAAATAGAGTGAAAGAAATGGTAGCATGGAATAGGATGTGATACCAAGTATGTTTTCTCCTTCATAATGTCACCATTCTGCAATGTCTGTTTATTCCTCTCTGAAACACAGAATTAAAAATAATTTAATGTAGGGTTGTGTCTTATGATGACTATGATGATAATAAAGCCAAACTTATATTCAGTGGTCACTATATGGCTTACAAAATGCATCTTCATCTAATATTATGGAACCTTTCTCCATCTCTCTCTCTCCTTTCTTTGTTTCTCTGTTGGGAGGGCTCCCTTTAGTATGTGAAGTAGGGCAGGTCTTTTATTAGCAAAATCTCTCAGCATTTGTTTGTCTGTGAAAAATTTAAGCTCCCCTCAAATTTGAAGGAGAGCTTTGCTGGATAAAGAATTCTTGGTTGGCAATTTTTCTCTCTCAGAATTTTAAATATGTCATGCCACTGACTTCTCACCTCCATGGTGGCTGCTGAGTAGTCACTACTTAGTCTTATGTTTTTTCCTTTGTATGTGGTGAATTGCTTTTCTCTTGCTGCTTATAGAACTTGCTCCTTGTCTTCAGTATTTGACAGCCTGATCAGAATATGACTCAGAGTGGGTTTACTTGGATTTATTCTATTTGGAGTTCACTGGGCATTTATGCTTTGTGTATTTATGTTGTGTAGGTTTGGGAAATTTTCCCCAACAACTTCTTTGAATACTCTTTCTAGACCTTTACCCTTCTCTTCCCCTTCTGGAACACCAATGAGTCTTATATTTGGATGTTTATATATTATCTATCTTATTGCTGAGGGCCGTTTCATTTTTTTTTTTATTTTTTCCCCATTCTTTATTTTGTTCTTTCCTTTTCCATTTTGTCATACTCCCGGTCACTGATTCATTGTTAAACTCCCTCTAGTCTTGTATTATGAGTATCCAGAATCTTTTTAATTTGGTCGACAGTTTCTATTATTTCCATATCATCTATTTTTTTATTTACTCTTGCAATTTCTTCTTTATGCTCTTCTAGGTTCTTCTTCATGTCTTTTATATCCTGTGTCATGCTCTTCTTCATGTCCTTTATATCCTGTGCCATGGTCTCATTGTTTGTCTTTAGTTCTATGATTAATTGCTGCAAGCACTGCATGTCCTCTGATCTTTTGATTTGGGTGTTTGGGTTTGGGTTATCCATATCAACTGGTTTTTTCATATGCTCTAAAATGTTCTGTTGTTTTTGGCCTCTTGGCATTTGTTTAACTGCATAGGTTTCCTTTAGGATACATATCCTAATTCAAAGACTTCTCTCTAATTTGTCCAATCTATAGCTTGGTGGCATACACCTTCTCTAACTAACCAGCAGTTGGCATCTGTGAGCCACCTATTCCCCTCAAGTCAGTTCTTGCCAAGTTTGTCTTTGTGGTGTGTGGGGGTCTGATTCTTGTGGGGTCCAATTGGCACACCAGTTTTGTGTGTGTAGTTGGTGCTGTCCTCAGTGAATGTGGGGTGTGTGTCTGAGCAGTTAGGGAGTGAGGGCAGCTTTAACAATCAAACCTCCCAGGTGTTCCTGGAGATTTAAGGCTGTTCCAAGAGTCTAAACCTTCAGTTCGGTCTCACCACAGATTGTCTCTGCTGCTGACCCACAAGTCCTTTGTATTGGCGTATGGTCCCTGGGATTTCTGAGTGGGTCCCTCTTTGAAGCCATGCCCTTCTAGGGCCTCTGCTGAGGGAAGGCTGTGCTACATCACAAGTGCATACTGTCCCTCAAGGGAAGTTCTGCGCTGCTGGGCTGTGTAGGGGCGTTCCTAGCTTGCTGAAAGGATGGCTGAATGGGGTGTGTTAATTTCCCCCTTTTCATACTGCTCTGCCTTCCTCGCTCTGGGACAATTAGCTGCAGGTGCACAAAAGGCTATTGTCCACACCAGGTCTTGTGGCATATGCACGCATTGCTGGAAACACTTCCCATCACACGGGGTTTTTGGCTCAGTTCTGGGCTGTAGCACCGGTGCCAGGCAGGAGCATTCCCAGCCTGCCTGGAAGATGGGTGTAAGGGGCATGTTTTTTTCCCCTTTTGGCTAATCTCTGCCTTCCTCACTCTGAGACAATTAGCAGCGGGTGCATGAAAGCCTATTGTCCATGCGAGATATTGAGGTGTACTCACAGGTTGTGGAGACACCGTTCCTGCCACAATTCCCTGTGCGGTTCTTGCTGCCATATCCGCAGCCACTTTTGGGTTTTTAAAAAAGAACTAGTCCACCTCCAAAGGCCAACCCGCAGTTTCCCCACACTGCAGTGTGGCTGCCGGATATTCAGCAGGCTTACTCATTTGTTTCAGAATGCAGACTCCTGGTTTAACCAAGTGCACAGTCCCTGTAGATTTAACAGACCTTGTCCAGCTGGTGCATTGTCAGAACTGGTGTTCTGGGTGACTTCCTGGCATTTATCTAGTATTTTTCACGGAGATTTTTTTTGCCTTGTCTCTCCTAACTGCCATCTTCTGGAAGTCTCTACCACTTTTTCTTAATTAATCATTTTAAGATACTATCTAATGACTTTTTGTTCAAAGAGATGAGTGATTTACATCTCTACTTTTAAACCATGAAAACGCAGACACAAATCCACAAACATACACACAGATGTGCATGTGCACATGCACACACATGTGCCCCCCTTTCCCTGAAATATTTAAATCACAATTTTTGGTTATTGTAATGTTCATTATTTACATAATTAGGACTACACAAATGTTCTCTGGTAAGATAATTACAATTATGTTTCATTTTGTGTACATATGTACCCTTAAAATATATCTTTATTTTAATTCTAAGCTTTCTAGATGATGATTTAGAATGATTTCTAACTGATCCTGTAGCTGTTTCAAATTCCTGGAAATACTTTCCCAAGTGCTCAGGTCTCAGATAATCGATCACATCTCTTTTCTCATCTTCCCTCACAGCGTCTCTGTAACACAGTCCATTCTAACTAGTTCTTTCCCAGGCCTGATGCCCAGCGGCCTCCCTGAAACTTCCATTCTCCTACCCAGGTTCTCCTAACTCCTGGAGCCCATGACTTCCTCTGATTTGGTTTCAGATATTTGAATGGAGCAAATCCTCCAGTACGTTTATGAGTAAATGAAAAGAAAGGGTACAATTTTCGCAAACTTACAGGTTTGAAACTCTCCCTTTCCTATAAATGCACAAGATGACAATTGTTCATGAGAATTCTGATGCTGTTTTGATTCCTAATCCTTTATATATGATACAAATATCATATTGGGAGATTAGGAAATTAGAAAAAGGCATATGTGCCATGTGGGAAGACAGCCAACTCTTCATCTTCTATAATAGGAAACCAATAGATAAGAGCTGATTTCTCCTCTGAAAATTTTTTCCGTCTTTTTATTTAAAATTCAATTTTATTGAGATTTTTCACAGACCATACAATCATTCAAAGTGTACAATCAGTTGTTCATGGTACCATTATATAGCTGTGTGTTCATCACCACAACTAATTTTTTTCAATTTTTTTCAATTTTAGAATATTTTTATTACTCCACAAAAGAAATAGAAATAAAAAACTCAAATCCTGCCATACCCATGATCCTCCCCTGCATCTGTAATTGACTCATAGTATTGGTATAGTACATTTGTTACTGTTGATGAAGGAATGTTAAAATACTACTAATTGTAGTACATAGTTTGCAAAAGCTATATTTTTTCCATATATACCCCTTCTAGTTAAAGTGTCATATATTTGTTCTAGTTCATGAAAGAGATTTCTAATATTTGTACAGTTAATCATGGACATTGTCCACCACAAGATTCACTCTGATATACATTCTTATCTTTTAACCTCCAACTTTCCTTCTGGTGGCATATGTGACTGTAAGCTCCCCCTTTCTACCACATTCACACACCATACAGCACTGTTAGTTATTCTCACAATAACGTGCTACCATAACCTCTGTCCATTTCCAAATACTAAAGTTCAACCTAGTTAAACATTCTGCTCATAATAAGCAATAACCCCCCATTCTTTAGCCTTATTCTATATCCTGGTAACCTATATTTCATGTCTATGAGTTTATATATTATAATTAGTTCATATGTGAGACCATACAATATTTGCCCTTTTGTGTCTAACATACTTCACTCAATATAATGCCTTCAAGATTTCTTCATCAACCCGTTTTTTCTAAGATGGTTTTGTTCACATACTATACGTTCCATCATAAGTAAACAGTCAATGGTTCCCTGCATAATCATGTATTTATGCATTCACCACCATCACCACTATCTATAAAAGGACTTTTCCATTTTTTCCTCAAAGAAAGAGGAAGAGTCAAAGAAGGTGAGGAGACAAAAGAAAAGGAAGAAGTAAGAACAAAAAGATGACAGCTAAAAAAGCAACAAAAGGAAATCTAGAATTAAAGTATAATAAGAGTCAGACAACATAACCAATGCCAGGAGTCCCACACCCCTCTCTTATATCCCCCTTTAACAGGCATCCAGCTTTCATACATCGCCCCTGCCACATCAAAGAAAGCATAATACAATGTTTTCACCAACTATAGTCTCTAGTTTGCATTGATTGTTTTTTTTCCCCCAATACCACCCCATTTTTAACACCTGCAAGGTTGATATTCATTTGGTCTCCATCATGCAAAAACATATTTGTACATTTTATCACAATTGTTGAGCACCCTATGTTTCACTAAATTATGCAGTCCCAATCTTTATTTTCCCTCTTTCTTTCTGTTGTCCCACATGCCCCTAACCTTTGTCTTTCAACCATATTCACAGTCAACTTTGTTTAGTGTACTTACATTGTTGTGCTAACATCCCCCAAATTGTGCTCTAAACCTCTTACTCCTGTCTTTTCCTATTTGTCTGTAGTGTTCCCTTTAGCATTGCCTGTAGAGCAGGTATCTTGTTCACAAACTGTCTCATTGTCTATTTCTCAGAGAATATTTTAAACTCTCCCTAATATTTAAAGGACAGTTTTGCCGGATATAGGATTGTTGGTTGGCAGTTTTTCTCTTTCAGTGTCATAAATATAGTGATATATTTATGATATATTTTTGGTTTCTACTGAGAAATCCACACATAGTCTTATCAGACTTCCCTTGTATGTGACGGATTGCTTTCCTCTTGCTGCTTTAAGGATTCTCTCTTTGTCTATGATGTTTGATAATCTGATTATTAAGTGTCTTGGCATAGGCCTATTCAGATCTATTCTGTTTGGGGTACACTGTGCTTCTTGGATCCATAGTTTTATGGCTTTCATAAGAGATGGGAAATTTTCCTTCATTATTTCCTGTATTATTGCTTCTGACCCTTTGCCCTTCTCTTCTCATTCTGGGACACCATGACATGTACATTCATGCACTTCACAAAGTCATTCAATTCCTTGAGACATTGCTCATGTTTTCCCTATCTGTTCTTTTCTGTGTAGGATTTCAGGTGTCTTGTTTTCCAGTTCCTGAGTGTTTTCTTCTGTCTCTGAATTCTGCTGTTGTATGTCTCCATTCTGTTTTTCATCCCTTGTGTTGTGCCTTTCTTTTCCATAGATTCTGCCAATAGTTTTTTCAAACTTTCTAGTTCTTCCTTATAGTCACCCAGTGTTTTCTTTATATCCTTCATCTCTTTCTCCATATCACCCCTAAATTCATTGACTTAGTTTTTTAGTTGATTTAGCATATTTGTTTGAAAATCTTAAATTGATTGTTTCATTAAAGTGAAACAATATCTCATCTGTATCTCAACTGAGGTATAAGTTTGTTCCTTTGACTGGGCCATATCTTCATTTTTGCTAATGGAATTTATAGTTTTCTTTGTCTAGGCATCTGGATTCCTTGGCTAACCAGATTTTCCCAGACCAGAATGGACTCAGGTCTCAGAAGTGGGTTATATTCAGTATTGGGTTTCTCTGAGGGTGTGTCTTAGAAGATTCACAGAGTTTCCTGTGAGGCCTCTAGCGGCAGTGTTTTTCCTAACCTGCCCAGCAGGTGGTGCCTTTCAGCCTGTTGCTCCACACTGGTGTAAGACTTTAACTCACGTGGTCCCTTTAATTCTCAGCTTGACTTGTTTCTGTTTTGACTGTTTTACCCCAGGCCCTGTGGTCTGTGTTCTGAAGGGAGGGTAAGCACTAGAGCTGGGCCCCACCTCTTTCCTCTTAGGGAAGATACACCCCCTAGGGAGTTAAGTTCTGCACTTGAATTACTCCTTTGTCTTGCTGACTCTGTTAACTCCACCCTTGTGTGGGTCAGAGTGCTGGGAACTGAAAATGACTGAGGCTCTCTCCACTGAGTCACTGAGGTTGAGAGAGAGAAAAAAGGGAAAGAAACCCCCTTTTCAGAGCCAGTCCAAGTCCCTGCAGTTTCGCCTATCAGCCAGTGATAGCTCGTGGTCTTCTGGGCTCCCTTTCCTGGGACACCTGAGTTTCCTGGCTTTCTAACATCAGCTGTCTCTAAAGACTGTGTATTTTTTTTTTAATTAAATTTTTTTTTTCAGTCATCCCTACCTCCTTTCCACTGGATGTGACATCAGGTTACTTTGCTACTTATTAGGGGTTTGTTTATATTTGTAGCTTGTATTCTGCAGTCCACATCTGTTAATTACAACCCTGTTGGTGCTAGGCTGAGCTGTATTCACTTGCTCCGGGAATACTGCTTTCTCCCAGAATGAGGTCTTCAAGCTCAGCTTGCCGTGGGGGAAGTGGGCTCCAGATGCAGTTCAGCAGTTTCTACTTACAGTTTTATGCTGCCATCTCAGTCATTCCACCCGTTCCAGGCTTGTGTTCTGTGGTGGACAGTCATGATTGTATCCCAGCTGTTGTTCCAGATTATTTACTAGTTGTTCCTATTGTTTATTAGTTGCTTCATGGGAATAACTAAATTCCACACCTCTCTATGCTGCATCTTGCCCCTCCCCTCTTCTCTGAAATTTTTAATGATTTTCTCTTAAACCTGATGTTCTGAAATTCCACAACCCTGTGTCTTGGGCAGACGCTTGTATTTCATTCTCTTTCTGGACACTCAGCATAATTTTTTTTGTGGATGTCAGAGAATGGAAGTCTTTCCTCTGGAGCTGTTCATGCTCTGCAATCAATTTCTGGCTGCTGGATTCCAGAACTCAGGATGGGGAAAGCAGCTAAGGATCTCAGGATTCAAGAGGTGGACTCTTCCCTAACCCTTCTTTCTAGCCCTGCCCCTCATTCCATCACTGTCTCTGCCCATGTGCCTGAGTGCAGGGCTTCTTAGTATACTTTCTCTAGAATAAGCCTCTATCTTTATATGTGTGTGTGGGTGGCGGGGAAGGAATTACATGCTGAAAGGAGTTTTGGAGCAAACTTGGGTGGGGAGACCCTCTTATTTTTGGCCTCATTTTCTCTTGCTACATTCTTTAACATTTTGTACTTCTAAATACCAGACTGATGGGGATTGTAAGGGCAGAAATTGACTTCTCCTTATCGATAAATCTTCCTCATCTAATGTTTAGGTTACATTTCATTCTCTCTACTGAGTTAGTTATCATGTCTCCCTCTGGTCCTGTGTTACAGAAATTTATTGAAGATTTATCAGGTTTTTCCTGTTCTCCTCTTCTCCAACTTTAAAAGCATTAGTTCTCATTTATAATTAATTTATAGTTATTTCAGTAGGATCCTGATACAGAAAAAGGTACTGTTTGTTGCCTATCTGCTATGCATAATTGGAATATCTTTAAAGGTTAATTTATAATATTAAACTATTAATAAAAGATAAAAAGTATTGATAAAAGAGCTTGTTATCATTGCAAGTAGTATGCTTTTTGGACACAGACTTCTGGAATAACAAAATACCCTTAGGTACATCTTCTTCCTAAATAGCAGGACCTTCCTTATGAGCCTTATTTTTAGAGTACTTGCCAGACGGTACACATTTTTCCAGGTTGCTTCCCTAAATTTTTAGAATTTCCAGAAATCGAGACTCCAGAATTTTCAGAAATTGAAGCTTACGGCTTCAGTAAGGAAGAATTCCATTTTCCCTGACCCCGCAATAGAGCACTGTATTTTCAGAATGAGGAGAGATTTCTACAAGCACATACCTACCATTCAAGTGGCCTTTTCACTAACAACATTATGCAATCTGAGGCCAATGCAAATGTGTCTGCAGGAAATAATCTCCATTGGACCCCAGACAGTGCACAAGGGCTTCCAAGCTTCTCATCCTGCCCCCACTGTTCCTCACTCCTTTTATGAAAAGGTGTCTCATTTTTATTCTTTCATCAAATTTCAACAAATTACAGCTGGTGGCTGTGCTAACTGATATTCTCTAACAGAGTCAACATTGAGTACACTACAGTGCTTTGCCAATTTCTATGCCAAAAATCACCCTGTCCACCATCTGTGGTCCTACCTGCAACCTCTGGGTACTTCAGCAGGAGCAGGAGTCCATATCTCAGGGTGGTGCTCGTTGTCTCTGTCCCAGCACCAAATAGATCAATTACAGTGACAGTCAAGTTTTCCAAGGTAAATTCAGACAGTGGATTGTGTTTTTCCTAGGGATGATTTGATGGACTCATTAGATGAATTTGTTTGCCTGCATATTTAATTACAATGAATCCAAAATCACAGAGATTATTTTAAAGTTAAGGAAACAGAAAAACGGAGACTGCAGTATTTGAGGTGTATTGGAGACTGTATGTTAGTTGCTCCAATCTTTATCTCCTACTCCTTTCAACCTATCTTCCCTAAAAATTCCATTTCCCAGCCTGATTTAGAGTTGTGTTGGCCATACAATGTAGTTCATGCCAATGAGACATAAGCAGAACCCTGCTGGTGTCACTTTTCTCTTTACTTCTTAGTCCAAAGACAGATGGGAACATGGAGGAGGGGCAGATACAATCTTGGCATGTGAAGATATGAGCATAAGATGAAGGCCTAAATAGGAAATGCGGTAAAGAAAAATGGAAGGTACTTGATTTCACGATCCTTCAAGGCTTCTGTGTTGGCCTTGGATGGACCCAAGTGACTCTTGGTAGGGGATAAATATAAACCCACTATTTCTTAAGCTATTATTAATTGGGTTTTCTCTTATTTGTAGACTAACAATTCATAGAAAAGGGTAAATTAGGGCCATAACATGTAAGATATTTTTAAGCCTGAATCAATGTTTGGCAGTTTTCATCAGCTAAAGAATTTATGGGGACTCAGTATTGACTGTAGACTCATTATGAAACTAAAGTTGTGCAAAAGGTATTATGGTGGTGCAACCTAGAATGGACTATAGGCAGTGACTGAATTCACAAATCCAAGGGGGAGCCAGTGCCTTTGCATTCCACATGTGAGGCACTAGGCAACTTGTTCTAGGAAACATGCATGAATGGGTAGGAATAACCAAATGGAAGAGACACAACAAATATGAATACAGAGAGTTTAGGCATTAACTGCCCATGTAAATGAAGGAGAGAATGGGGTTAATGCAGATGCTAAGTCCAAGGGACTCACTGACTAGAGTTCCCATAAATTGAAGTCGGGAGAGTGAAACACACTTGACAAAGACAACTCTGGTTAAGCCTTTCCTTCTCACTTTCTCAGACGCTGTGTGCCATGATCTTTTCCATCTTCATTTTAATGCTTGCTATTTTGAATTTTCTAACCTTGTAATTGTTATGTTTCATCTGAAGTGAGCATTCTGCTTCTCTTCAGGTAGCTTATTAGTGCCTGGAGAACAGGATCCATGTATTCTACTCATTTAACAATTCAATTGCAAAATCTTCCATGTACACAATAGGGACATAAGCATTATTTGTCTGTTCTTTTAAACATCCCTGGTATGTACAGAATCAATCAAGGGACCACAAAATACACAAGCAAAGAACTGAATTTTCTTTGACACTTTACCTGTTCCATTTTGATCAGGAAACAATCAATATAGTCCCGAGGATTGCTAATGTCCAGGGATTCTTGGTGTTCTTTAATTTTTTTCAAAGTAAAATTTTAAAAAAATTCTACGTTGTTAAGTACTTTGTTGTGACTCCCAGGGAGATAATCTATGAGAACAGGGAAAGCATGGCAGAACTACAAGGGAAAAAAAATCAGTTATTAAAAAAAAATTTAATGAAGACACATCATAATGCCCAACTCTTGTTAGAAACTGGAGCTATAATGATGAATAAAAAAGCATCTACATCTTGAAGTCTGTGTGCTGATAGATTTGAGGGAGAACATTCTAACCAGAGGATCAAAGATGATAATCATTTCCTATACACATACATTACTTTTATAAAATAAAATCTTCTTTATAGCAATTTTCTCATTTTTACAACAATTCTTTCCTACAAGTTTGGAGTGAAGGATGGCATGGATTGCTATGATACACATTTTGTAGATGAGGACAGAGGGTAAGTGAATTTGGATGGCCTGATGTAGAGCACAAAGCTAGTACCTGCTGTTTCTTTTATTGAGAAGCCGCATAAATAGAAATGGTATTGTAAAACATGGAGGGACTCGAAGGTACCATAAAACCCAGCTTTGCATTTTATAGATTTGGTGGCTGTGCACCAGAGCAGGTAAGTGAGTACTCTAAGATCACACAACTATCATTTAGGCAGAGTCCAGGATAGACCAGCTCAGCCCAGCTCAGACACCATAAAACCCAATCATATTGTCATCTAACCCAGTGACCTTTTCTGCTAGGGTCCCAGCTGACCAGCAAACACCCCTACACCTTAGTCAGTGTTTCCTGGCAGCACCGTGATCCCAAACATTCTCCCTCCTTGATATCCTAAATTAAGCTATTTCTGCCAAGTAATGTGATGAAGACGTCTCCAAGTGTTGTGGAGAGGACAAGCTTTGTGGGCGATAGAAGCCTGTCAGCAAAGGTCTCGGGTATCCAATGAGCACTATGGGCATGCTTTTGGGAAGTCACCAAGTACTTTATGGAAACTGGACTTCGGAAAAACCACTGAACAGGGAGCCGATGGTCTTGAATTTCAGCTCAATATTCTGGGCATGCAGTTTCTTGCCTATCTTTCCCCAATGTTTACTCTATGATGCCAAGCTTTGGCCAGGAGTGTGGTGTTCAAACACACATTTCACAGTTTGCTCCATATAGAATTTAGAACTTGTCAGTGAAAAGAGAATAAATGGCTTCTCAGGAAAAGGGATCTTGGTCTCACCTGGACCCATGGGGAGCTCATAATCCTGATGTTTTCACTGAGTTTTTCCATCAAGGTAAGTAAATCCTCATCTGTGTAATGAAAACATGTGTGGAAAACAACAGAGCAGATCACATTGAAGGGAGCACAGCCCAGGATAAAAGTAGGATCACAGGGAGACCCTAAAGAATTGAAAACTTTTTTAAAACACCATTAATATGTACATATAAAACTCTTTCTCTTTGAGATACAGGAAATGATAATTTTAGAATCACTAAAATTAAAAGGTAGTTTCAGAAGCAATAAAACCATATGTATCTAGAAATTCTCTTATCAGTCAAAAATTCAGCATGCATAGAATCAATGCCTCACTTTACCCCTCAACCTGAGTTGACCATTCCCTTTTAATTTTGACATGGTTTTCCAAATATCCCATTACCTCCACTGCATTTATTTATAATTTTCTAACCCAACAAGCCTAATATTTTGAGGAAAGAAAGAAAAAAATGTAAAGAGGCCACTTTTCAAGACATCTAATAATTCAAATTATCAATGCAGAATTAACTCTGTCTACAAAGCCTGTTGAGAAGCATTGATATAGGAAGGATGAGAATAGTTAGGAACCTCACATTTTGAAAACATAATAAGTAGTTGATGGAACCATATGTCAAACCACTGAGTGGAGATCTAAAGAGAGAGATTATGTGTAAATTCACTATTTATGTGAAAAAGTAAAAGAAATCCTTATGTATAAGAAGAAAAATTACAAAAATGAATAAAACTTATGAGAAAACATGTAGCTTGCCTAAAATAAAAGCAAATCAAGTTTTTTTTCTTTCAAACTTGAGGAGTAATATAGAAAAAAAGATAATCCTGAACTAGTTGTATCCATTATCACCTATCAAAACCTCAAATTTAACTTATTGGGGCAAAGCTTTCCTCTCTGTTGATTTCTGGGATTTTGCTCTGTATTAGCCATCAACAGAACACAGTATGCCAGAATAAATTTTAAAACTTGGCCAGCATTTAGGTCAATTCTATCATTTTAGAAATGGAAAAATTAAAGCAGAGGAAAATTTTCTCTTTTTGATGACAACTTGTCTATGAAACAATTGTTATCAGTGATCAATAAGCTTTAGGTGCAAAAAGCACACAAATTCACATCTATAAAAGTAACTAACGTCCACCTGAATCAAGTGTTGTGAAGAAATGACAAGAGACTGAATAGTAGGAACCCTTTTGTGATTTGCTGCTTCGATGCCAGGACCCTTTGCAAGTGTAACTGGAAACACTCCAGGGCAATAAGTTTTCTGAAAAGGTTTCTTCTAGCAAGGGAGGTGAAAGGTAATTTGGGAAACCTCTGGGATTTCTTTGTGTGTGTGTGTGTGTGTGTGTGTGTGTGTGTGATTCATGACTAAAATCTGATTATCTGTCTTTCACTTCCTTTTGAAGGGGGTGATTTAGAACCCAAGGAAAAAGTGGGAGTATTGAGGCAAGGACTTCCTAAGTCAGAAGAGCTGGCAGTGTGGGGAACATAATTACCATGAAGGTTCTAACACAAAATCCAATAAAGAGGAGGGAAAACATAGGCAGAGGAGAAAACAGAGGCAACTTATAGTTAGGCAAGACAGGGCAAGTGTTATTAATAATAGTCCAAATCTAGTTAAGCAAATCCTTTTCAAGTCTGGTATTTATAGCCTGGTTTTTGTGTATTTTATAGAATTATGGTTTAGCATATATTTCTTAAAATATATAAATCAGTTGTGTGGGTAATGAGTCATGTTAAATAATTCATGTTGATATTTTAAAAATCATCCTGAGTTAGAGGGAATTCACGATGTGAGAGGTCCACTAGGAACTCCACAGACAAGCATCGTGACAGGGCAGAGCTTCAGGCTCGGGCCTTGAAGAAACCCTTGGACATGCCAGTGAGGCTGCCCATATACCTGTTGTCCAACTAAGGAAAAGCACAAGTCACTTGTTTCATGCTCTGCTGGGAAATGATAAGGTCATTCCCATGGTGACCCGGAAAAGTGTTCCCTGGTGAAATGTTCTGGAACAGGAAATCCATAATGAAGTTATGGGGGAAACACTGCTCTTTAACTGTTGGAGAAAATGAGACTCAAAGCCCTCTATCTTCATGTTGTTCTGATTTGCAAGTAAACAAACAGAGCTCAGGACAGAAAAGGGTTAAATGAGCTTTGTATACCCACGCTGTGTGCTCAATGATGCGTATACACAAACACACCCCTGTACACACATACAAACAAGCATAGAGTCATAGAAACTTCTTTGGGGCTCTGCTTCAAATCCAGCCTCCTCCACCTGACGGCTGATGCTGCTACTCTCAGGAAAGACCCTGCTGCTCCTGAAATGTCTCCAAGAATGTCACTCAAGGATTCCTAAGAGACTGGTCTATGACAGTTGGTAATAAGAGTAAAGAATCACCCACCGTTGGTTTTCCTCAGCTCCTCCACAAGGCAGCGGGCTTCTTCCTGGACACGGTCCTCGATGCTCCTCTTCCCCATCCCAAAGTTCCTCAGGGTCATGAGGGAGAAGCGTCGGGTCTCCCTCCATGTCATTCCGTTGCTGAACACGACTCCTACAAAGAGGGGACACAGGCACTAGGAAGGAGATGCTGGCCAAGGAAGGGGTTCTGGGCAGCCCTGCTATGGACCAGGCTGTCCTGAGGAGCAATTCAGGTCTCTGTTTTCAATCCCCTATTCCCCATCCCCACCACCTCTGCCCAACACAGGCACACATCCACCTACCTAGTCCTTTAAAAGCTCTTTCAGCCAGCGGGAAACTGCCCCTTCCAGAAAACTCCTCTCCATGGTCACCCAGAGCTTCCTTCACTGCTTCACACCCATGCAGCACCACAGTGGGCTTCCAGCCCAAATAGAGAGTGAACACAGGGCCATAGGTTTCAGAGAGCTGGGAAATGGGAAGGAGATGCAGATATAAGCAAAGAAGTGGCTGTTTGGTCTCTAACTTGTGCATATATTGTGCAGACTGATGTTATGAGAATATTGTTGATGTTTTTATTCTGCCACACAGTATTAAATATTCTAAATGTTGAATACAAGCATTTTGGTTATTTCTGGAGGGTATCCATGTGCCAGGCAAAGGTATCATCAATTATTGCGAGCGAGGTTTATTTAGCTCCATTTTACAGATAAACAAACTGAGGTTTAGAGAATTTAAATTTTGTATCCATGATCCCCCATATAATAAATAAAAGACTCATTTTGGTCCTGCTTGATTGACCTCTGATGCCTGATGAGTGTCTCTCTTCACAATTGCCCATTTTGGATCATTACTCATGTGACAGTGTTAGGATCACCTGGAACCTCTTCCCGTGGGGATTCTGTTCAGTATCTGTGTGATGAGGCCTAGAAATCTGTATTTTTATAAACCACCCGAGATGACTCCAAGCCCAGCCCATTTGAGTTCTGCTGGTGTTGCTAACACAGAAAGAGAGCGGGCACCACAGAGGCTGTGCCGGGACAGGCAGCATCTCCTTCCACCCTGCAGGCTCCAGAGGCCACAGGCAGCAGCTTCTGCAGAGCCCAAAAGATTTCTGTCCCCACCCAGTGGGCCCTGACCGAGAACTTTCTTTCATTCACTGATGGTGGTCCTGAGCCCACATAGCTATTTCCTTAACATCAAGCCCAGTTTGCTCCTTCAGAGGTTAGTTTTTATGGCTCAAATGAACAAAACACATGATTTATACAGTAGATGTCCTCTTGAATGAAATCTGCAACCACAAAAACACTTCTATTAACCTTGACCTTCAGCCTGGAAATTATAGCCAAGAACTGAAACAGTGAAGGGCAGCCGCACGCCCTACTTTTGCTGCTTGGCCACTTTGTTCCTTTGACTCTACCCTACGATGGCCTTAATGTTTCTTTTCTTGCAAAATGCTTTACTTCATTCCATTATTTCTGACAATGACAGAAAAACAAAAACAAAAAAGCAAGAAAAACAATAAAATCTACAGGGGAACTTTCACCTTACAATGGTCTATTTTAATACATTGACTCCAAAGATGTATTTTATTTACTCTCAGGAGTTGACTTACCATTTGCAAGGCACTGGAGGAGCCTAAAGCTTACTTACCTTGCTCAAAGATTTGCTGATGTCCTTAACATTTAACTGTAAGATATTTCCAACAATTGGGAGAGGAGTGGGGCCAGGCGGGAGATTCCCGTTCCCATGGGTCTGTTTCCAGAGGGAAAGGAGAAGCAAACAGGAGAGACAGAGAACCAGAGCCACGACTGGATCCATCGGAACCTTTTCTTCTTACTAAGGCTACTATGAATGTGCCGTCCAAAGCCTTTATATCACTCTGCACTGTTTGACCTTATAAAGTGACCGGTCAATTAGATCCACTTGGATCCTTTCTGATTGGACTTTGGCTCACTGATAAAGATTGAAAAACAGTGTTCTTTAGTCTTGTTTTCCTTTTTTTCCAAGGCTGCAACGTGGAGATTATTATTTAATTGGTCTTGAGTGGAACCAATTTAAATTTAAAGTAAAAAACAATAACACCTCTGGCAGTTCCTGAAATAAATGATTTGATTAAAAAAATTGCCAAACATTCTCAATTCTTAGACTAATAATCAATTGGGAGCTTAAGATTGAGGGTAATCTTTGTAATTTAGGCCTTGCGTTTAAAAATGTTTCTCCTGTTATGCTTTATCAAACACTATAATCATTTTTGTCCTTGAAAATGGAAGAATTTTGAAATATTTCAATGTACTATACTGACATCACAGCTGCCTAAACATAAAATAGCTAATATAAAACATTATCATACACTTTGAATGATCCAACATACATCAAGTAATTAATAAGTGCTGTGTAAATATCCACTCCCTTTACCATTAACTACCCCCTCCAAACAAACAAACAAGCAAACAAACAAACAAACAAAAGCAACAAATGTGGGAAAGGAAACTCTGGGAGAATAGGAAAGCTGTTCAGTATCACATAGCTCATTAGTGCCAGAACTGGGATTTGAACTTAGCTATTCTGATGCTCATCATGGTGCATTGTTTCTTACACCATGGCTTCCTCAAGAATAATCTTAGCAAGACAAAAAGAAGCCCCCTAATATTGGCTAGTCCAAATGTACACATTACTGGCTGTCACAGGATAATATATCTACTGAGGAATCTGAAAATGAGGATGCTGACTCCTCTCTATGTAAGGATCAGATAAGTGAGGAGCCTTGCTGCTCTCATATACTACCTAATGCTTTCTGTTCTGATGGTAAAGAGCCAGTTATTCCTTCTGATATAGAAGTATATTTATCAGAACTTTATACCCCAAAATACTCAGGTATAATTTGCAAATGATAAAAAGTGGAAAGTCCTTACTCTATAAACTGGGACAGATGATTCATATCGTTTGAGTCCTATGTTAGAAGACTGTCCTGTGGGAGAAACAGGCTCAAGTAAAGAAAGGAAGAGAGGGACATGATGTAATGGCTAATCTAATTATAGAATGAAATAAGAAACTATGTTAAGTTAGATATAAGTAATAGTCATCTCTCTTCTAACTTATAGTTTTTATATAAGTAGAGGATATGTTATATTGCTCTTACAGAAGTCATAGCTTATTAGAAGCATTTTCCATAAAGTTTTGCAGGCATTCAAGGTTAAGTTTGAATCTCTGATAATGCTGTGAATACCCTCCTTTGTTCTTCACTCACTTGTGGTCATCACCTGTAGTTCAAATAAAAAAATAGAATATGACTTAATTGAATGTACCCTAAATCAAAGGCTCAACAAATACTCTGTATCTTGGACTAGAGAGATCTTTTGCTCTCATATCCAACTACATCTGGAAGGGACAGAAGTCCCCAGGCTTGGTAATGTATCAATTCATTTTTGCCTTGTAATCTGTTCCTTTTACAAGTTTTTGCTTCTTTAGTACATGTGTTGAATTTGAATTCTTGTCTTAAGTGCTCCTTACTTTTGAACTATTGTCTGCCCCATGCTCTTATTTGAGTAGGAGGTTACTTGAAGCCCAAACCAGCTGAATCAGACTTGAAAGACTCAGGCCTTTGCTAACAGAGATCGTAGGTTTGAGGTGTAAGGCGATGAACCTGTGACGTGACTTCTTAATTTCCAGGGTTCAATGAAATAGAATCCCTTCATTTGACTCCAGGAATAACAGGGCCATAGGTGCTCACAAGAAGGAAAAGGGACTGGATTTCTCCCCCTTTCTGCATCACTGTGGAGTGAACCTGCTCAGCGTGACTGAGGGGAGAGCCTGTCACAGAGGAGATGGGGGGGAGGGCTGGAGAGACCATGGCTTCGTCACCTCCCAGTCACCTCCAGGCACAGCTGCTTCTGTTGCTTGTTTGCTCTTTGCCAGAAATAATGGGATGAAGTAATGGGCAGTAAAGAAAAGAGATTATTGAAGGAACAACAAGTACAATAGGAGGTAAGGAATTCATTAACAATGTGCAGATGCTGCAGACCTCCAAGGGGAGAAGCATTTCATGGTCCTGAGGACTGAAACATACCTAGAGTTTTGCTGTGTCACTCATGGTAAAACCTGACCAGAACCATCCAGAGCTTGTTTTTATTTTATTTTATTCAATGAGCCACAGTCCATTATTGAATGTATTCTAACTGATGAGTGCAGTTATTTTATGGTCTATTGCTAAGGGAACATTACTTTGTTCTTTCTAAAAGGATTAATGCCTCATGTTCACAGGGAAACAGACAATTTAAAGAGAACTTTCACACCTATTACATTTCTTTGTTTCTCCCAATTATCTTTGCCTAAGGTACAAGTATTTCCATTTTAGAGAGAAGGAATCTGGGTCTTGGGGATTCCCTGCCTTGGCTGAGCCCATAGGGGCAGCAGTGGGCAGAGCTGAGGCTGGAACCCACATCCCTGACTCTTGCATGCTTTCCTCCAAGCAAACATTCAATTCAACAGAGGCCTGAGATTCACTGAGTGTGTACTATGCTTCAGTATATTGTGACTCATCCTAATCAGTGATTTTCACAGTAAACATTAATTGAATTAATAATTGTAGAACCAATTGATTACAGAAAGAGGCCAGAAAAGTTCAGGTTTATAACCTTTTTAAAACTTGGGTAAGCCTAGGTCTCGGTGAACTCTGCATCCAGGTCAAAGAGAAACAGTTCTTCAGCTGCTTGGCTCACATAGCTCTGACGCGAAATAACTTTACTTCCTTATCAAGGGGCAAAACACACTCCAGCAATCTCTTTAGAGCCATCATTTTATTCCCTGAGAGATGGGTGTCTATGTTCTGCTCCTCCTTCTCCTGCTGAGCTCCTGCTTGATCCCTTGTCTTTCTATAGAATGAAAAACTCCAGATAATTTAGACACAGAAAGGATCTCAGTGACCCACTAATCTAAGCCGTCCCTTCTTTTAGGAATGGGGGTTCAGTGACGCAGTGAGGCGGTGTGTCCCCCGTGCATCAGCAGAGGAGCTTGTCTTAGAACCCAGGTTCCCCATCTCCCAGGTCAGGGGCTTCTCACACGGAGGAGCTTCCCCATCGCGGCCCACCTGGCGGACAGGGAGGGCATCTGCGGGAACCCGCCCCAGTCACAGGGTAACACAGACCTCGGCTTGGCTGGCATTGTGGATTAGAATGGTTTCTTTCTAAAGAAACTTGATCTACATTTTATGTAAGTATACATTTACATAATTTTACATATTTAATTGGTTACAAGCAGATAGAAAGGTTGGGGTATGGTACGGGAAATTAGGATGTCTCATTCTCAGATTCTATTCGTGTTTCACCAACAAGTCCCAATGAGACCCTATAGGTCCATTTTAGATTCCAGTTCATAATTTCATGCTGCAACTACTTGTCACTTCTCTTTCATCAACTGCAGTCTGGAAAAATTCCTCAGTGATATTGCCACTTTGGAAGAGAATAGTTTGTGGATTTATAAAATGTCCCTCTATTGGGTTTGTCTGATGTTTCTTCACGATTAGATTCAGGTTATGCATCTTTGGCAGGAATGATGTTTTTCTTCTCATTGCATCCTATTAGGTGACAAAAAATTTCAGTCTGTTCCATTATGGATGACGCCCATGTTGATCCCATCATAAGATGGTGTCTGTAAGTGCCTTTCCCTGTGAAGTTATTCTTCTTACCTTCAGAATTAAGGAGTATTTTCTGGGTATATTCTTTGAAATTATGTAGATGTAACTATCCATTTCTCAATTTGTGAATTTATTCACTTATTTTATCAGTATGAAATCATGAGTTAAATTTTATTCAATGAGCTATGGTCCATTAATACCATTCTTTATTTTGATTCTGAAATTGTCTCCTAATGATTGGATTTGGTATCCTTTTGACTGATCCCATCATTTTTTGAGCTATTCCTTTTTTTCTCACACTGTAAGGTATTCAGGCTCTGGTGGTTGGGTGCATGTGTCAACTTTTCCAGGTGATTGTGCCCAGCTGTCTGGCCAAGGAACTATCTGTTGATGTGAGAATATTTCATGGACTTAAATCATCAGTACATTGATTGAATCTGTGCCAAATTACACCACGATCCTCTGGTGTCTACCTCCTTGTACAGGTGACTAGTGACAGGGTAATTTGGGCTTCCCAGTGGTCCTTGGACCTGGGACACAGTCACAAGAGCTGTGAGCATTACTGAGAAGCCATTCTGCACAGTGGATGTGCAGCGGCTGGTGTTACTGTGACCAGCATCTGCATGTCCTCTCCAGGACTCAGTCTAGGAGGGTGTGGCTTATGGGGTATCAGGTTCTACCTCACTGGCCAAGCATCAGGGATGGGCCTGGTGAAGGTGTGCTGCTGGGGAGGTCAAAGGGTGGTGCTGGGGTCTGAATCATGTCCCCCAAACTGACATGCTCAAGTTCTAACCACGGTCCTGTGGGCGTGAAGTCAATATAAACAGGATCTTGGAATGAGTTATTGGTTAAGGTGAGTCGTATGTGAATAAGATAAGGGTGGGCCGTGATCCACTGTGGCTGGAATCCTTACAAGGAGGAGATGGAGACCAGGGACACCAGGCAGAAAGAGAGAGATCACCATGGGACACAAGCAGGTGCATGTAGAAGCTGAGGAGCACCAGAATTGTATGCAAGTCACCACCAGGATGATTCCAGAAGAGAGCGTGGGCTGCCGATATGTGATTTTGGACTCCCAGGCTCCAAAACTGTGAGATAAATTCCTGTTTTTTAAGCCAGCCTGTTCTGTGGTGTTTGTCATAGCAGCCTGGAAACTAAGACAAGTGGGAAAGGGCAGGGGCTTGGGCTGCCTCCCTGGCTCAGCCACTGCCCAGGTTTGCTTTGCTTCCCTGACACTTGCTTCTGGCATTTTGAGAAGAGCCCCGTGCTCTTAACATGGAAATTCAATGAGCTGTTGATTCCCAAATGACCAGCAGAGGGCGACAGAAACCAGGTGCACAAAAAGGCCTGAGTCTTCCTGTCCCTCCCAGGGAAGTGCCCTGTGGAGATAATTAGGACTTGAGGCTTTTTCTCCCTCTCTGAATTTCTGCCTCAGTCCTCCTTTTCCCTTAACCAAGGTTTGAAATCGTTAGCTCCTCACTCACAGTTAAAAATATTCAATAAGTTTGGGCTCTGGGCCCTGTGTGTTCCAGGCCAGTGCAGGAGGCCGGGGGCCTGTGAGATCCTCTCTCACTCAACCCGAGGCTCCTTGTCTGTTTCCCCCTGAGCTGGTCTTGGGACTCAAAGAAAAGGAGATCCCTCCTTTCCCTGAGACCTGCATTCGAGACCCTGCCCTTCCTAGAGAAATCTCTGGCCTGGACCACTTTCCCAGGGAGGTCGTGAAAGGGCTTTGTGAGAAAGCTCAGCTCTAGGTGAGGGCCCACTGGGTTTCTTGCCTTCCCTTCACCGTCGGTGGAATTTGCAGCTGTATCAAGTTATCAGCGGGCATTGAAATCAGTTGCTAACCTGTTCCCAGCCACTCTTTCTGGGGCAGGAGTTAACGTGGTGGAGAGGAAAAGGGGCCCTTTCATTTCTGTCCAGTGATGCAGTCAGGGAGGCCCACTTTCTGCAAATGGTGAGGAAGCTCGATTAGTCTAATGTTCCCAATAAAAACAGCTCCTAAATCTGGATGAGTTATTCCAAAGACAACAGTGTGTGAGAGGCTGGTGAGTCATACAGGTCCAGCAGATCCTGAGGGGATTCCCTGTGAGGAAAGGAGCTGCAATGGGTGAGGTCTCTGAGTGTGCCACTTTCCATCCACGGACATGACCCAAGGCACAATGTATGATAAATGTCACAAAATGACACAGGATCAAAGAGAATCTAAAATGCACTATACTGATCGAATACACTGAATTTGTAATCAAAATAGACCCCCCAGAGTGAACTTCAAACTCAGGTTCTTTCCTTGTGAATTCTGTCAAGGTATTGAAGAAACAATACCAACCATTCCAACCTTACACAACTCTTTCAGACCCAAGTCTGTTCTCCTCAGTTCCTGTGGCTTCAGCAAGGTTCTCTTCTTCACCATCCCCCATGTGCCCACATTAAAACCCTGGGCCCAGGCATGACTCTGTCTCAGCCTGGCTGCTGGGCAGAGCTGCTTCCACTCCCGATCCCCTAACTGTAAGACCCCAGACACCCAAGGGCCAGCCCAAGATGCCGCTGAAGACAGCAATATGTGAAGCCCAAGGCCAGATTGTGAACAGGTGGAGACACCGAGACAGGCCCATCATCTTAGAGGTGGAGTTGGTGGCCCCATGAATGAGGCAGGTCTCCTGGTGAGAGGGGTCTGAGGTGAGCAGGAATAGCCCATGCCTGCCTCCCTCCTCCCTGAGAAGGTGAATCTTTCCTGCACCTCCCAGAGCCCCACATAGCAAGAGGGCACTGGATATGGATGGGCCAGCACTACTGGGAATATGTTAATGTACATGGTAAAAGGGATTTAATCCTTGCTTAAATCAAGGGTTTTGAGATGAGGAGCTTACCCTGGATTATCTGGTCAGTTCCCTGTGTACACCAGAGCCCTAATAAGAGGGAAGCAGGGGCACCACAGATAGCGGGAGGCTATGTGACAACAGAAGCGAGAGGCTGGAGCTATGTGAGGAAGGGGTCATGAGGCAAGGACGCTGGCGGCTTCCAGAGGCTGAGAAAGGCAGGGACATGGAGCATCCCCTAGAGCCCCTGGATCGATCCAGCCCTGCTGACTTGATTGCAGTCAAATGAGACTGATTTTTGACTTCTGACCTCGACAAATGTAAGACGGTAACTTGTGTCGATTTAAGGCACTAGGTTTGTGGTAATTTGTTACAGCAGCAGACCTAATCATTATCTACTTCATAAGATTATGAGAAAGATAAATGTAAAACATGCAAAATGCCAAAAATGATGAAAGAAAAATAAAATATTGAGCGATAAGGAAAAAAGAAGTGATGGAAGGGAGATTACAAAATTTCAGTAAGATACTTAGGGTGGGATGCATAGATAAAGTGACATTATAACAAATGACAAGACTGCCTGTTTGTCCACATTTTGAAGACTATTTTCATTGCCAGTCAACACAGTTGAAAGGTATGTAATGTAATTTATTTTCAGTTTTTATTTTTAAGTTCTTTTCACATTAGTCATTTCCATTTCCTCTTCTTTACTCTGTCCTTTGAATTATTTGCCCATATTTCTATTATAATAGAGGTTTCCCTCCAAAATATATTGATTACTAGAAAAGCAGCAAATTGTAGAATAATATGTATAATATGAATCTAAATTTGTAAAGAACCATTTTAATCCCATGTGTCATATCATTTATGAATTCATACTTGTGGATACATATGTGTACAGATATATATGTACACCAGTACACATATTTGTTGTCTTAAAAATGCATGCCAAAGCTTAAGTGGCTTCCCCTGGGAGATGAACTGGGAGAAGGGTAATGCATGATGCCATTTCTCATGTCTTTACTTCAAGACAGAAGGAAGAAAACATGACTATGTGAAGTGTATAAAATGTTTGGGCGTCTATGTTTTGGAGATAACACGACGCTAATGACTTCGGGACCAAAGCATCAAGTTGCCATCACACTTATGTTAAGTGTAAAACACTGTGGTGAAAACTAGAAAAAGAATAAAGCCTGATGATATTGTCAAGAGATACTGCTGTCTTCCTGAGGAGAGAAGAGTAATAGCCAGAACACACGATTAGCAATATGGAGTCATCCATCAATATTTGAACCTCAGTTAGCAACCAGGAAGTATTAAAGTAGTTCAAATCTTCATTTAGTGTTGTAGGAACACCAGTGTGGGGTCACAAACTCCAACACTTAATGTTCATTTTTGTCCATGGCTGATCCTCTTGATCTTTCCCCACAATTGGAGCTGGTCCTTGATATACTTTCTCTCAGATTCATACCCAAATCTCCAGTCACTGTATGAAGCACTCATCCACGAGACTTTCCGTGAAGATCTCATCTGTCACCTCTTGGTGCTCCCCTTAAGAAAATCGAGATGGCCTCCTTGGACGCTATTTTTTTTTTTTTTTAAATTTCTTACTTTATTATCTACAAAAGAAGGGTCTCAGAACTCATCTGGAAAAAATTAACGTTTCTTCTTTAGAAGACACAGAACATCGTATTTTTGTGAATCAATACACACTAATCATTTTTTTTCTCTGTTTCACAGTGATCACATAGTAATTACTCAATATTAGATACATTATTAAAGTATGTGGTGGTCAATATAAATATCACAGAGTGGGGAGAGCAGCAGGTAAATCTGTGCAGCGAAACGCAGGGAAGTCTCTTTAATGCAGGTTAGATTCTCCCTGGATCTTCAGGGCATGGGGAGACGTGGAGGGGGGAGGTCAGAGGAGGCAACCCCAGTAGAGGGAGGGAGGTGAACGGTGCCCCAGGGGAGGGAAGCTGCAGACGGCACCGCAGCTGGGAGACGGCTGCCCCTTCCTTAGATAGGAACGAAGCAGAGCTGGTATGAAGGCGGCACAGAGGCAAGCCCCCTCTCAACTGGGGTGGTGTCGATGTCCTTTGGTTCAACCAGAGACTTCAGGGTAAGCTCTGTAAAATGGTTGTCAGGAATAAAAACAGCTCCATGCGGGCCAGGCCCTCACCCAGGCACATTCGTTTTCCTGGAAATCGGAAACACAGGGGAAGATGCTCCTTGAATGCCATGTTTCTGAACTACCACAGGACACTCAGTAAGTGTACTATGAATGATTAACTTGATGGGTGAGTGGAAGGCAGGATGTCTGGAAGGTCAGTTGGATAGATAGGTGGACAGAGGGTTGGAGACACTTGCTATCCATCTAGTATCATTCTACAAATACTTGCTGTAGAAATTTTAAGTACTTGCCACTGTGCCAACTACTTCATTGAGTGTCCTGCATTATAATGGCTGTCAATCTTTTTTGAGAATCACACCCACATTCCTTGTCCAGGTGGGACAAAGGGGGAAGGACTGGGAAGAGGGGGCTTACATATCTGTTTCCCTTTCTACCTCTGATACAAAGTCAACTAATGATTTTTTTCCTCATGTTCCTTCAAAGGCATATGTCTATACCTGTCACTTCCTGACTTTAATATTTTGAATGGCTCCTATGCCTGTCCTATGGGTTATGTCCAAATTATTTGACCTGGCTCTTTACATTCTGGTCCCAATCTGATGTTCTGTGATCTTTCCATCCACTGTTCATCCACACCCTCAACTCTCAGCTCTCGCCAAACCCACTCCTCATCAATCTCCAACACATTAGGCAGTTTCAAGCCATATGCCATGCTGTTTCTTTTTACTGAGATGTCTTTCTCTTGTACTTCCTTCATAACCGAGGTCAAACATCATTTCCTCTTTATAATCTTTGTGATCCCCTCAGAATTCTTGTAGACATTTTGCCGTCACTGGATTTCCTCAGCATTATATTCAGGCTTCCACTGAAACATGGATCAGTTTGCATCATAATTCTTTGTTTTTTTATTTATCTATGCCTCTAAAATGTGCATTCCTTGAAGGGAGAATTCAGTCCTTGTCATCTTGGCATCCACAGTGCCAGATACAAACACAGCATCAAAAGCCATAGAAAAACTTAAGGCAGTTCCGTGTCCAGAGACTCAGCACACACTGCAGGAGTGGAGAACCATTATCCAATAGGGGATCTGTAGGAAGAGCAAGGGGCTCTGCAATCATTGATGGTATCCTGCAATTCTCAGGGGTTTCTTGATCCCACTATTTCTTGGCAGGTAGTTCTGAAATTTTCCCTCTAAAGCAAACATCCTGTTCTGTTCCCTGTGGTCCATGACTTTTGTAATCATGCCGTGATCTCTCTTCTTTCCTTGCTCCCTGCCCCTTGTGACATAGCTGAAATGTCGTTTCTTCTATTAGAGTGCTGCTTATCTCATTTTGTCTTTCACTGTTGGGCATGTGACAGAAGAAATCAGGCAACTTCCCTTCTTGCCCCCTAGTGTAGCCTTTGCTTCCCTCTCTCACAGCAGAGGTTGTATTTGATTGTACTGATCCTTCCACTCATCTGCTTCTCTGTGTTGTGCATATTCTGAGTGCCTATTCTGGGCTTGTGGGTACCTATGTCCCCAAACTCATTTAAGGGTT
This sequence comes from Choloepus didactylus, assembly GCF_015220235.1. Classification (NCBI taxonomy): domain Eukaryota; kingdom Metazoa; phylum Chordata; class Mammalia; order Pilosa; family Megalonychidae; genus Choloepus; species Choloepus didactylus. The sequence goes on from NC_051321.1 coordinate 38,823,501, forward strand.
GAGGGGCACCACATAGAAGATACTCAGCAAAGCTGTGGTATTTGTGTGTCCTTCTCAGGGCAGGTTTGGGTAGCTCAGTGATGTACCTGGAGGCAGAATTCAATCAACCCATTCTCTATTTTTCTCCCTTTGGAAGAAAGAACTGGGTCAGCTCCCCAAAGTGCCACCAATCTGGCCAAAGAATGCGGATGTACCCTGTGGTGGGAGCGTGCCTGGGCATTGGCGGAAGTGCTCATAACTGTGCACAAAGAGCAGTTCTGTGAGCCCCAAGATATGCAGCATCCAAGTTCCAACTGATCCCATAAGATTTCTTGTCCCCTGGAGTAGAGATGGACATAAGTTTCTGTTACCTGTTGAGAAAGGCATGAAGTAATCACTCTTCCTGAAGTTGCCACTCTTATCCAGAAAGTGGCCTGGATCAAATCTCTCTGGGTTGGGAAATTCTTTGTTATTGTGCATCATAGAAGTCAGCGATGTGATTATGTTTGTGCCCTGGAATGGAGAGATAGATAAATTGAACTATAAAGAATTCACAGTGCTGGAGGAAATACAGGAAATCACTTAGTCCAATCTTTTTGTTCTATACATGAGGAAACCCAGGTCCAAAGAAGGGCAGTGACATTTCCAGCAAGACAGACCAAGTAATAAACAGGGATGCATTTAAGGCCAGTGGCAATGATCTTGCCAAAATTGCCCTCAATACATCTGATGTACTGAGCACTTGAGTACTTGAGTGCCAAACCTTCTGAATCCTGCCTCCATGTAACCAAGCTGGGTTAAGCAGCACCTGCTCTATTTCATCACTTCAGGTTTACCCCATCTTATATGTGAATTAAGGTTTGAAATAGAAGTCTCTGCTGGGTCTTGAAAAGCCAGAAATAACTGGAAGGGCAATAATGGGTGATACCGGCGATCCCTGTCTGATTCCTGTGTTTCCAATTTAGTTAGTCATAGGAGAAGAAATAATTTTAATAATAGTTCTCAACCAAATATCAGAAAAGGAAAAGCTTCTCCTAGTTATGCCTTTGGGTGAGAAAAATGTGGATTGGAATTCCTGACCCTTGATTGGGGCAAGATTCTTTGCTTCTTGGTAATGGCTTCAATTTCCTCTTCCCCAGAGATGGCACAGTAATTGCACCCTTAGCAAATGCACAGCCCTTTCTTTAGTTTCAAAATAGGATTTTTAGTTATTTCCATTTTCATTATAATAGTAATATATGCTGGCATTAATTGGGTTAAAATAGCTTGTAGCATATGGGCTCGGAAGTCTGAATAAATACAGAAACCATGTGTTGGAAGGTAACAGAAAAGTGATGAGACAAAAAGTGGTGTCAAGATTCCAGAGAGGGAAGATCCTTGGAGAGGTAAGCTGACAGGTGCAGTCAATTTTAGGCTGTGTTCATTTCCAGTTTTGAAGGAGGCCAAGAGATTTAGATCATTCTGTCATCCTAGTGGAGGAGGAATGAATGCTTTTTGGAAGAAAACAAACATTATCTGAGCCTCTGCATTTTTCTTATATAATCTCTGGCATTTAACCCAAAATTACAGGTTATTCCAAGACAGAATTTAGTGGTAACAAACAGAAGAGAGAATGGATGATAACCAATAAAAATACACCCACTGTAGGGAATATTTCCCATGTACTTTGAGGCAAGCATTACTCCCATATGAGAAATCTGAAAAGAAAACTTTGAGACAGAAAAATTGCAGAAAAATTTCTTTTATGAATTTAAATAGAAAATACAGCAAATAAAATCCAGGGGTGTGTGTGTGTGTGTGTGTGTGTGTGTGTGTGTCTGCACATGTGCGTGTGTGTGTGTGTGTATTTATGGGGAAATAAGGGCCATAATAGAGTACTGCATCTGAGAATCCTCTATGTGATAAAATTATAAATTATAATGACAAAAGACATGCAAACTGAAGAGGGGGAATCTTCCTTAATCTGATAAAGAATATAAACAAAAATATATATAAAATATCATTTTCAATGGTGATATATTAAATCCCATTCCCTCCTGAAGATCCCAAACAAACAAAACAAGAATGGCTGTTACTCTCACTCCTATTCAACAGCTATCCTGGAAATCGAGATCAGTGCAATAATGCAAATCAAAATGAAAGTCAGGAGAACTGGAAAACAAAAAACCAAATAAATATTTATCCAGATTGCAAGATTGTGTACATAGAAATCTCAAATGAATATACAGACAACGTATTAGCAGTATTAAGTGCATTTGTCAAGGTTACTAGATATACTATTAAATTAATAAAATCAATTCTATTTTCATATACCAGAATAAAATGGAAAGTCTTTTACAATAATTATGTAATTTATAATAACATCAAAACTATTAATTCCAAAGGAAAAAGCCAAAAACAATGTGCAGGCCACTGCGCTGAGAACAAAAAATTATTGAGAAAATTGAAGAAAGCACAAACAAACTGGGATCATTTACCATATTCAAGAACTGAAAGATTCAACATGTCAAGAAGTCAATTCTTTCCAATTTGTTCTATACATTTAATGCCATTCTAACACAATCCCTAGAACAGTGTTTTTGGAAATTGACAACCTGATATTAAAGTAATCAGCTAATAGTGGCCAGAACAATATTAAATAAGAAAAAATCTGGAAGACATAGGCTGCCAGATATCAGAATCTGTTGGAAAGCTTTATAATCCCAAACTGGAAACAACACGAAATCCATGATGCTGTCATATGTATGATTATTGCACATTTCTCATCTCCCCTGAGGGCAGAGCATTGGAATCATACCGTGAACATGAGAACTTCAATGCACTGAGGTGCAGGGTAGGGGAAACAAATGTTACCTTGGGGATGACATAGTTTCTGAATTTAACGTCACTGATCACTGCATGTGGCAGGCTGGTGGGCAGGAGGTCAATGTATCTCTGGATCTCGTGCAGCACGGCATCCGTGTAGGGCATGCTGCTCCTGTTGTGCATGCAGGGGCTCTGGTGTCTGCCAACCACGCTGTCAGTCTCTTCCTGGATTTTAGCTGACAAGACACAAGTAAGAACTGATGGCAAAGGAGAAAAATGCACATTTGCCATAGCAACTCAGGGTTACATGAAGTATTAGAAAAGTGTCCCAATATTGTTAGAAACATAAATTATATGCCCACAGAACACCTAGACATAGAGAAAATTGCTAAAATATATGTATATATAACTTTCGTACAAGCTTGTCATTAAGGTAATCTGTAAATACCTATATATTAGAACACAGGATGACCAATACATAGAAATAATGAAATGTTTCAAAATATAAATAGTATATAATTGACTCAAGAAATTACTGTCCTTGCAGACAAAAAAACAGAAGTCACATATTAATTTTATATTAAAACAATACATGGTGTTTTAAAAATTACATCCTACTCCTGGATCTAGATGGAAATATGTGTTTGCTTGTGGGTGTCTGTGTGTGTGTAATTTACAATAGTACCTTCTCCATTCTCCCCACCCCAAAAGACCTCCACTTTGAACCATTCTTGTGGTTTCTTTTAAAATGTATGTTCAAATTTCAGAATAATCACATTTTCTGCCACTATTCCTTTTTTTTCTTTTTTTTTGCTTTCACTTATTTATTTTTTTATTTAAGTTTTTTTTTATTTATTGAGATTGTTCTCATACCATACAATTATCCAAATATCCAGTGTACAATCAGTTGCCCCTGGTACCATCGTATAGCTGTGCATCCATCACCAGAATTAATTTTTTTTCAATCTTTAGAACATTTTCATTACTCCAGAAAACAAATACAGACAAAAAAAAAAGGAATCTCAAATCCTCTCATACCACTAACTACCCCCCCCTCCATTGTTGACTCATGGTTTTGGTATAGTACATTTGTTACTGTTGATGAAAGAAAGTTAAAATACTACTAACTGTAGTTACTTTGCAATAGGTATATTTTCCCTAAATGTCCCTCTATTATTTTTTTGAAGTTTTGGAATAGTACTTAATTTTCAGATATTTATAGTCATCTTATTTGATATCACGAAACAGTGCCATGTTATAAATTTTACAGCTGAGGATATTGTTGCCCTATTTTCACCATATGTAGGTTTCAGAATAAATCTGAATAGAGATCAATACTTCCTCTTCTTCCTCCTTTGTATATTTACAAACATGCCTACACATAACCCTTGGTATTCAAATTATTTTTATCTGAACCAAGGAACTACATGCATTGAGATAATTTTGTTTTGTTGGTAGGAATTCTCCCTGTAAACTATAGAAGCTTAGGGATCAGAGAGTAAATAGATTTTTTTTTTTTTTTTGCCAAACACTCTATCTGAACTCAGAAGCTAAAATCGTTCAGTATTTTCCATTAGCTATGCGATAAACAGCAAATCTTGGGTCCACAATTAATGTTCTTTTGTTTTGGTGTATGAAATAGAAGTTAATAATTGTTACGTAAATTTAGTGGTTCAATGACTACAATAACAGATGTCTCTCCATATATAAACAGACATTTTCACCAACACTCCTCCCTATATACCTTTGCTCTATATATCCCATGCCTATCTCCAGACAATGGCATCTAATCTACGCCAACCAATAAAACATAATTGAGAAGACACATTTTTCAATGCTCTCAAAAAGTATAAGAATATTCCTTTGGATTTTCAATAGAAGTCTATATTTTCAGACTTAAATTTAATAGTTTTTAATTATTCTTAGTCTCATTCCTGTTTTATCAATTAGGAAACTAAGAGTCATCTTACAAGTTAAGTGAGATGATCATGTTTACAATCAGTAAGTCAGAAAAGTGAGGCAAGTATCTTCATCTTCTGACTTCTAGTGTTTCAGAAAGAATGCCATACCATAAACCTGAGTTATCCATTTGAAATAGAGTGAAAGAAATGGTAGCATGGAATAGGATGTGATATCAAGTATGTTTTCTCCTTCATAATGTCACCATTCTGCAATGTCTGTTTATTCCTCTCTGAAATACAGAATTAAAAATTATTTAATATAGGGTTGTGTCTTATGATGACTATGATGATAATAAAGCCAAACTTATATTCAGTGGTCACTATATGGCTTACAAAATGCATCTTCATCTAATATTATGGAACCTTTCTCCATCTCTCTCTCTCTCCTTTCTTTGTTTCTCTGTTGGGAGGGCTCCCTTTAGTATGTGAAGTAGGGCAGGTCTTTTATTAGCAAAATCTCTCAGCATTTGTTTGTCTGTGAAAAATTTAAGCTCCCCTCAAATTTGAAGGAGAGCTTTGCTGGATAAAGAATTCTTGGTTGGCAATTTTTCTCTCTCAGAATTTTAAATATGTCATGCCACTGACTTCTCACCTCCATGGTGGCTGCTGAGTAGTCACTACTTAGTCTTATGTTTTTTCCTTTGTATGTGGTGAATTGCTTTTCTCTTGCTGCTTATAGAACTTGCTCCTTGTCTTCAGTATTTGACAGTCTGATCAGAATATGACTCAGAGTGGGTTTATTTGGATTTATTCTATTTGGAGTTCACTGGGCATTTATGCTTTGTGTATTTATGTTGTGTAGGTTTGGGAAATTTTCCCCAACAATTTCTTTGAATACTCTTTCTAGATCTTTACCCTTCTTTTCCCCTTCTGGGACACCAATGAGTCTTATATTTGGACATTTTATTTTATCTATCATATCCCTGAGGGCTATTTCAATTTTTTCAATTGTTTACCCCATTCTTTATTTTGTTCTTTGCTTTTCTGTTTTGTCACACTCCAGGTCGCTGATTCATTGTTCAGTTTTCTCTAGTCTTTACTATGAGTATCCAGAATCTTTTTAAGATGGTTGACAGTTTCTTTTATTTCCATAAGATCATCTATTTTTTTATTTACTATTGCAATTTCTTCTTTATGCTCTTCTAGGCTCTTCTTCATGTCTTTTATATCCTGTGCCATGCTCTCCTTCATGTTCTTTATATCCTGTGCCATGGTCTCATTGTTTGTCTTTAGTTCTTTTATTAGCTGCTCCAATTACTGTGTCTCCTCTGATCTTTTGATTTGGGTGTTTGGGTTTGGGTTATCCATATCATCTGTTTTTTTCATATGCTTTAAAATGTTCTGTTGTTTTTGGCCTCTTGGCACGTGCTTAACTTGATAGGGTTCTTTTAGGATATGTAGGCTAATTCAAAGACTTCTCTCTAATTTGTCTGATCTGTAGCTTGGCACACACTGTCTCTAACTAACCAGCAGGTGGCATCTGCAAGTCACCTATTCCCCTCAAGCCAGTTCTCACCAACTTTGTCTTTGTGGTGTGTGGGGGTCTGATTCTTGTGGGGTCTAATTGGTACACCAGTTTTGTGTGTGTAGTTGGTGCTGTCCTCACTGAATGCGGGGTGTGTGTCTGAGTGGTTAGGGAGCGAGGGCAGCTTTAACAATCAAACCTCCCAAGTGTTCCTGGAGATTTAAGGCTGTTCCAAGAGTCTAAACCTTCCGTTCAGTCTCACCACAGATTGTCTCTGCTGCTGACCCACAAGTCCTTTGTATTGGTGTATGTTCCTTGAGATTTCTGAGTGGGTCCCTCTTTGAAGCCATGTCCTTCTAGGGCCTCTGCTGAGAGAAGGCTGTGCTACATCACAAGTGCATGCTGTCCCTCAAGGGAAGTTCTGCGCTGCTGGGCTGTGTAGGGGCGTTCCTAGCTTGCTGAAAGGATGGCTGAATGGGGTGTGTTAATTTCCCCTTTTTCACACCTCTCTGCCTTCCTAGCTCTGGGACAATTAGCTGTAGGTGTGCAAAAGGCTATTGTCTACACCAGGTATTGTGCCATGTGCTCACATTGCTGCAAACACTTCCCATCACATGGGGTTTTTTGGCTGAGCTCTGGGCTGTGGCACCAGCACCGGGCAGAAGCATTCTCAGCCCGCCTGGAAGATGGGTGTAAGGGGCATGGTTTTTTCCCCTTATGGCTAAACTCTGCCTTCCTCACTCCGAGACAATTAGCAGTGGGTGCACAAAGGCCTATTGTCCATGCCAGATATTGAGGTGTACTTACAGGTTGGGGAGATGCCATTCCTGCCACACTTCCCTGTGTGGTTCTTGCTGCCATATCCACAGCTGCTTTTGGGTTTTTAAAAAAGAACTAGTCCACCTCCAAATGCCAACCCACAGTTTCCCCACACTGCAGTGTGGCTGTCGGATATTCATCAGGCTTACTCACTCATTTCAGAATGCAGTCTCCTGGTTTATCCAAGTGCATGGTCCCTGTGCATTTAGCAGAGCTTGTCCAGCTGGTGCATTGCTGGAACTGGTGTTCTGGGTGACTTGATGGCTTTTATCTAGTATTTGTCACAGAGGTGTTTTTTTGCCCTGTCTCTCCTAACTGCCATCTTCTGGAATCTCTACCACTCTTTCTTAATTAATCATTTTAAGATAATAGCTAATGACTTTTTGTTCTAGGAGATAAGTGATTTACATCTCTACCACCCCCATGCAAACACAGACACAAATCCACAAATATATACACACTTGCGCACGTGCACACGTACACACACCCCCATTTTCCCCATTAGATTTAAATCACAATTTTTGGTTATATCAATATTCATTATTTACATATTTAGGACTACATAAATGACCTCTGGTAAGATAATTATAATTGTGTATCATTTTGTGTACATATTTGCCCTTAAAAATATATCTTTATTTTAATTCTAAGCTTTCTAGATGATGATTTAGAATGATTTCTAGCTGATCCTGTAGCTGTTTCAAATTCCTGGAAATAATTTCCCAAGTGCTCAGGTCTCAGATAATCGATCACATCTCTTTTGTCAACTTCCCTCACAGCTGCTTTGCCACACAGACCATTCTATCTGGTTCTTTTCCAGGCCTGATGCCCAGCAGCCTCCCTGAAACTTCCATTCTCCTACTCAGGTTCTCCTAAATCCTGGAGCCCATGACTTCATCTGATTTGTTTTCAGACCTTTGAATGGAGCAAATCCTCCAGTACGTTTATGAGAAAATGAAAAGAAAGTGTACAATTTTCACAATCTTACAGGTTTGAAACTCTCCCTTTCCTATAAATACACAAGATGACAATTGCTCGTGAGTATCCTGATGCTAATCCTTTATATATGATACAGATATCATATTGGGAGATTAGGAAATGAGAGAAGGGCATGTGTGCCATGTGGGAAGACAGCCAACTCTTCATCTTCTATAATAGGAAGCCCATAGATAAGAACTGATTTTCTTCTCTGAAAATGCTTTCCCTCTTTTTATTTAAAATTCAATTTTTTTGAGGTTTTTCACAGACCATACAGTCATCCAAAGGGTGCAATCAGTTATTCATGGTATCATTATATAGCTGTGTGTTCATCACTACAACTATTTTTTTTCAATTTTTTTCAATTTTAGAATATTTTCATTACTCCAGAAAAGAAATAAAAATAAAAAAGAAAACTCAAATCTCCCCATTCTCCTGATACTCCCCACCTCTGTAATTGACTCATAGTATTGGTATAGTACATTTCTTACTATTGATGAAGGAATGTTAAAATACTACTAACTGTAGTACATAGTTTGCAATAGGTATATTTTCCCCCTATATACCTGTGATGGCTAGGTTCATGTGTCAACTTGGCTAGGTGATAGTACCCAGCTCTCTGGTCAAGCAAACACTGGCCTATCAATTGCTGTGAGGACCTTTGAGGCTGGTTAATAAACCAACAGGCTGGTTTATTAAATCATCAGTCAATTGACTGCAGCTGTGACTGATGACTCACCAAAGGGTGTGCCTCCTGCAATGAGAGAATGCAATTGGCTGGATTTAATCCAATTAATCAGTTAACGACATATAAATAAGACAGATAGAGGACCTTCACTTCTTCTTTGGCTGCCCTTTGAAGCATTTCCTGAGGAGTTCGTCGAAGTTGCCAGTTCATTTCCTGAGGAGTTCATAGGACATCTTCCTTGGAGCTGACAGTTTGCTGACTGCTCTACAGAATTTGAACTCATGCATACCCACAGTAGCGTGAGTCACTTTTACAATTTGATAGTCAGAGACACCTCTCATTGATTCTGTTTCCCTAGAGAACCCTAATAAAATACCCATCCATTATTAACTTCTAGTTACAGTGTCATATATTTGTTCTAGTTCATGAAAGAGATTTCTATTATTTGTACAGTTAATCATGGACATTGTCCACCACAAGATTCACTCTTTTATACATTCCCATCTTTTAACCTCCAACTTTCCTTCTGGTGACATATGTGATTCTCAGCTTCCCCTTTCTACTACATTCACACACTATTCAGCACTGTTAGTTATTCTCACAATAATGTGCTACCATAACCTCTGTCCATTTCCAAACACTAAAGTTCAGCCTAGTTAAACATTCTGCTCATAATAAGCAATAACCCCCCATTCTTTAGCCTTGTTCTATATCCTGGTAACCTATATTTCATGTCTATGAGTTTATATATTATAATTAGTTCATATCAGTGAGACCATACAATATTTGCCCTTTTCTGTCTAACATATTTCATTCAATATAATGCCTTCAGGGTTTCTTCATCAACCCGTTTTTTCTAAGATGATTTTGTTCACACACCATACATTCCATCCTAAGTTTACAGTCATTATTTCCCTACATAATCATGTGTTTATGCATTCACCACCATCACCACTCTCTATATAAGGACATTTCCATTTTTTCCACAAAGAAAGAGGAAGAGTCAAAGAAGGTGGAGAGACAAAAGAAAAGGAAGAAGTAAGAAAAAAAAAGATGACAGCTTAAAAAGCAACAAAAGGAAGTACAGAATTAAAGTATAATAAGAGTCAGACAACTTAACCAATGCCAAGAGTCCCACACCCCTCCCTTATATCCCCCTTTAACAGGCATCCAACTTTCGTACATCACCCCTGCTGCATCAAAGAAAGCATAATACAATGTTTTTGCCAACTATAGTCTCTAGTTGGCATTGTTTGTATTTTTTCCCTAATACCACCCCATTTTTAATACTTGCAAGGTTGACATTCATTGGTTCTCCATCATGCAAAAACATATTTGTACATTTTATCACAATTGTTGAGCACTCTATGTTTCACTAAGTTATATAGTCCCAGTCTTTATTTTCCCTCTCTCCTTCTGGTGTCCCACATGTCCCTAACCCTTGTCTTTCAACCATATTCACAGTCAACTTTGTTCAGTGTACTTACATTGTTGTGCTACCATCACCCGTAATTGTCTTCTAAACCTCTTACTCCTGTCTTTTCCTATTTGTCTGTAGTGTTCCCTTTAGTATTACCTGCAGAGCAGGTATTTTGTTCACAAACTCTCTCATTGTCTATTTGTCAGAGAACATTTTAAACTCTCCCTGATATTTAAAGGACAGTTTTGCCAGATATAGGATCTTTGGTTTGCAGTTTTTCTCTTTCAGTGTCCTAAATATATCACACCACTTCCTTCTTGCCTCCATGGTTTCTACTGAGAAATCCACACATAGTCTTCTCAGGCTTCCCTTGTATGTGATGGATTGCTTTCTTCTTGCTGCTTTAAGGATTCTCTCTTTGTCTATGACGTTTGATAATCTGATTATTAAGTGTCTTGGCATAGGCCTATTCAGATCTATTGTGTTGGGTTATGCTGCGCTTCTTGGATCCATAATTTTACGTCTTTCATAAGAGATGGGAAATTTTCATTGACTATTTCCTGTATTATTGCTTCTGACCCTTTTCCCTTCTCTTCTCATTCTGGGACATCCATGACATGTACATTCATGCACTTCACATTGTCATTCAAATCCATGAGACATTGTTCATTGTTCATTGTTTTCCCTATCTGTTCTTTTGTGTGTAGGATTTCAGTGTCTTGTTCTCAAGTTCCTGAGTGTTTTCTTCTGCCTCTTGATATCTGCTGTTGTACGTCTCCATTCTGTTTTTCATCCCTTGTGTTGTGCCTTTCTTTCCCATAGATACTGCCAATCGTTTTTTCAAACTTTCTATTTCTTCCTTGTATTCACTCACTGTTTTCTTTATAACCTTCATCTCTTTTTCCATATCTTCCCTAAACTTGTTGACTTAGTTTTTTTATTGATTTAGCATATTTGTTTGAAAATCTTTAATTGATTGTTTCATTAAATTGAAATAATATCGCAACTGTATCTCAATTGAGGTGTAAGTTTGTTCCTTTGACTGGGCCATATCTTCATTTTTGCTAATGGAATTTGTAATTTTCTTTGTCTAGGCATCTGGTTTCCTTGGTTACCCCAATAAGATTTTCCCAGACCAGAATGGGCTCAGGTCTCAGAAGCGGGATATATTCAGTATCAGGTTTCCCTGAGGGTGTGTCTTAGAAGATTCACAGACTTTCATGTGAGGATTCTAGCTGTGGTGTTTTTCCTAACCTGCCCAGCAGGAGGTGCCTGTAAGCCTGTTGCTCCTCACTGGTGTAACTCTTTAATTCATGTGTTCCCTTTAATTCTCAGCTTGAGTTCTTTCTGCTTTGACTGTTTTACCCCAGGCCCCATGGTCTGAGTTCTGAAGGGAGGGTAAGCACTAGAGCTGGGCCCCACCTCCTTCCTCTTAGGGAAGATACACCCCCTAGGGAGTTAAGTTCTGCACTTGAATTAATCCTTTGTCTTGCTGACTCTGTTAACTCCACCCGTGTGGGTCAGATTGCTGTGAACTGAAAAAGACTGAGGTTCTGTCCACTGAGTCACACAGGTTGAGAGAAAGAAAAAAAGGAAAGAAACCCCCTTTTCAGAGCCAGTCCAAGGCTCCACAGTTTTTCCTATCAGCCAGAGATAGCTCATGGGCTTCTGGGTTCTCTTTCCCGGGACACTGGAGTTTCCTGACTTTCTAAGATCAGCTGTCTCTAAAGACTCTGTATTTTTTTTTAATTAAAAATATTTTTTTTCAGTCAGCCCCACCTCCTCTCCACTGGATGTGACATCAGGTTACGTCACTGCTTATTAGGGGTTTGTTTGTCTTTGTAGCTTGTATTCTGCAGTCTACATCTGTTAATGAAAACCCAGTTGGAGCGAGGCTGAGCTATATTCGCTTGCTCCGGTAATACTGCTTACTCCCACAATGAGGTCTTCAAGCTCAGCCTGCCATGGGGGAAGTGGGCTCCACATTCATTTCAGCAGTTTCTACTTACAGTTTTATGCTGTGATCTCAGTCATTCCACCCATTCCAGGCTGGTGTACTATGGGTGGACAGTCATGGTTGTATCCCAGCTGTTGTTCCAGATTATTTACTAGTTGTTCCTATTGTTTATTAGTTGTTCCATGGCAATAACTAAATTCCACACCTTTCTATGCTGCATCTTGCCCCTCCCCTCTTCTTTGAAATTTTTAATGATTTTCTCTTAAACCTGATGTTCTGAAATTCCACGACCCTGTGTCTTGGGGGGACACTTGTATTTCATTCTCTTTCTGGATGCTTGGCAAGAATTTTTTTTGTGGATGTCAGAGAATGGAAGTCTTTCCTTTGGAGCTGTTCATGCTCTGCAATCAATTTCTGGCTGCTGGATTCCAGAACTCAGGATGGGGAAAGCCGCTAAGGATCTCAGGATTCAAGAGGTGGACTCTTTCCTAACCCTTCCTTTTAGCTGTACCCCTCATTCCATCACTGTCTCTGCTCATGTGCCTGAGTGCAGGGCTTCTTAGTATACTTTCTCTAGAATAAGCCTCTTTGTTTATATGTGTGTGTGGGTGGGGGGGAGGAATTACATGCTGAAAGGAGTTTTGGAGCAATCTTGGGTGGGGTGGCCCTCTTATTTTTGGCCTCCTTTTCTCTTACTACATTCTTTAACATTTTGTACTTCTAAATACCAGATTGATGGGGATTGCAAGGGCCCAAATTGACTTTTCCTTGTCAATAAATCTTCCTCATCCGATGTTTAGGTTGCATTTCATACCCTCTACTGAGTTAGTTATCACATCTCCATCTGTTCTCCGTGCTACAGAAATTTATTGAAGACTTAGGTATTTCCTGTTCTCCTCTTCTCCAACTTTCAAAGCACTAATTCTCATTTATAATTAATTTATAGTTATTTCAGTAGGATCCTGATACATAAAAAGATAATTTTTGTTGCTTATCTGCTATGCATAATTGGAATCTTTTTGAAGGTTAATTTCTAATATTAAACTATTTATAAAAGATAAAAAGTATTGATAAAGAGCTTGTTATTATTGCAAGTAGTGTGCTTTTTGGACACAGACTTCCAGAATAACAAAATACCCTGAGGCACATCTTCTTCCTAAATGGAAGGACCTTCCTTATGAGCCTTATTTTTAGAGTACTTGCCAGACTGTGTACATTTTCCCAGGCTGCTTCCCTAAATTTCTAGAATTTCCAGAAATTGACATTCCAGAATTTTCAGAAATTGAAGCTTAGGTCTTCAATAAGGAAGAATTCCATTTTCCCTGACCCAGCAATAGAACACTGTATTTTCAGAATGAGGAGAGATTCCTACAAGCACATTCCTACCATTCAAGTGGCATTTTCACTAATAACAACATTATGCATCCTAGGCCAATGCAAGTATGTCTGCAGGAAATCATCTCCATTGAACTGTGGACAGTGCATAAGAGCTTCAGAGCTTCTCATCCTGCCCCCACAGTTCCTCGCACATTTTATGAGAAGGTGTCTCATTTTTATTCCTTCATCATATTTGGACAAATCACAGCTGGTGATTGTGCTAATGGATCTTCTCTAACACAGTCAACACTGAGCACTACAGTGCTTTGCCAACTTCTATGCCAAAATTCCCCCTGCCCACCATCTGCAGTCCTACCTGCAACCTCTGGGTACTTCAGCAGGAGCAGGATTCCATATCTCAGGGTGGGGCATGTAGTCTTTGTCCCAGCGGCAAACAGATCAATTACAGTGATTGTCAAGTTTTCCATGGTAAATTCAGACTATGTATTGTGTTTTTCCTAGGGATGATTTGATGGAATCATTAGATGAATTTGTTTGCCTGCATATTTAATTACAATGAATCCAAAATCACACAGATTATTTTTAAATTAAGGAAAGAGAAAAATGGAGACTGCAGTGTTTGAAAAAATATTTCAAGGTGTATTGGAGAATGTATGTTAGTTGGTCCAATCTTTATCTCCTACTCCTTTCAACCAAGCATGCATAAAAATTCCATTTCCCAGCCTAATTTAGAGTTGTGTTGGCCATACAATGTAGTTCATGCCAATGAGACATAAGCAGAACCCTGCTGGTGCCACTTTTCTCTCTACTTCTTAGTCCAAAGACAGATGGGAACATGGACGAGGGGCAGATACAATCTTGGGAAGTGAGGATATGAGCATGAAGAAGGCCTAAATAGGAAATGCGGTAAAGAAAAATGGAAGGTACCTGATTTCACGATGCTTCAAGGCTTCTGTGTTGGCCTTGGATGGACCCAAGTGACTCTTGGTAGGGGATAAATATAAACCCACTATTTCTTAAGCTATTCTTAATTGGGTTTTCTCTTATTTGTAGACTAACAATTCACAGAAAAGCAGAAATTAGGGTCATAACATGTAAGATGTTTTTAAACCTGAGTGCATGTTTGGCAATTTTCTTCAGCTAAGGAATTTATGGGGACTCAGTATTGGCTGCAGACTCATTATGAAACTAAAGTTGTGCAAAAGATATTACGGTGGAGCAACCTAGAATGGACTATGGGCAGAGACTGAATTCACAAATCCAAGGGGGAGCCAGTGCTTCTGAATTCCACATGTGAGGCACTAGGCAACTTGCTCTAGGAAACACGGGCATGAATGGGTGGGAATAACCAAACTGAAGAGACACAGCAAACATGAATGCAGAGAGTTTGGGCATTGGCTGCCATGTCAATGAAGGAGAGAATGGGGTTAATGCAGATGCTAAGTCCAAGGGACTCACTGACTAAAGTTCCCTAAATTGTAGTCGGTGGAGTGGAACGCACTTGGCAAAGACATCTCTGGTTAAGGCTTTCCTTCTCATTTTCCCTGAAACTGTGTGCCATGATCTTTTCCATCTTCATTTTAATGCTTGCTATTTTGTATTTTCTAACCCTGTAATTATTTCCATTTCATCTCAATTGAGTGTTCTGCTTCTCCTCAGGTAGCTTATTAGTGCCTCAATAACAGAACCCATGTATTCTACTCAGTTAACAATTCAATTGTAAAATCTTCCATGCACACAATAGGGACATAAGCACTATTTGTCTGTTCTTTTAAACATCCCTGGTATGTACAGAATCAGTCAAGGGACCACAACATACACAAGCAAACAACTGAATTATCTTTGTCACTTTACCTGTTCCATTTTGTTCAGGAAACAATCAATATAGTCTCGAGGATTTTTAATGTCCAGGGATTCATTTTAATGTTCTTTAATTTTTTCCAAAGTAAATTTTTTTAAAAAATTCTATGTGTTTAAGTATTTTGTTGTGACTCCTGGGGGGATAATCTATGAGAACAGGGAAAGCATGGCAGAACTAAACAGAAAAAAATCAGTTATTGAAAAAATTATTTAATGAATATTTATATCATAATGCCCAACTCTTGTTAGAAACTGGTGCTGTAACAATGAATAAAAAAGCATCTCCATCTTGAATTCTGTGTGTGGATAGATTTGAGGGAGAATATTCTGACCAGAGGATCAAAGATGATAATCATTTCCTATATACATACATCACTTTTATAAAATAAAAGCATCTTTATAGCAATTTTCTCATTTTTACAACAATTCCTTCCTACAAGTTTGGAGAAAAGGATGGCGTGGATTACTATGCTTCACATTTTATAGATGAGGACAGAGGGTAAGGGAATTTGGATGGCCTGATGTAGAGCACAAAGCTAGTACCTGCTGTTTGTTTTTATTGAACAGCCTCAGAAATAGATTTTGTACTGTAAAATATGGAGGGACTTGAAGGTACCATAAAAGCCAGCTTTGCATTTTATAGATTTGGTGGCTGTGCACCAGAGCAGGTAAGTGACTACTCTAAGATCACACAACTATCATTTAGGCAGAGTCCAGGATAGACCAGCTCAGCCCAGCTCAGACAACATAAAACCCAATCATATTGTCATCTAACCCAGTGACCTTTTCTAGTAGGGTCCCAGCTGAGTCAGCAAACACCCCTACACCTTAGTCTGTGTTTCCTGGCAGCACCGTGGTCCCAAAGATTCTCCCTCCTTGATATCCTGAATTAGGATATTTGTGCCAATAATGTGATGAAGAGGTCTGCAAGTCTTATTGAGAGGACAAGCTTTGTGGGCGATAGAAGCCTATCAGCAAAGTTCTAGGGTATCCAATGAGCACTATGGGCATGCTTTTGGGAAGTCACCAAGTACTTTATGGAAAATGGACTTTGGAAAATCCACTGAACAGGGAGCCAATGATCTGGAATTTCAGCTCCATATTCTGGGCATGCGGTTTCTTGTATTGTATAAAGAGCTTGCCTATCTTTCCCCGATGTTTACTCTGTGATGCCAAGCTCTGGCCAGGACTGTGGTGTTCAAATACTCATTTCATAGTTTGCTCCAAATAGAATTTAGAACTTGTCAGAGAAAAGGGAATAAATGGTTTCTCAGGAAAAGGGATCTTGGTCTCACCTGGATCCATGGGGTGCTCAGAATCTTGATGTTTTCATTGAGTGTTGCCATCAAGGTAAGAAAAGCCTGATCTCTGTATTCAAAATGTGTGTGGAAAACAACAGAGCAGATCACATTGCAGGGAGCACAGGCCAGGATAAAAGTGGGATCACAGGGAGCCCCTAAAAGAATTGGAAACATTTTAAAAACACCGTTAAATTGTACATATAAAACTCTTTGTCTTCGAGATACAAGAAAAGATAATTTTAGAATCACAAAAATTGAAAGGTAATTTTTGAAGCAGTAAAGCCATATCTATCTAGAAGTTCTCTTATCAGTCAAAAATTCAGCATGCATAGAATCAATGCCTCACTTTACCCCTCAACCTGAGCTGACCATTCCCTTTTAACTGGTTTTGTCATGGTTTTCCAAATATCCCATTACCTCCACTGCATTTATGTTACCTTTCTAACCCAACATGCCTTATATTTTGGAGGAAGAAAGAAAAAAATGTAAAGAGGCCACTGTCAGACCCAGAAAAAGTCTAACATATAGAAGGAATGTCTGATCCAGACTCCCCGCAGATTATCTGATAGATACCAGGTGAGCCATAAACTAAGGGCTAAAGAAAGTTTTAGAAATCCCAGTCATAGTGGCACCTTGACCCCAAAAGGTGGATAAGACAAAATCAGATAGGTCCATAAGATGAAAAAGTTTAAGCAAGCCAAGGGGCCTGCTTCCTCCATAAAGATAATATGGCTGCACATCAAAGAAGAGTAGTGTGTTAGAACCCTAGTAACCAATCAGCTCAGAAGTTGATAACCCTCACCCACTCAAAGCACAGGACACCCTTCCCTCCTGTGCCAGTTTGAATGTCTTATGTTCCGCCAAATGCCATTATCTTTGATGTAATCTTGTGTGGGCAGACCTATCAGTGTTAATTAGATTGTAATTCTTTGAGTGTTTCTATGGAGATGTGCTCCACCCAACTGTGGGTGATGACTCTGATTGGATAATTTCCATGGAGGTGTTACCCCACCCATTCAAGGTGGGTCTAAATTAAATCACTGGAGCCATATAAATGACCTAACAAACAGAAGGAACTCAGTGCAGCTGTGAGTAACATTTTGAAGAGGAGCTACAGCCAAGAGGGACACTTTGAAGAAAGCACAGGAGCTGCAGATCAGAGACAGTTTGAAGATGGTCCTTGAAAGCAGACTCTTGCTCCGGAGAAGCTAAGAGAGGACAAATAACCCAAATGCAACTAAAAATGACATTTTTGAGGAACTGTAGCCAAGAGAGGAACAACCTGGGGAGAAAGCCATTTTGAAACCAGAACTTTGGAGCAGACACCAGCCACGTGCTTTCCCAGCTAACAGAGGTATTCCAGACACCACTGGCCATCCTCCAGTGAAGGTACCTGATTGCTGATGTGTTATCTTGGACACCTTATGGCCTTAAGAGTGCAAATGTGTAACCACATAAACCCGTTTTATAAAAGCCAATCCATCTCTGGTGTTTAGCATTCCAGCAGCATTATCAAACTAGAACACCTCCCCACATGGTTTTTTTTTCTCTTTAAAAAATGCCACTCTCCAAAAGAGAGCTGGAGTCATTTTCTTTCTTTTTGCTGACTCCCACCAGCTTTCATTCTCTAATCAACCTTAAACTTTCTACTTAAAACTTTTACTCACTGCGTTGTGTGGATTCTTGAACAACTGCGACCTAACAGCACTTTTCACTTTTGATAAGAATTCAAATTATCAATGCAGAATCAACTCTGTCTACAAATCCTATAGACAAGTAAGCATTGATATAGGAAGAATGAGAATAGTTAGGAACCTCACATTTTTGAAAACCTAATAAGTAGTTTTCCTATGTCAAACCACAGAGGGGATATCTGAAAAGAGAAAGATCATGGGTAAATTCAATATTTGATGTAATAAATGTGAAAAAGAAGAAGCAATCCATATGTATAAGAAAAAAATTACAAAAATGAATAAAAATGAAAGAAAAGAAAAAATGAAAATTGAAAAAATGAAAAATGGAAAATGAAAAATGAAAGAAAAACTCTGGGTGAATTGGAAACTGTTCAGTATCACAAAGCTCAGTAGTGTCAGAACAGGGATTTGAACCTAGCTATTCTGATGCTCATCATGGTGCTATGTTTCGTACACCACAGCTTCCTTGAGAAGAATTTTAGTGAGACAAACAAAACCCCCAAACCTTAGTCCGAATGTACATGCCATTGAGTGTCACAGGATAATATCTTTATTGAGGAATCTGAAAATGAAGATGCTGACTCCTTCTGTCTGTGTGAGGATCAGAGAGCTGAGGAGTCTTGCTGTTCTCATACACCACCTGATGCTTTTGGTTCTGATAGTGAAGAACCAGTTATTCCTTCTGATATAGAAGCATATTTATCAGAACTTTACCCCAAAATACTGAGGTACAATTTCCAAATGATAGAAAATGGAAAGGCCTTACTCTAATAACTGGGACAGATGATTCATATCCTTCAAGATCTGTTTTAGAAGATTGTACTGAGGGAGAAGCTAAACAGGCCCACGTGAAAAAGGAGGACATGAGGGACATGATGTAATGGCTAAACTAATTATAGGATGAAATAAGAAAACTATACTAAGTTAGAGATATGTAATAGTAAACTCTCTTCTAAATTTTAGTTTTTATATAAGCAAAATGTATGTTATATTGCTCTTACAGAAGTGATAGTTTAATTAGAAATGTTTTCAGTAAAGTTTTGCAGGCATTCCAGATGAAGGTTAAATCTCTGACGATGCTGTGAAAACCCTCCTTTTTTCTTGACTCACTCATGGTTCATCACCTGTATTTCATCACCTGTGGTTCAAGTATAAAAATAGAATATGACCTAATTGGATGGACCCTAAATCAAAAGCTCTGTAAATACTCTGTAACTTGGACTAGAGAGATTTTCTGGTCTCATGTCCAACTACATCTGGAAGGGACAGAAGTCCTCAGGCTTGGTAATGTATAAATTCATTTCTGCATTTTCAACTTGTTCCTTTTACCTTAAGTGCTCTGTTAGTATATACGTGTTAAAGTTGAATTCTTGTCTTGAGTGCTCATTTCTTTTAAACTATTGTCTGTCCCTATTCTCTTATTTGAGTGGGAGGCTGCTTGATGAAGCTCAAACCGGCTGAATCAGACCTTATGAGACTCAGGCCTTTGCTAATGGAGATCATAGGTTTGAGGTGTAAAGCAACGGACCTGTGACATGACTTCTTAATTTCCAGGGGTCACATGAAATAGAATCCCTTCATTTGACTCCAGGAATAACAGGGCCATAGATGCTCATGAGAAAAAAAAGGGACTGGGTTTCTCCCTCTCTCCATCACTGTGGAGGTGAACCTACCCAGCGGGACTGAGGGGAAAGCCTGTCTCAGAGGAACTGGGTGAGGAGGGCTGGAGAGACCTTGGCTTCATCATCTCCCAGTCACCTCCAGAAACAGCTCCTTCTGTTGCTTTTTCAGTCTGTCCTTGTCAGAAATAATGGAATGAATGTATGGAGAGCAAAACAAGAGAGATTACTGAAGGAACAACAGATGAGAAGGGAGGTAAGGACTTCAGTAACAATGTGCAGACGCCGCAAACCTGAAAGGAGGAGAAGCATTTCATGGTCATGAGGATTGAAACATACTTGGAGTTATGCTTTGTCACTCATGGCAAAACTTGTTGCGAAAACTCCAGAACTTGTTTTTGTTTTATTTGATTCAATGGGCTATAGTCCACGTCTGAATGTGTTCTGATTAGTGCAGTTATTTTATGATGTATTGCTAAGGGATCATTACTTGGCCTTTTCTAAAAGGTGTAATACCTCATGTTTACAGGGAAACAGACAATTTACAGGGAACTTTCACACCTATTACATTTCTTTGTTTCTCTCAATTACCTTTGCCTAAGGTACAAGTATTTCCATTTTAGAGAGAAGAAATCTGGGTCTTGGAGATTCCCTGCCTTGGCTGAGCCCACAGGGGCTGCACTGGGCAGAGCTGAGGTTGGAACCCACATCCCTGACTCTTGCTTGCTTTCCTCCAAGCAAACATTCAATTCAACAGAGGCCTGAGATTTACTGAGTGTGTACTATGCTTCAGTATATTGTGACTCATCCATATCAGTGATTTTCACAATAAACATTGAGTTAATAATTGGAGAGCCAGTTGATTAAAGTAAGAAGCCAGAAAAGTTCAGTTTTATAACCTGTTTAGAACTTGAGTAAGCCTAGGCGTTGCTGAACTCTGCATCTAGGACAAAGAGAAATAGTTATTCAGCTGCTTGGCTCACATAGCTCTGGACTCTAAATAACTTTACTTCCTTATCAGGGGGCAAAACACACTCCAGGGCTCTCTTTAGAGCCATCATTTTATTCCCTGAGAGATGGGTGTCTATGTTCTGTTCCTCCTTCTGCTGCTGAGCTCCTGCCTGGAACTTTCTCTTTCTATAAAAGGAAAGAATCCAGATAATTTAAACACAGAAAGGATCTCAGTGACCCACTAATCTAAGCCATCCTTTCTTTTAGGAAAGGGGGTTCAGTGACTCAGTGAGGAGGTGCGTCACCCGTGCATCAGCAGAGGAGCTTGTCTTAGAACCCAGGTTCCCCATCTCCCAGGTCAGGGGCTTCTCACACGGAGGAGCTTCCCCATCGCGGCCCACCTGGCGGACAGGGAGGGCATCTGTGGGAACCCGCCCCGGTCACAGGGCAACACAGACCTGAGCTTGGCAGGTATTGTGGATTAGAATGGTTTCTTTCTAAAGAAGGTTTAAATTTTATATAAGTATACATTTACATAATTATACATATTTAATTGGTTACAAGCAGATAGAAAAGTTGGGATATGGTACAGGAAATTAGGATGGTCTCATTCTCAGACTCTATTTGTGTTTCACCAATAAGTCCCAGTCAGACCCTATAGGTTCATAATCTCGTGCTGCAACTACTTGTCATTTCCCTTTTGTCAACTGCAGTCTGGAAAAACTGCTCAGTGATTTTGCCACTTTGGAAGAGAACAGGTTGTGGATTTATAAAATATCCCTCTTTTGCGTTAGCCTGATGTTTCCTCATAATTAGATTCAGGCTATGCATCTTTGGCAGGAATGATGTTTTTCTTCTCAATGCATCCTATTAGGTGACAAACAATTTCAGTCTGTTCCATTATGGATGATGCCCATGTTGATCACATCATAAGATGGTGTCTAGCAGTCCCTTCCATGTGAAGTTATTTTTCTTACTATCATAATTAAGAAGTATTTTGTGGGTAGATTCTTTGAAACAATGTAGATGTAGCTATCCATTTCTCATCAAGTTGTCAATTTATTCACTTATTTTATCAGTATGGAAACATCAGTTAAATTTTATTCAATGGGCTATGGTCCATTTCTGTCATTATATATTTTGATGCTGAAATTGTCTCCCAATGATTGGATTTGGTATCCTTTTGACTTCCCATGAATTTTTGAGCTATTCCTTGTTTTCTCACACAGTAAGAGATTCCAGGCTGTGGTGGTTGGGTGCATGTGTCAACTTGACCAGGTGATGGTGCCCAGCTGTCTGGTCAAGCCACCACTGGCCTGTCTGTTGCTGTGAGAATATTTCATGGACTTAAATCATCAGTACATTGATTGAGTCTGTGGCTAATTACATCTGCAGTTGGCCAAGGGAGTGTCTTCCGCAATAACAGATGTTTAACCTAATCGGTGAATGGCATTTAAAGGGAAGGTGATAGCTTCAGCGAACAGAAGAGAGAAATTTTGTCTCTGCTTCACCCAGCCAGCCTGTCCTGGGGAATGCATTGAAGACCTTCATTGGAGTTCCAGCTCGCTGCCTGCCCTGTGGAATTGGGACTTGTGTGTCCTGCCCTACGGAATTTGGACTCATGCATCCCCACAGTTGCGTGAGATACCTTTATAAAATCTCATACTCATTACAGATATCTTCTGTTGTTTCTGTTTCCCTAGAGAACCCTAATACATAGGCTTATCCTATATTTTTCCTGTCCCAGCTCTCCAATCAGTGATTTCTCCAAAGAACCTTGGTTCTTTTAGTTGAAAATGTTATGTAGAAGCCAAGATCTGTGTTCATTGCTACTAGGCTGTCACAGCTCCCAGGACTTCTCAGTGAACAGTGCAGTCTTTCTGTCTCTCTCTCTCTATAAAATATATATGTGTGTGCATATATATGTATATATGTTGATATAAATAATATGTATAGCACATGTATATATGTATATTTACTATCTTTATCTACATATACTGACAACCATAAATTCATTCTGGTATATCTTATTGTAATTCAACACCATAAGTTTCATTCTAGTTTTTTCCCTTTCCTTACTTATAACTTCCTTTGCTGACAGTAGGAAACTTGACTCTCATTATCTTTAATGTTTTTACATACTCAATCAATTCCCTTTTGGAAACAGCCCCCTATTTCTGCCTCCTCACCCTCCCTAGAACGGACACCCTCCTTACCCTGCTGGGGCTGCAATGAGCCACAGCAGCCCACCCTTCCTTTTGGACACCTTCCCCACCCTGATAAGGCACTGTCACCTCATATCAGGCTACTCTCCTCACTCTGGGCTCTGAAACTCCACACCAGGGCACCCATCCATGGGGGAAGCCCTTGTCACCTGCTCAGTCCCTGACACCCCACATCAGCAGCTGACCACATGTGGACACTCCCCTCAACCTGCTTGGGCTGTGATTCCCCAAACAAGGCAGCTTCTGGCCCCTGCTCCATGTGGGAGCCTCCTGCCTCCTGGGTGGTGACACCCTCCACAGGAATGCTGGGTGCTAAGTTCCCTCTCAGACAAGCAGCCCCATTCTCTGTGTTAATGCCATCCTCACCCCCACTTGATTTCTGGTACCCTAATCCATAAACAGCTTATTGAGTAATTGTGAAACCTCAAGGATAAAAGTTCAAAGAAATTTATAGATGGGCACACCTTGAAAAGATAATTTACAAATAAAAAATACCACAGCTCAAGAGGCAAATGAAAAAGAATCACCATCATTATTCATAAGGGACACACTAATGAAAAATCAGATACAACTCACACTCCTACTAAAAAGGTTAAATTTTGATCCGTTATGGCTTGAATCCTTACAAGAAGAGGGCGACCAGGGAAGGGGCAGAAAGAGACACATCGCCATGGGACAGAAGCAGGTGCATCTAGAAGGCAAGGATCACCAGGATTGTAGGCAAGTCACCACCAGGAGAGAGTGTGGGCTGCTGATATGTGATTGTGGACTCCCAGTCTCCAAAACTGCAACATAAACTCCTGTTCAGTCAGCCTGTTCTGTGGTATTTGTCATAGGGTGAGGTCTCCGAGTGTGCCACATTCCATCCGCGGACATGACCCAAGGCACAATGTATGATAAATATCACAAGATGACACGGGGTCAAAGAGAATCTAAAATGCAGTATACTGAGTGAATACACTGAATTTGTCATCAAAATAGACCCCCCCGAGTGAACCTCAAACTCAGATTGCTTCCTTGTGAATTCTATCAAGGTATTGAAAAAACAATACCAACCATTCAACCTTACACAACTCTTTCAGAAAGTTAAGGGAGAAGGAGCACTTGAATATTTATGGTAGAAAACCATGAATAGATGGGAAACCCAAGATTTGGGGACAGTCAGATGGCCTCCAATTTCTGGAGCTCCATTACAAACCTTGATCTGGCTGACCATGAAGGTGCTGTGAAACGGTCCACTGAAGACTTGGACAGCTGCTTTGCTCAAAAGGGTTTTGACTGTGGACAAGACTCCAGTTTGGCACAACCTGGCCTGCTGTCTGTAGGTTGAGACTGGCAAAGACCCAAGTCTGTTCTCCTCAGTTCTTGTGGTATCAGCAAGGCTCTCTTCTTCTCCATCCCCACCACATGCCCACATGAAAACCTTGGTCCCAGGCCTGACTCTGTCTCAGCCTGGCTGCTGGGCCAAGCTACTTCCACTCCCCATATCCTAGCTGTAAGGCCCCAGACATCCAAGGGGCAGCCCAAGATGCCACTGAAGACAGCAACATGTGAAGCCCAAAGATCATATTGTGAACAAGTGGGGACAACGAGACAGGCCCATCATCCTAGAGGTGGAGTTGGTAGCCCCATGACTGAGTCAGGTCTCCTGCTGAGAGGGGTGTGAGGTGAGCAGGAATAGCCCATGCCTGCCTCCCTCTTCCCTGAGAAGGTGAATTTTCCTGCACCTTGTAGAGCCCCGGATAGCAAGAGGGCACTGGACACGGATGGGCCACCCCTACTGGGAATATGTTAATGTACATGGTAAAGGGATTTAATCCTCACTTTAATCAAAGATTTTGAGATGAGGAGCTTACCCTGGATTATCTGGTCAGTTCCCTGAGAACACCAGAGCCCTAGTAAGAGGGAAGCAGGGGCATCACAGTTAGTGGGAGGCTATGTGACAACAGAAGCAAGAGGCTGGAGCTATGTGAGGAAGGGGTCACAAGGCAAGGACGCTGGCGGCTTCCAGAGGCTGAGAAAGGCAGGGACATGGAGCATGCCCTAGAGCCCCTGGATCGATCCAGCCCTGCTGACTTGACTGCAGCCAAATGAGACTGGTTTTTGTCTTTTGACCTCCAGAACTGTAAGATGATATCTTGTGTTGCTTTAAGGCACTAGGTTTGTGGTAATTTGTTACAGCAGCAATAGGAATTGATATAAACAGTGTCTACTTCAAAAGTTTATGAGAAATATTAAGGTAAAACATGCAAAGTGCCAAAAATGGTGAAAGGAGAATAAAATATTGCGCGGTAAGGAAAAAAAGAGGTGATGGAGGGGAGATTACAAATTTCAGTAAGATATTTAGGTTGGGATGCATAGATAAAGTGACATTAGAACAAACTACAAGTCTGCCTGTTTGCACACATCTTTGCAAACTCTATTTTCATTGCCAATCAATATAGTTGAAAAGGTATGTAATGTAATTTATTTGCAGTCTTTATTTTTAAGTTGTTTTCACATGTTAAATAGCTATTTCCATTCCTTCTTCTTTAATCTGTCCTTTGAATCATTTCCCCATTTTTCTGTTATCATAGAGGTTTTCCTATAAGATATATCAATTACTGGAAAAACAGGAAATTGTAGAACAATATGTATAATATGAATCTAAATTTGTAAAGAACTATTTTAATCCCATGTCATATTATTTATGAATTTATACTTTGTGTACAGATACATGTGTACCCCAATATACATATTTGTTGTCTTAAAAATGGAAGCCAAAGTTTAAGTGGCTTCCCCTGGAAGATGAACTGGGAGAAGGGTAATGCATGATGCCATTTCTCGTTTGTTTACTTCAAGACAGAAGGAGGAAGACAATGATGATGTGAAGTGTATAAAATGTTTGGACATCTATGTTTTGGAGATAACACTTTGCCAATAACTTCAGGACCAAAGCATCAACCTGCCATCACACTTATGTTATGTGTAAAACAATGTGGTGAAAAGTAGAAAAAGAATAAAGCCTGATGATATTGTCAAGAGATATTGTTCTCTTCCTGGGCAGAGACGATTAACACCCAGAACACACAATTAGCAATATGGAAACATCCATCAGTATTTCAGCCTCAGTTGGCAAACAGAAGTATTAAATTAGTTCAAATCTTCATTTAGTATTGTAGGAACAGCAAAGTGGGGTCATGAACTGTAATACCTTAATGATCATTCTTTCCAATGGCTGATCCGCTCTACATCTCCCCACAATTGGAGCTGCTCCTTGATACACTTTCTCTCACGTTCAAACCCATATCTCCAGTCACTGTATGCAGCACTCATCCAAGCGACCCTCTGTGGAGATCTCATCTATCATCTCTTGGTGCTCCCCTTAAGACAACTGGCAAGTCCTCCTTGGACTCCATTTTTGTTGTTGTTGTTGTTGTTTCTTTTTGTTTTTAATCTTGTTCATTTCTTGCTTTATTATGTACAAAAGAAGGAAAGTCTCAGAACTGACCCAGCAAAAATTAACACTTCTTTAGAACACACAGAACATAGTATGTTTGTGACTCAACACACACTAATCATTCTTTTTGCTCTGCTTCACAGTGATCATATAGTAATAATTCAATATTAGTAACATTTTTAAGGCATATGGTGGTTAATATAAATATCACAGAGTTGGGAGAACAGCAGGTAAATTTGTGCAGTGAAATATAGGAAAGCAACTTTAATGGATTCTCCCTGGATCTTCAGGGCATGGGGAGATGTGGAGGGGGGAGGTCAGAGGAGGCAACCCCAGTAGAGGGAGGGAGGTGAACGGTGCCCCAGGGGAGGGAAGCTGCAGACGGCACCGCAGCTGGCAGACGGCTGCCCCTTCCTTAGATAGGAACGAAGCAGAGCTGGTATGAAGGCGGCACAGAGGCAACCCCACTGTAAACTGGGGTGGTGTCGATGTCCTTTGGTTCAACCAGAGACTTCAGGGTAAAGTTCTGTAAAATGGTGGTCAGGAATAAAAACAGCTCCATGCGGGCCAGGCCCTCACCCACGCAAATTCGTTTTCCTGGAAATTGGAAACACAGGGGAAGATGCTCCTTGAATGCCATGTTTCTGAACTACCACAGGACACTCAGTAACTGTATTATGGATGATTAAGTTGATGGGTGAGTGGAAGGCAGGATGTCTGGAAGGACAGTTGGATAGATAAGTGACAGAGAGACAGAGACACTTGCTGTCCACATAGTATCACTCTACAAGTACTTATGGTAGAAATATTTAAGTACTTGGCACTGTGCCAACTACTTCATTGCATATTCCTGCATTATAGTGGCTCTTTGGATTTTTCAAGTTTCTGTCAATATTTTTGAGAATCACACCCACATTCCTTGTCCCCGTGGGACAAAGGGGGAAGGACTGGGAAGAGGGGGCTTACATATCTGTTTTCCTTTCTACCTCTGGCACAAAGTCAACTAATGATTTTTTTCCTCATGTTCCTTCAAAGGTATATGTCTATACCCATCACTTCCTGACTTTAAAATTTTGAATGGCTCCTACGCCTGTCCTATGGGTTATGTCCAAATTATTTGACCTGGCCCTTTACATTCTGTTCCCAATCTGATGTTCCGTGATCTTTCCTTACATTCTTCATTCACACTCTCAAAGCTCAGCTCTAGCCAAACCCACCCCTCATCAATCTCCAACACATTAGGCAGCTTCAAGCCATTTGCCAGGCTCTTTCTTTTGACTCAGATGCCTTTCTCTTCTACTTCCTTTATAACTTAGTTCAAATGTCATTTCATCTCTATAATCTTTGTGATCCCCTCAGAATTTCTGTAGAAATTTTGCCCTCACTGGATTTCCTCAGCATTATATTCAGGCTTCCTTTGAAACATGGATCAGTTTGCATCATAATTCTTTTTTTATTTCCCTATCCACCACTCTAAAATGTGCACTCCTTGAAAGGAGGGTTCAGTCCTTGTCATCTTGGCATCCACAGTGCTAGATACAAACCCAGCATCAAAAGCCATAGAAAACCTAAGGCAGAGACTCAGCACACACTGCAGGAGTGGAGACCCATTACCCAATAGGGGGTCTGTAGGAAGAGCAAGGGGCTCTGCAATCATTGATTGTATCCTGCAATTCTCAGGGGTTTCTTGACCCCACCATTTCATGGTAGGTAGTTCTGATATTTTCCATCTAAAGTGAACATCCTGTTCCTTTCCCTGTGGTCCATGACTTTTGTAATATGCCGTGATCTCTCTTCTTTCCTTGTTTCCTACCCCTTGTGACATAGCTGAAATGTCATTTTTTTGTATTAGAATGTTGTATATTCCATTTTGTCCTTCACTTTTGGCATTGACAGCAGAAAACAGGCAACTTCCCCACTTGCCCCACAGTGTGGCCGGTGCTTCCCTCTCTCACAGCACGGGTTGTATTTGATTGTACTGATCTTTGCACTCATCTGCTTCTCTAACTGTGTTGTGCCTATTCTGGGTGCCTATGTCCCCAAACTCATCTAACGGGTGAGGGCACCACAGAAGATACTCAGCAAAGCTGTGGTATTTGTGTGGCCTTCTCAGGGCAGGTGAGGACAGTCCAGATGAGTGTCACCTTCCAGGAGGAGTTTTTGGTAGCCCAGTGATGTATCTGGAGACAGAATTCAATCAACCCATTCTCTAGCTTTCTCCCTTTGGAAGAAAGAACTGGGTCAGTTCCCCAAAGTCCCACCGATCTGGCCCAAGAATGCTGATGTACCCTGTGGTGGGCGCATGCCTGGGTATTGGTGGAAGTGCTCCTGACTGTGCACAAAGAGCAGTTCTCCAAGCCCCAGGATATGCAGCACACAAGTTGCAACTGATCCCATGAGATTTCTTGTCCCCTGGAGTAGAGATGGACATAAATTTCTATTACCTGTTGAGAAAGGCATGAAGTAGTCACTCTTCCTAAAGTTGCCGCTCTTATCCAGAAAGTGGCCAGGATCAAACCTCTCTGGGTTGGGAAATTCTTTGTAATTGTGCATCACGGAAGTCAGCGATGTGATTATGTTTGTGCCCTAGAATGGAGAGATAGATAAATTGAATTACCAAAAATTCATGGTGCTGGAGGAAATACAGGAAATCACTTAGTCACCAGTGGCAATGATCTTGCCAAAATGGCCTCCAATACATTTGAGGTACTGAGCCCTTGAGTACTTGAGTGTGAAAACTTCTGAATCCTCTCTCCATGTAACCAAGCTGGGTTAAGCAGCACCTGCTCTATTTCATCACTTCAGGTTTACCTAACCTTATTTGTGAATTATGTTTTAAAATAGAAGTCTCTGCTGGTTCTTGAAAATCCAGAACTAACTGGAAGGGCAATAATGGGTGATATTGGCGATCCCTATCTGATTCCTGTTTCCAATTTAGTTAGTCATAGGAGAAGAACTAATTTTAATAATAATTCTCAACCAAATATCAAAAAAGGAAAAGCTTCTCCTAGTTATGCCTTTGGGTGAGAAACAAGTGGACTGGAAGTCCTGACCCTTGATTGGGGCAAGATCCTTTGCTTCTTGGTAATGGCTTCAATTTCCTCTTCCCAGAGATGGCATAGAAATTGCATTCTTAGCAAACGCGTCACCCTTTCTTTAGTATCAAAATAGAATTTTTATTTATTTCCATTTTTATTATAATATTAATATGTACTGGCATCAATTGGGATAAAGAAGGTCGTATCATATCAAGTAGAAAGTCTGAATAAATACAGAAGCCATGTGTTAGAAGTTAGAAAACTGAGGACACAAAAATTGGAATGAAGATTGCTGAGACAGAAGGAACTCAGAGAGGTAAGCTGACAGGTGCAGTCAATTTTAGCCTGTGTTCATTTCCAGTTTTGAAGGAGGCCTAGAGATTTATATCCTTGTGTCATCCTAGTGGAGGAGGGATGAACCCTTTTTGGAAGAAGACAAACATTATCTGAGCCTCTGCATTTTTCTAATATAATCTCTGGCATTTAACCCAAATTACAGGGTATTCCAAGACAGAATTTAGTGGTCAGAAACAGAAGGGAGAATGGAGTGAGAGGCAATAAAAATAGACCCACTGTAGGGAATATTTCCTATCTAGTTTGAGACAAGCATTATCTCCATATCAGAAATCTGAAAAGAAAAGTTTGAGAAATAAAAATTGCAGAAAAATTTCTTTTATGAATATAAATACAAAATATAGCAAATAAAATCCAGGTGTGTGGGTGTGTGTGTGTGTGTGTTTAGCGGAGAAATAAGGACCAAAATAGAGGACTGCATTTGAGAATCCTCCATTTGGTAAAATTATAAACCTATTAATGACAAAAACATGCAAACATAAGAGGGAGATCTTCCTTAATCTAATAAAGAATATAGACAAAAATATATATAAAATATCAGTTTCAATGGTGAGATATTAAATCCGCATTCTTTCCTAGAGATCCAAAACTAGACAAAAAAAAACAAGAATGCCCATTACTCTCAGGTCTATTCAACATATATCCTGGAAATCCTAGTCAGTGCAATAATGCAAAGAGATATGAAATTCAGGAGAATTGGAAAATAAGAAACAAAATAAATATTAATCCAACTTGCATTGCTGTATATATAGAAATTCCAAATGAATATACAGACAGCCTATTACTTCTATTAGTGAATTTGTCGAGGTTACTGGATATATTATTACATTAATGAAATCTATTCTATTTCCATATACCAGAAAAATTTTGAAATTTCATTTACAATAATCATAGAATTTATAATATCAAAAATATTAATTACATAGGAAAAAGTCTAAAAACAATGTGCAGGCCACTGCACTGAGAACAAAAATTATTGAGAAAATTGAAGAAAGCACAAACAAATTGGGAGTATTAACCATATTCGAGAATTGAAAGATTCAACACATGAAGAAGTCAATACTTTCCAATTTGTTCTAGAGATTTAATGCCCTTGTAACAGAATTCTTAGCACAGCGTTTTTGGAAATCGACAACTTGACATTAAAGTAAACAGCTAAGAGTGGCCAGAACAATATTAAAGTAGAAAAAATTTGGAAGAGTTCGGCTGCCAGCTGTCAGAATCTGTGGAAAGCTTTATAATTCCTAACTGGAAACATAATCCATCATACTGTCATATGTATGATTATTGCACAATTCTCATCTCTCCTCAGGGCAGAGCATTGGAATCATACTGTGAACATGAGAACTTCAAATGCACTGAGGTGCAGGGTAGGGGAAACGAATCTTACTTTGGGGATGACATAGTTTCTGAATTTAATGTCTCTGATCACGGCATGGGGCAGGCTGGTGGGCAGGAGGTCAATGTATCTCTGGATCTCGTGCACCACGGCATCCGTGTAGGGCATGCTGCTCCTGTCCTGCATGCAGGGGCTCCGGTGTCTGCCAACCACGTGGTCAATCTCTTCCTGGATTTTAGCTGATAAGACACAAGTAAGAACTGATGGCAAAGGAGAAAAATGCACATTTGCCATAGCAACTCAGGGTTATATGAAGTATTACAAAAGTGTCCCAACATTGTTGTAAACATAAATTATATGCCCATAAGTACACCTAGGCACAGAGAAAATTGCTATAATATATGTACATACAACTTTCCTACAAGCTAGGCATTAAGGTACTCTGTAAATACCTATGCATTAGAACACAGAATGACCAATACATAGCAATAATGAAATGTTTCAAAATATAAATAAGTATATATAATTGACTCAAAAAATTACTGTCCTTGCAGACAAAAAAACAAATGTCAAATATTAATTTCATATTAAAATAATATGCAGTATTTTAAAAATTACATTCTACTCCTGGATCTAGATGGACATATGTGTTTGCTTGTGGGTGTCTGTGTGTGTGCAGTTTACAATAGTACCTCCTCCATCCTCCCAACCCCCAAAAGACCTCCACTTTGAACCATTCTTGTGGTTTCTTTTGAAATGTATGTTCGAATTGCTAAATAATCACACTTTTTACCACTGTTTCTTAATTAATCATTTTTAGATAATATCTAATGACTTTTTGTTCAAAGAGTTGAGTGATTTGCATCTCTACCACTACCCCATGCAAACACAGACACACATCCACAAACACACACACACACAGGCACATGCACATGAACATGTGTGCCCCCCCTTCCCCAATAGATTTAAATCACAATTTTTGGTTATATTAATATTCATTGTTTACATATTTAGGACTACATAAATGTTCTCTGGTAAGATAATTATAATTATGTTTCATTATGTGTACATATTTGCCTAACTTAAAAATATACCTTTATTTTAATTCCTAGCTTTCTAGATGATGATTTAGAATGATTTCCAGCTGATTCTGTAGCTGTTTCAATTCCTAGAAATAATTTCCCAAGTACTCAGATCTCAGATAATCGATCATATCTCTTTTGTCATCTTCCCTCACAGCTGCTCTGCCACAGTCCATTCTAACTGGTTCTTTCCCAGGGCTGGTGCCCAGGGGCCTCCCTGTAATTTCCATTCTCCTACATAGGTTCTCCTCGCTCCTGGAGCCCATGCCTTTTCTGATTTCATTTCAGACATTTGGATGGAGCAAATACTCCAGAATCTTTATGGGAAAATGAAAAGAAAGGGTACAATTTTTGCAAACTTTCTATTAATACTCAAGATGACAATTGCTCATGAGAATCCTGATGCTGTTTAGATTGCTAATCCTTTATATACGATACAAATATGATATTGAGAGATTAGGAAATGAGAGAAGGTCATATGCGCCATGTGGAAAGACAGCTAACTCGTCATCTTCTATAGTCTGAAAGCAATAGATAAGTACTTATCTTCTTCTCCAAAATTTTTAATGATTTTCTCTTAAACCCAATGTTCTCAATTTCCATGACACTGTGTCTTGGATAGATGCTTGTACTTCATTCTCTTTCTGGACACTTGGTGAGAATTTTCTATCTGGATGTCAGAGAATGGAGGTCTTTTTCCTTTGTTGCTATTCATGCCCTGCAGTGGGCTTCTAGCTGCTGGATTCTAGAACTCAGGATGGGGAAAGCAGCTGAGGGTCTCAGAATTCAAGAGATGGACTCCTTCCTAACCCCTCTTTTTGGCTCTGTCCTTCATTTCTTCCGTGTCTCTGCCCATGTGCCTTAGTGCGGGGCCTCTTAGTATACTTTCTCTAGAATAAGCCTCTATCCTTCTATGGGGGAAGGGGGGCAGGAATTACATGCTGAAAGGAGTTGTAGAGCAAACTTGGTGGGGAAACCCTCCTATTTTTGGCCTCATTTTCTCTTACTACATTCTTTAACATTTCATACTTCTAAGTACCAACTGATGGTGATTGCAAAGGCACAAATTGACTTTTCCTTATTGATAAATCTTCCTCGTCTGACATTTAGGTTACATTTCATCCTCTCTGCTTAGTTAGTTATCATGTCTCCATCTGTTCCATGTGTTATAGAAATTTATTGATAACTTATTGGCCGTTTCTTGTTCTACTCTCTTCCAACTTCAAAAGTACTAATTCTCATTAATAATCAGTTTGCAGTTATTTTAGTAGTATCCTAATACAGGAAAAGGGAATGTGTGTTGCTAATCTGCTATGCTTAATGGGAATCTCTTTAAAGGTTAATTTCTAAGGCTAAACTGTTTATAAAAGATAAAAGTATTGATAAAAGAATTTCTTATCATTGCAAGAACTCTATTTTTTGGGCAGAGACTTCTGGAATAACAAAATACCCTTAGGCACAACTTCTCCCTAAACAGCAGGACCTTCTTTATGAAGCTAACTTTTTAGAATATTTGCCAGACTGTGTACCTTTTCCCAGGCTGCTTCCCTAAATTTCTAGATTTTCCAGAAATTTACATTCCAGAAATTTCCAGAAATTTTCCAGAAATTCACACTGTATTTTCAGAATGAGGAGAGATTTCTACAAGCACATTCCTGCCATTCAAGTGGCCTTTTCACTAACAACATTATGCAATTGTAGGCCAATGCAAATGTGTCTGCAGAAAATCATCTCCATTGGACTTCAGACAGTGCTCGAAAGCTTCAGAGCTTCTCATCCTGCCCCCACAGTTCCTCACTCCTTTTATGAAAAGGTGTCTCATTTTTATTCCTTCATCAAATTTGGACAAATGAGAGCTGGTGGCTGTGATAATGGATCTTCTATAACAAGGTCAACATTGAATACACTACAGTGCTTTGCCAACTTCTATGTCAAAATTCCCCTGCCCACCATCTGTGGTCCTACCTGCAACCTCTGGGTACTTCAGCAGGAGCAGGAGTCCATATCTCAGGGTGGTGCTCGTAGTCTCTGTCCCAGCAGCAAATAGATCAATGACAGTGGTTGCCAAGTTTTCCATGGTAAATTCAGACTGTGGATTGTGTTTTTCCTAGGATCATTTAATGAAATTATTTGATGAATTTTTTTGCCTGCATATTTAATTATTGTGAACCCAAAATAAAATAATGAACCTTATTTTACAGTTAAGGAAACAGAAAAATGGAGAGTGCACTGTTTGAAAAAATATTTTTATGATATTTTAGAGTCTGTATGTTAGTTGGTCCAATCTTTATCTCCTAGTCCTTTCAACCTAGCATGCCTAAAAATTCCATTTCCCAGCCTCATTTACAGTTGTGTTGGCCATGCAATATAGATCATGCCAATGTGATATAAGCAGAACCCTGCTGGTGCCACTTTTCTCTTTACTTCTTAGTCCAAAGACAGATGATGAGAACATGGACGAGGGGCAGATACAATCTTGGGATGTGAGGAAATGAGCATGAAGATAAAGGCCTATATAGGAAATAAATATGGTAAAGAAAAATGGAAGGTACATGATCTCATGATGTTTCAAGGCTACTGTGTAAGCCTTGGATGGACCCAAGTGACTCTTTGTAGGGGATAAATACAAACCCACTCTTTCTTAAGCTATTCTTAATTGGATTTTCTCTTATTTGTAGACTAAACACAATTGATAGAAAAGGGTAAATTAGGGTCATACAACGTAAGATATTTTTAAGGCTGAATCAAGTGTTTACAATTTTCTTCAGATAAAGAATTTGTGGGGACCCAGTATTGCCTGCAGACTCTTTATGAAGTTTAAACTGTGCAAAAGATAATATGGCTGTGCTACCTAGAATAAACTGTAGGTGGAGACTCAATTCACAAATACAAGGGGGAGCCAGCGCTATGGTATTCAAGATGTGAGACATTAGGCAACTGCTCTACGAAACACGTGCAACCATGGGTAGGAGAATATACAAATGGAAGAGGCCCAACAATTATGAAGACAGAGAGTATGGTCATTAACTGCCCATGAGGGATGAAGGAGATAATGGGGTTAATGCAGATGCCAAGGCCAAGACTGACTAGACTTCCCATAAATTGAAGTTGGGAGAGTGAAATGCACTTGACAAAGACAACTCTGGTTAACCCTTTCCTTCTCACTTTCCCATACACTGTGTCCCATGATCTTTCCCATCTTCATTTTAATGCTTGCTATATTGTATTTTCTAACCTTGTAATTGTTTCCATTTCATCTGAAGTGACCGTTTTGCTTCTCCTCAGGTAGCTTATTAGTGCCTTGAGAACAGGACCCATGTATTCTACTCATTTAACAATTGAATTGTAAAAGCTTCCATGAAGCTTAGTGCAGATCCATGCACACAATAGGGACATAAGCACTATTTGTCTGTTCTTTTAAACATCCCTGGTATGTACAGAATCAGTCAAGGGACCACAACATACACAAGCAAACAAATAAGTGAATTTTCTTTGACACTTTACCTGTTCCATTTTGATCAGGAAACAATCAATATAGTCCCGAGGATTGTTAATGTCCAGGGATTCTTGGTGTTCTTTAATTTTTTTCAAAGTAAATTTTTTTAAAAATTCTACATTTTTCAGTACTTTGTTGTGACTCCCGGGGAGGTAATCTATGAGTACAGGGAAAGCATGGCAGAACTAAAAGAGAAAAAAATCATTTATAAAAAAAAAAATTAATGAAGACTTATGTCATAATGCCCACCTCTGGTTAGAAACTGGAGCTATAATGATAAATAAAAAAGCACCTCCATCTTGAATTCTGTGTGCTGATAGATTTGAGGGAGAATATTCTGACCAGAAGTTCAAAGATGATAATCATTTCCTATACACATACATCACTTTTAGAAAATAAAAACATCTTTATAGCAATTTTCTCATTTTTACAACAATTGTTTCCTATAAGTTTGGAGTAAAGGATGGTGTGGATTACTATAATTCACATTTTGTAGATGAGGACAAAGGGTAAGGGAATTTGGACGGCCTGATGTAGAGCATAAAGCTAGTTTCTTTCTGTGGAGCAGCCTCAGAAATAGAATTGGTACTGTAAAACATGAAGCGACTTGAAGGTACTCTAAAATCCAACTTTGCATTTTATGGATTTGGTGGCTGTGCACCAGAGCAGGTAAGTGACTACTCTAAGATCACATGACTATCATTTAGGCAGAGTCCAGAATAGACCAGCTCAGCCCATCTCAGACAGCATAAAGCCCAATCATATTGTCATGTAACCCAGTGACCTTTCTGGTAGGGTCCCAGCTGACCAGGA
Organism: Choloepus didactylus; assembly: GCF_015220235.1. Classification (NCBI taxonomy): domain Eukaryota; kingdom Metazoa; phylum Chordata; class Mammalia; order Pilosa; family Megalonychidae; genus Choloepus; species Choloepus didactylus. Next base: position 38,860,122 of record NC_051321.1, read on the forward strand.
AACACCCCTACAACTTTGTCAGTATTTCCTGGTAGCACCGTCGTCCCAAACATCCTCCGCCCTTGATATCCTAAATTAGGATATTTCTGCCAGGTAATGTGATGAAGAGGTCTCCAAGTGTCGTTGAGAGAACAAGTTTTGTGGGCAATGGAAGCCTATCAGCAAATGTCTCGGGTCCCCATTGAGCACTATGGGCATGCTTTTCAGAAGTCACCAAGTACTTTATGGAAAATGGACTTTGGGTTTTAATGGAAAAATCACTGAACAGGGAGCCAATGGTATTGAATTTCACCTCAACATTCTGGGCATGCTGTTTCTTGCATTGTATAAAGAGCTTGCCTATCTTTCCCCGATGTTTACTCTGTGATGCCAAGCTCTGGCCAGGACTGTGGTGTTCAAACACTCATTTCACAGTTTGCTCCATATAGAATTTAGAACTTGTCAGAGAAAAGAGAATAAATGGTTTCTCAGAAAAAGGGATATTGGTCTCACCTGGACCCATGGGGAGCTTACAATCCTGAGGTTTTCATTGAGTTTTGCCATTAAGCATAGAAAATCCTGATCTCTGTATTCAAAACGTATGTGGTAAACAGTGGAGCAGATCACATTGCAGGGAGCACAGCTCAGGATAAAAGTAGGATCACAGGGAGACCCTGAAAGAATTGGAAACATTTTGAAAACACCATTAAAATGTATATATAAAACTCTTTGTCTTTGAGATACAGGAAAAGATAATTTTAGAATCACTAAAATTAAAAGATAATTTCAGGATCACTAAAGCCGTATCTATCTAGAAATACACTTACCAGTCAAAAATTCTACATGCATGGAATCAATGTCTCAAATTACCCTCAACCTGAGTTGACCATTCCCTTTTAACTGGTTTTGTCATGGTTTTCCAAATATCCCATTACCTCCACTGCATTTATTTATACCTTTCTAACCTAACATGCCTGATATTTTGGAGGAAGGAAGAAAAATACTATAAAGAGGTCACTTTACAAGAAATCTGATAATTCAAATTATCAATGCAGGATCAAATCTGTCTACAAAGCCTGTAGACAATTAAGCATTGATATAGGAAAGATGAGAATCATTAGGAACCTCACAGTTTTGAAAACATAAGAAGTGGGTGATGGAACCATATGTTCAACCACCAATTGGAGACCTGAAGAGAGAGAGATTATGGGTGAATTCACTATTTGAAGTAATAAATGTAAAAAATAAAAGCTATCCATGTTGCATGAGAAGAAAAATTACAAAAATGAATAAAACTTATGAGAAAACATGTTGCTTGCCTAAAATAAAAGCAAATCAAGATTTTTTTTCTCTCAAACTTAAATAACAAGTATGGCAAGCAACAAAGGTTAAATTGATTAACACAGTCTTTTTATTTCTTCATTTCAATACAGAAAAAAAGGTAATCCCGAACTAGTTGTATCCATTATCACCGATCCAAACCTCAAATTTCATTTATTGGGTCAAACTTCCCTGTCGATTTCTGGGATTTCGCTCTGTATTAGCCATTTACAGAACACAGTATACGATAATAAAATTTAAACCTTGCCCACCATTTAGGTCAATTCTATCATTTTAGAAATGGAAAAAACTAAAGCAGAGGAAAATTTTCTTTTCTTGGTGAGGCTCTGTAAATGAAACAATTGTTATCAGTGATCAATAAGCTTTAGATGCAAAAGGACACAAATTCACATCTATAAAGGTAACTAAGGTCAACGTGAATCAAGTGTTGTGAAAAAATGACAACTCACTGAATAGTAGGAACCCGTTTGTGATTTGCTGTTGAGGATGCCAGGAGCCTCTGCAAGTGTAATTGGAAACACTCCAGGGGAATAAGCTTTTGGTAATGGTTTTCTTTTAGCAAGGGAGGCGAAAGGTAATTTGGGAAGCCTCTGGGATTTCGGAGTGTGTGTGTGCGCATGTGTGTGATTCACAGCGAAAATCTGATTTTCAATCTTTCACTTCCTTTGAAGAGGGTGATTTAGAATCCAAGGCAAAAGTCAGAGCATCGAGGCAAGGACTTCCTAGGTTAGAATATCTGGCAGTGGGGGCTAAATACTGACCACGAAAGTTCTAACACAAAATCCAATAAAGAGGAGGGAAAAGATAGGCGGAGAAGAAAACAGAGGCAACTTATAGTTAGGCAAGGCAGGGCAAGTGTTATTTATAATAGTCAAAATCTAGTTAAGTAAATCCTTTCCAAGTATGGTATTTATGTCCTGTTTTGTTGTGTATCTTATAGAATTATGCTTTAGCATATATTTCTTAAAATATATAAATCAGTTGCATGGGTAATGAGTAATGTTAAATAATTCATGTTGATAGCTTAAAAATTGTCCTGAGTTAGAGGGAATTCACGATGTGAGAGGTCCACTAGGAACTCCACAGACAAGCATCGTGACAGGGCAGAGCTTCAGGCTCGGGCCTTGAAGAAACCCTTGGACATGCCAGTGAGGCTGCCCATATACCTGTTGTCCAACTAAGGAAAAGCACAAGTCACTTGTTTCATGCTCTGCTGGGAAATGAGAAGGTCATTCCCATGGTGTCCTGGATACGTGTTCCCTGGTGAAATGTTTTGGAACAGGTAACCCACAATGAAGCTATGGGGGAAACACTGCTCTTTAACTCTTGGAGAAAATGGGACTCAAAGCCCTCTATCTTCATGTTGTTCTGAATTGCAAGTAAACAAACAGAGCTCAGGACAGAAAAGGATTAAATGAGCTTTGTATACCCACGGTGTATGCACAATGATACATACACACACACACACACACACACACACACACACACAAAAGCATAGAGACAAAGATGTTCCCTTGGGGCTTTGCTTCAAACCCAGCCTCCTCCACCTGAGGGCTGATGCTGCTACTCGTAGGAGAGACCCTGCTGCTCCTGAACTGTCTTCAAGGTTGTGACCCAAGGATGCCTAAGAGGGCGGTCTATGATGGTCAGTAATGAGTAAAAATCACCCACCGTTGGTTTTCCTCAGCTCCTCCACAAGGCAGCGGGCTTCCTCTTGGACACGGTCCTCGATGCTCCTCTTCCCCATCCCAAAGTTCCTCAGGGTCATGAGGGAGAAGCGTCGGGTCTCCCTCCATGTCATTCCATTGCTGAACACGACTCCTACAAAGAGGAGACACAGGCACTAGGAAGGAGATGCTGGCCAAGGAAGGGGTTCTGGGCAGCCCTGCTATGGACCAGGCTGTCCTGAGGAGCAATTCAAGTCTCTGTTCAATCCCCTACTCCCCACCCCCATCACCGCTGCCCAACACAGGCACACATCCACCTACCTAGTCCTTTGAAAGCTCTTTCACCCAGTGGGAAACTGCCCCTTCCAGAAAACTCCTCTCCATGATCAACCAGAGCTTCCTTCACTGCTTCATACCCATGCAGCACCACAGTGGGCTTCCAGCCCAAATATAGAGTGAACACAGGGCCGTAGGTTTCAGAGAGCTGGGAAATGGGAAGGAGATGCAGATATTAGCAAAGAAGGGACTGTTTGGTCTCTATCTTGTGCATATATTGTGCAGACTGATGTTATGAGAATATTGTTGATGTTCTTATTCTGCCACACAGTATTAAATATTCTAAATGCTTGTACATAAACATTTTAGTTATTTCTAGAGGGTGTCTGATGTGCCAGGCAATGGTATCATCAATATTGTGAGCTTGATTTATTTAGCCCCATTTTCAGGTAAAGAAACAGATTTAGAGAATTTAAATTTTGTGTCCATGATCCCCCATCTAATAAATAGAAGACACATTTTGGACCCTGCTTGATTGACCTCTAATGCCTGATAAGTTTATCTCTTCACAATTGCCCATTTTGGATCACAACCCAGGTGATGGTGTCAGGATCAATGGGAACCCAAGGGGATTCTGTCCAGTAGCTGTGTGATGAGGCGTAGAAACCTGTATTTTTAAAACCACCCAAAATGACTCCAAGCCCAGCCCATTTGAGTTCTCCTGGTGTTGCTAACACAGAAAGAGAGCGGGCGCCACAGAGGCTGTGCCGGGACAGGCAGCATCTCCTTCCACCCTGCAGGCTCCAGAGGCCATAGGCAGCAGCTTCTCGCAGAGCCCAAAAGGTTTCTGTCCCCACCCAGTGGGCCCTGACAGAGAACTTTCTTTCATTCACTGATGCTGGTCCTGGGCCCACATAGCTATTTCCTTGACATCAGGCCCAGTTTGCTCCTTCAGAGAAGGTTAGTTTTTATGGCTCATCGGAACAAAACACATGGTTTATACAATAGACGGCTTCTTGAACGAAATCTGCAACCACAAACATGCTTGTATTAACCTTGACCCTCAGCCTGGAAATCACAGCCAAGAACTGAAACCCTGAAGGGCAGCCGCACGCCCTACTTCTGCTGCTTGGCCACTTTGTTCATTTGATGCTATCTTACGATGACTAAATGTTTCTCTTCTTGGAAAATGCATTAATTCATTCTGTTATTTCTGAAAATGATAGAAAAACAAAAACAAAAAAGCAACAAAAAACAAAAAACATCTACAGGGGAGCTTTCACATTACAATGATCTATTTTAATATATAGACTCCAAAGATGCATTTTATTTACCCTCAGGAGGTAATTGACTTACCGTTTGTACAGCACTGAAGGAGCCTAGAGGATACTTACCTTGCTCAAAGATTTGCTGATGTGCTTAACATTTAACTGTAAGATATTTCCAACAATTGGGAGAGGAGTGGGGCCAGGCGGGAGCTTCCCGTTCCCATGGGTCTGTTTCCAGAGGGAAAGGAGAAGCAAACAGGAGAGACAGAGAACCAGAGCCACGACTGGATCCATCGGAACCTTTTCTTCTTGCTAAGGCAACTATGAACGTGCAGTCCAAAGCCTTTATATCACTCCACACTGTGTGACCTTATAAAATGACCAGTCAGGTAGATCAACTTGGATCCTTTCTGATTGGACTTTGGCTCACTGATAAAGATTGAAAAACAGTGTACTTTAGTCTTGCTGTCCTTTTTTCCAAGGCTGCAACCTGGAGATTATTATTTAATTGGTCTTGGGTGGGACCCTGGTACTGGTAATTTTATTTAAATTAAAAAGCAATGACACCCCTTGCAATTCCTGAAGTAAATGATTTGATTAAAGTAATTGCTAAACATTCTCAATTCTCAGACTAACAATCAATTGGGAACTTAAGACTTGAGGGTAATCTGTGTATTCTAGGCCTTGAATTTAAAAGCGTTTTTCCTGTTATGCTTTACCAAACAGTATAATCCTTTTTGTCCTTGAAAATGGAAGCATTCTGAAATATTTTAATGTACTATACTAATATCACAGCTGCCCAAACATAGAGTAGCTAACATAAAACATTATTCATACACCTTGAATGATCAAACATGCATCAAGTAATTCATAAGTGCTGTGTAATATCTACTCCCTTTACCATTAACTACCCCCTTCTATGCCTCCCATCCCCCCAAAATAAAGCCCAATATAGGGGAGGAAAAAAACTCTGGGAGAACAGGGAACCTGTTCAGTATCACAAAGCTCAGTAGTGCCAGAACTGGGATTTGAACCTAGCTATTCTGATGCTCATCATGGTGCAATATTTCTTACAGCACAGCTTCCTTGGGAACAATTTTGGCAAGACAAACAAAACCCCCAAACATTAGTTAGTCCAAATGTACATGCCACTGAGTGTCACAGGATATCTCTACTGAGGAATCTGAAAATGAAGATGCTGACTCCTTCTGTCTGTATGAGGATCAGAGAGCTGAGTCGTCTTGCTGTTCTCATACACCACCTGATGCTTTTGGTTCTGACAGTGAAGAACCAGTTATTCCTTCTGATATAGAAGCATATTTATCAGAACTTTTACCCCAAAATACTGAGCTACAATTTCCAAATGACAGAAAGTGGAAAGGCCTTACTCTAATAACTGGGACAGATGATTCATATCCTTCAAGAACTGTTTTAGAAGATTGTACTGAGGGAGAAGCTAAACAGGCCCATGTGAAAAAGGAGAATGTGAGGGACATGATGTAATGGCTAAACTAATTACAGGATGAAATAAGAAAACTATACCAAGTTCAAGATATGTGATAGCAATCTCTTCTAATTTTTAGTTTTTATACAAGCAAAATGTAAGTTATATTTTTCTTACAGAAGCGATAGCTTAATTTTAAATGTTTTCAGTAAAGTTTTGCAGGCATTCAAGATTGTTTAAATCTCTGATGATGCTGTAAAAACCCTCTTTTGTTCTTGACTCACTCATGGTTCATCACCTGTAGTTCATCGCCTGTGGTTCAAATATAAAAATAGAATATGACCTAATCAGATGTACCCTAAATCAAGGGCTCTGTAAATACTCTGTAACTTGGACTAGAGATGTCTTCTGGTCTCATGTCAAACTACATCTGGAAGGGACAGAAGTCCCCAGGCTTGGTAACATATCAATTCATTGTTGTCTTGTAAATTGGTTCCTTTTACCTTAAGTGCTACGTTTGAAAATACGTGTTAAAGTGAATTCTTGTCTTGAGTGCTCTTTTCTTCTAAACTGTTGTCTGTCCCTATACTCTCATTTGAGTGGGAGGCTGATTGATGAAGCTCAAACTGGCTGAATCAGACCTTACGAGACTCAGGCCTTTGCTAACAGAAATCAAAGGTTTGAGATGTAAAGCGACGTACCTGTGACATGACTTCTTAATTTCCAGGGGTCACATGAAATAGAATCCCTTCATTTGACTCCGGGAATAACAGGGCCATAGGTGCTCATGAGAAAGGGAAAAGAACTGGATTTCCCCAGGAGGTGAACCTGACCAGCGGGACTGAGGGGAGAGCCCGTCTCAGAGGAACTGGGTGGGGAGGCCTGGAGAGACCTTGGCTTCATCATCCCCCAGTCACCTCCAGAAACAGCTCCTTCTGTTGCTTTTTCAGTCTGTCCTTGTCAGAAATAATGGAATGAATGTATGGAGAGCAAAACAAGAGAGATTACTGAAGGAATAACAGATGAGAAGGGAGGTAAGGACTTCAGTAACAATGTGCAGATGCTGCAAACCTGAAAGGGGGAGAAGCATTTCATGGTCATGAGGATTGAAACATACTTGGAGTTATGCTATGTCACTCATGCAAAACTTGTTGAGAAACCTCCAGAACTCGTTTTTATTTTATTCGATACAATGGGCTATGGTCCATGACTGAATTTGTTCTGATTAGTGCAGTAATTTTATGATGTATTGCTAAGGGAACATTACTTTGCTATTTCTGAAAGGTGTAATACCTCGTGTTTACAGGGAAACAATTTACAGGGAACTTTCACACCTATTACATTTCTTTGTTTCTCTTAGTTACCTTTGTGTAAGGTACAAGTAGTTCCATTTTAGAGAGGAGGAATCTGGGTCTTGGGAATTCCCTGCCTTGGCTGAGCCCACAGGGGCTGCAGTGGGCAGAGCTGAGGCGGGAACCCACATCCCTGACTCTTGCATGCTTTCCTCCAAGCAAACATTCAATTCAACAGAGGCCTGAGATTCACTGAGTGTGTACTATGCTTCAGTATTTTGTGACTCATCCATATCAGTGATGTTCACAGTAAACATTGAGTTAATAATTGCAGAACCAATTGATTAACGTAAGAGGCCAGAAAAGTTCAGGTTTATAACCTTTTAGAACTTGAGTAAGCCTAGGTCTCGGTGAACTCTGCATTCAGGACAAAGAGAAACAGTTCTTCAGCTGCTTGGCTCACATAGCTCTGGACTCTAAAGAACTTTACTTCCTTATCAGGGGGCAAAACACACTCCAGGGCTCTCTTTAGAGCCATCATTTTATTCCCTGAGAGATGGGTGTCTACGTTCTGCTCTTCCTTCTGCTACTGAGCTCCTGCCTGGACCCTTCTCTTTCTATAAAAGAAAGAATCCAGATAATTAAGACACAGAAAGGATCTCAGTGACCCACTAATCTAAGCCTTCCTTTCTTTTAGGAATGGGGGTTCAGTGACGCAGTGAGGCGGTGCGTCCCCCGTGCATCAGCAGAGGAGCTTGTCTTAGAACCCAGGTTCCCCATCTCCCAGGTCAGGGGCTTCTCACACGGAGGAGCTTCCCCATCGCGGCCCACCTGGTGGACAAGGAGGGCATCTGCGGGAACCCGCCCCGGTCACAGGGTAACACAGACCTCGGCTTGGCAGGTATTGTGGATTAGAACGGTTTCTTTCTAAAGAAACTTTATCTAAATTTTATTTAAGTATACATTTACATAATTATATATGTTTAATTGGTTATGAGCAGATAGAGTATTTGGGGGTCTGGTACAAGAAATTAGGATGGTCTCATTCTCAGAATCTATTCATGTTTCACCAATAAGTCCCAATGAGACCCTATAGGTCCATTTCAGATTCCAGTTCATAATCTCATGCTGCAACTACTTGTCACTTCTCTTTCATCAACTGCAGTCTGGAAAAATTCCTCAGTCTTTCCTTGACTTCTGTGATTTTGCCACTTTGGAAGAGAACAAGTTTTGGATTTAAAAAATGTTCCTCTTTTGTGTTTGCCTGATATTTCCTCATGATTAGATTCAGGTTATGCACCTTTTGCAGGAATGATGTTTTTCTTCTCATTGCATCCTATTTCTTGAGAAGCAATTTCAGTCTGTTCCATTATGGACGATGCCAATGTTGATCACATCATAAGATGGTGTCTGACTGTCCCTTTCCTGTGAAGTTATTCTACTTACCTTGATAATTAAGTATTTTGTGAGTAGATTCTTTGAGACAATGTAGATGTAATTATCCATTTCTCATCAAGTTGTCAATTTATTCACTTATTTTATCAGTATGGAATCATGAGTTAAATTTTATTTAACTAGCATTATTTATTTTGATGCTGAAAGTGTCTCCTAATGATTGGATTTGGTATCTTTTTGACTTCCCATCAATTTTTGAGCTATTCCTTGTTTTCTCACACAGTAAGATATTGCAGGCTGTGGTGGTTCGGTGCATGTGTCAACTTAGCCAGGTGATGGTGTCCAGCTATCTGGTCAAGCCACCACTGGCCTGTCTGTTGCTGTGAGAACATTTCATGGACTTAAATCATCAGTATGTTGATTGAGTCTGTGGCTAATTATATCTGCATTTGGCCAAGGGAGTGTATTCTACAGTAAGAGACGTTTTAACCTAATCAATGGAAGACATTTAAAGGGAAGTTGATAGCTTCAGTGGACAAAAGAGAGAACTTTTGTGTCTGCTTCAGCCATCCAGCTCTCTCCTGGGGAATTCATCAAAGACCCTCATTGGAGTGACAGCTCGCTGCCCGCCCTATGGGATTGGGACTTGTATGTCCTGCCCTATGGAATTTGGACCCATGTATTCCCACAGTTGTGTGAGACACCTCTCTAAAATCTCATACTCTATAGATATCTCCTGTTAGTTCTGTTCCCTAGAGAACCCTGAGTAATACACAGGCTTATTCTATATTCTTCCTGTCTCAGCTCTCCAATGAGTGATTTCTAGAAGAAACCTTGCTTCTTTAGTTGAAAATGTTATGTAGAAGCCAAGATCTGTGCTCATTGCTACTGGGCTGTCACAGCTCCCAGGACTTCTCAGTGAACAGTGTAGTCTCTCTCTCTCTTTCAATATATATATAATGTACATATGTGTGTGTATATATAAGTGTATATATATATGATATAGATAATATGTATAGTACATATATACATTTATATGTATATTTACTACTATCTTTAACCCCAGAGCGGACACCCTCCTTACCCTGCTGGGGCTGCAGTGAGCCACAACAGCTCACCCTTCCTTGTGGACACCCTCCCCAACCTGATAAGGCACTGACACCTCATATCAGGCTACTCTCCTCACTCCGGGCTCTGAAACTCCACACCAGGGCACCCATCCATGGGGAAGCCCTTCTCACCTGCTCAGCCCCTGACACCCCACATCAGCAGCTGACCACATGTGGACACTCCCCTCAACCTGCTTGGGCTGTGATTCCCAAACAAGGCAGCTTCTGGTCCCTGCTACATGTGGGAGCCTTCTGCCTCCTGGGTGGTGACACCCTCCACAGGAATGCTGGGTGCTAAGTTCCCTCTCAGACAAGCAGCTCCATTCTCTGTGTTAATGCCTTCCTCATACCACTTGATTTCTTCTACCCTAATCCATAAACAGCTAATTAATTAATTGTGAAACCTCGAGGATAAAAGTTCATAGAAATTTTATAATGGGAAATCTTTGAAAAGACAATTTACTAAGAAAAATTCAACAGCTCAAAGGCACATGAAAAAGAATCACTATCACTATTCTTAAGGGACACACTAATGAAAAATCAGATACAAGTCACACTCCTACTAAAAAAGGCTAAATTCTAAAAGCATGAAAACAGATGTGCAAAAGTGTGAATAACCGAGAATGCTAAATCTCTGCTAAGGGAAATGTAAAGAGGGACAACCACTTTGGAAAAGGACCAGTAAAAACAACATCTTATTAGACCTGTTTTAAAGGGCTAGAAATGAAAGCAAGAGAAAGAGAGAAAGGGGAGGCCTGACTCCCAGACTAGTGGGGCCAGACTGGCCTACCTATCCTGGGCCCACAGGAGGGCAAGTTCAAGGGCCTCTGGGGCAACACTGTCTCCCCTCTCTGAACTGCAGACTCTACATCTGTACACAGTATCCACCTTCCCAAGCGCAGAACACTGCTCCTCAGGAGGTGGGTTTGGCTCACAGAAGCAAACAAACAAAAGCACCATGAGGGCCAGGACACTCTGTACCTCTCAGATCATCCAGTGAGGGAAGCAAATTGTGGAAAGGAGGAAGGGACACAGCCTGGGAGATTGAGGGTTAAACTGCCGCCTGCACCAGCACATCCCATAGCTTGTTTCTCTGCCTGCTCACCTACCATATGGGAGCACATTTGCAGGGCTAAGACAGGTAGAAAGCTTCTTCTAGATGTTGATTTTCAGGTTCCTTCTAAGTCCTGCCTCATATTTTCATGCTCTGTTCTAGTTCCTATCACCTCCACGTCCATCATCCCCTCTCACTTGGTTGTTGTGCCTTGAGAGCAGAGCCGTTCATCTAGGCTGCAGGATCAGGCCTCAGGCAGGCCACGGTCCTTTGGTGTCTACCTCCTTGTACAGGGGACTAGTGACAGGGGAGTTTGGGCTTCCCAGTGGATAGGACCTGGGACACAGTCACAAGAGCTGCGAGCACTACTGAGAAGACATTCCACATGGTGGACGTGCTGCGGCTGGTGTTGTGACCAGCGTCTGCATGTCCTCTCGGGACTCAGTCTAGAATGGTGTGGTTGATGGGGTATCAGGTTCTACCTCACTAGCCAAGCATCAAGGAAGGGCCTGGTGAAGGTGTGATGCTAGGGAGCTCAAAGGGTGGTGCTGGGGTCTGAATCATGTCCCCCAAATTGACATGCTGAAGTCCTAACCATGGTCCTGTGGGTGTGAACTCAGTGTAAACAGGATCTTAGAATGTGTTATTGGTTAAGGTGAGTCGTGAGTGAATAAGGGTGGGCTGTGATCCACTATGGTTGGAATCCTTACAAGGAGACCAGGAAGGGGACAGAAAGAGACAGATCACCATGGGACAGAAGCAGGTGCATCTAGAAGGCAAGGATCACCAGGACTGTATGCAAGTCAACACCAAGATGACTCCAGGAGAGAGAGTGGGCTGCCAATATGTGATTGTGGACTCCCAGCCTCCAAAACTGTGACATAAATTCCCGTTGTTGAAGCCAGCCTGTTCTGTGGTGTTTGTCATAGCAGCCTGGAAACTAAGACAAGTGGGAAAGGGCAGGGGCTTGGGCTGCCTCCCTGGCTCAGCCACTGCCCAGGTTTGCTTTGCTTCCCTGACACTTGCTTATGGCATTTTGAGAAGAGCCCCGTGCACTTAACTTGGAAATTCAATGAGCTGTTGATTCCCAAATGACCAGCAGAGGGCGACAGAAACCAGGTGCACAAAAAGGCCCGAGTCTTCCTGTCCCTCCCAGGGAAGTGCCCTGTGGAGATAATTAGGATTTCAGGCTTTTTCTTCCTCTCTGAATTTCTGCCTCAGTCCTCCTCTTCCCTTCACAAGGGTTTCTAAATTGTTAGCTCCTCACTCACATTTAAAAATATTCAATAAGTTTGGGCTCTGGGCCCTGTGTGTTCCAGGCCAGTGCAGGAGGCCGGGGGCCTGTGAGGTCCTCTCTCACTCAACCCGAGGCTCCTTGTCTGTTTCCCCCTGAGCTGGTCTTGGGACTCAAAGAAAAGGAGATCCCTCCTTTCCCTGAGACCTGCATTCGAGACCCTGCCCTTCCTAGAGAAATCTCTGGCCTGGACCACTTTCCCAGGGAGGTCATGAAAGGGCTTTGTGAGAAAGCTCAGCTCTAGGTGAGGGCCCACTGGGTTACTTGCCTTCCCTTCACCGTCGGTGGAATTTGCAGCTGCGTCAAGTGACCGGCGGGCATTGAAATCAGTTGCTAACCTGTTCCAGCCACTCTTTCTGGGGCAGGAGTTAACGTGGTGGAGAGGAAAAGGGGCCCTTTCATTTCTGTCCAGTGATGCAGTCAGGGAGGCCCACTTTCTGTGAATGGTGAGGAAGCTCGATCAGTCTAACGTTCCCACCGAAAACAGCTCCTAAATCTGGACAAGTTATTCCAACAACAACAGCGTGAGAATGGCTGGTGAGTCACACAGATCCAGCAGATGCTGAGGGGATTCCCTGTGAGGAAAGGAGCTGCAATGGGTGAGGTCTCTGAGTGTGCCACTTTCCATCCACAGACATGACCCAAGGCACAATGTATGATAAATGTCACAAAATGACAGAGGATCAAAGAGAATCTAAAATGCACTATACTGCTCGAATACACGTAATATGTCTTCAAAATAGACCCCCCAGAGTGAACCTCAAACTCAGATTCTTTCCTCATGAATTCTATCAAGGTATTGAAGAAACAAAGCCAACAATTCCAACCTTACACAACTCTTTCAGACCCAAGTCTGTTCTCCTCAGTTCTTGCGGCTTTAGCAAAGCTCTCTTCTTCTCCATCCCCTATGTGCCCACATTAAAACCCTGGGCCCAGGCATGACTCTGTCTCAGCCTGGCTGCTGGGCAACCTACTTCCATTCCTGATCCCCTAACTGTAAGACCCCAGACACCCGAAGGCCAGCCCGAGATGCTGCTGAAGACAGCAATATGTGAAGACAAAGGCCCTATTGTGAATACGTGGGGAAAAGAAGACAGGCCCAACATCCTAGAGGTGGGTCTCCTGGTGAGAGGGGCTGAGGTGAGCAGGACTAGACCATGCCTGCATCCCTCTTCCCTGAGAAGGTGAATTTTCCTGCACCTCCCAGAGCCCCGCGTAGCAAGAGGGCACTGGATATGGATGGGCCAGCCCTACTGGGAATATGTTAATGTACATGGTAAAGGGATTTAATCCTTGCTTAAATCAAGGATTTTGAGATGAGGAGCTTACCCTGGATTATGTGGTCAGTTTCCTGTGTACCCCAGAGCCCTAGTAAGAGGGAAGCAGGGGCATCAGAGTTAGTGGGAGGCTATGTGACAACAGAAGCGAGAGGCTGGAGCTATGTGAGGAAGTGGTCATGAGTCAGGGCAGCTGGAGGCTTCCAGAGGCTGAGAAAGGCAGGGACATGGAGCATTCCCTAGAGGCCCTGGACAGATTCAGCCCTGGTGACTTGATTGCAGCCAAATGAGACTGATCTTTGACTTCTGACCTCCAGAAACTTGTGTTGCTTTGAGGCACTAGGTTTGTGGTAATTTGTTACAGCAGCAATAAGAATTCACATTAGCATTATCCACTGCATAAGTTTTTGAGAAAGATTAATGTAAAACATGCAAAGTGCCAAAAATGTTGAAAGGAGAATAAAATATTGAGCGATAAGGAAAAAAAGAGGTGATGCAGGGGAGATTACAAATTACTGTAAGATACTTAGTGTGGGTGCATAGATAAAGTGACATTAGAACAAAGTACAAGACTGCCTGTTTGCACACATCTTTGCAAACACTATTTTCATTGTCAATCAATACAGTTTTAAAGATATGTAAGGTAGTTTATTTGCAATTTTTACTTTTAGGCTGTTTTCACATGTTAAATATTTATTTCCATTCCTTCTCCTTTAATCTGTCCTTTAAATTATTTCCCCATATTTCTGTTATTGCAGAGGTTTTCCTCTAAGATATATCGATTACTAGAAAAACAGAAAATTGTAGAATAAGATGTATAGTATGAATCTAAATTTGTAAAGAGCCATATTAATTCCATATGTCATATATTTATGAATTTATACTTATGTGTACAGATATATATATGTACACAAATACACATATTTGTTGTCTTAAAAATGCATGCCAAAGCTTAAGTGGCTTCCCCTGGGAGATGAACTGGGAGAAGGGTAATGCATGATGCCATTTCTCACTTGTTTACTTCAAGACAGAAGGAGGAAGACGATGACTATGTGAAATGTATAAAATGTTTGGACATCTATGTTTTGGCGATAACACATTGCTATTGACTTCAGGACCAAAGCATCAACTTGCCATCACATTTATGTTAAGTGTAAAACAATGTGGTGAAAAGTAGAAAAAGAATAAACCCTGAAGATATTGTCAAGAGATACTACTCTCTTCCTGGGGAGAGAAGACTAATAGCCAGAACACACAATTAGCAATATGGAAACATCCATCAATATTTGAACCTCAGCTAGCAACCAGGAAGTATTAAAGTAGTCCACATCTTCATTCAGTGTTGTAGTAACACCAACGTGGGGTCATGGAATCTAACACTTTATTAATCATTCGTTCCCATGTCTGATCCTCTCGATATTTCCCCACAATTGGAGCTGCTCCTTGATACACTTTCTCTCACCTTCAAACCCAAATCTCCAGTCACTGTATGCGGCACTCATCCAAATGACCTTCCGTCCAGTTCTCATCTACCACTTCTTGGTGCTCCCTTTAAGAAAACTGGCATGTCCTCCTTGGTCTCTTCCTTCCTTCCTTCCTTCCTTCCTTCCTTCCTTCCCTCCCTCCCTTCCTTCCTTCTTTCTTTTGCATTTCTTACTTTAAAATATGTAAAAGAAGGAAAGTCTCAGAACTGTCCCAGCAAAAATTAACACTTCTTTAGAACACACAGAACATAGTATAGTTGTGAATCGAAACACATTAATCATTTTTTGGGGGCTCTGTTTCACAGTGATACTACAGTAATAACTCAATATTAGATACATTATTAAGGCATGTGGTGGTCAATATAAAAATGACTAAGTGGGAGAACAACAGGTAAATCTGTGCAGCGAAGCACAGGAAAGTGTCTTTAATGGAGGTTGGATTCTCCCTGGATCTTCAGGGCATGGGGAGATGTGGAGGGGGGAGGTCAGAGGAGGCAACCCCAGTAGAGGGAGGGAGGTGAACGGTGCCCCAGGGGAGGGAAGCTGCAGACGGCACCGCAGCTGGCAGACGGCTGCCCCTTCGTTAGATAGGAACGAAGCAGAGCTGGTATGAAGGCGGCACAGAGGCAAGCCCCCTCTCAACTGGGGTGGTGTCGATGTCCTTTGGTTCAACCAGAGACTTCAGGGTAAAGTTCTGTAAAATGGTGGTGAGGAATAAAAACAGCTCCATGCGGGCCAGGCCCTCACCCATGCAAATTCATTTTCCTGGAAATCGGAAACACAGGGGAAGATGCTCCTTGAATGCCATGTTTCTGAACTACCACAGGACACTCAGTAACTGTACTACGAATGATTAACTTGATGGGTGAGTGGAAGGCAGGATGTCCAAAAGGGCAGTTGGATAGATAGGTGGACAGTGGGACAGAGACACTTGCTATCCACCTAATATCATTCTACAAATACTTATTGTAGAAATATTAAGTATTTGGCACTGTGCCAACTACTTCATTGCATATTCCCACATTATAGTGGTTCTTTGGACTTTTCAAGTTTCTGTCCATCTTTTTTCAGAATCACACCCACATTCCTTGTCCCAGTGGGACAAAGAGGGAAGGACGGGGAAGAGGGGGCTTACATATCTGTTTCCCTTTCTACCTCTGGCACAAAGTCAACTAAAGATTTTTTTCCTCATGAACCTTCAGAGGCATATGTCTAAACCTGTCACTCCCTCCCTTTAAAATTTTGAATGGCTCCTATGCCTGTCCTATGGGTTATGTCCAAATTATTTGACCTGGCCCTTTACATTCTGTTCCCAGTCTGATGATCTGTGATCTTTCCATCCAGTCTTCATCCACACCCTCAACTCTTAGCTCTCGCCAAACCCACCCCTCATCAATCTCCAACACATTAGACAGTTTCAAGCCATTTGCCATGCTGTTTCTTTTGACTCAGATGCCTTTCTCTTTTACTTCCTTTATAACTTAGTTCAAGTGTCATTTCATCTCTATAATCTTTGTGATCCCCTCAGAATTTCTGTAGAAATTTTGCCCTCACTGGATTTCCTCAGCATTATATTCAGGCTTCCTTTGAAACATGGATCAGTTTGCATCATAATTCTTTGTTTATTTACCTATCCACCACTCTAAAATGTGCACTCCTTGAAGGGAGGGTTCAGTTCTTGTCATCTTGGCATCTGCAGTGCCAGATACAAACCCAACATCAAAAGCCACAGAAAAACTTAAGGCAGTTCCATGTCCAGAGACTCAGCACACACTGCAGGAGTGGAGACCCATTACCCTATAGGGGGTCTGGAGGAAGAGTGAGGTACTCTGCAATCGTTGATGGTATCCCGCAATTCTCAGGGGTTTCTTGACCCTACAGTTTCTTGGCATGTAGCTCTGAAATTTTCCCTCTAAAGAAAACATCCTGTTGGTCCATGACTTTTGTAATCATGCCACAATCTTTCTTCTTTTCTTGCTTCCTGCCCCTTGTGACATAGATGAAGTGTCATTTCTTCTATTATAGTGTTGCTTATTCCATTTTGTGTGTCACTGTTGGGCATGTGAGAGACAAAAGCAGGCAACTACTTCTCTCAGGCCCTAATGTGGCCAGTGCTTCCCTCTCTCACAGCATAGTTCGTATTTGATTGTACTGATCTTTCCACTCATCTGCTTCTCTAACTGTGTTGTGCCTATTCTGAGTGCCTATCCTTTCTTATGGGTACTTATGTTCCCAAAGTCATCTAAGGAGTGAGGGGCACCACATAGAAGATACTCAGCAAAGCTGTGGTATTTGTGTGACCTTCTCAGGACAGGTGACGACAGTTCGGATGAGTGTCACCTTCTAGGAGGAACTTTTGGTAGCTCAGTGATGTATCTGGAGGGAGAATTCAATCAACCCATTCTCTAGCTTTCCCATTTTGGAAGAAAGAACTGGGTCAGCTCCCCAAAGTCCAACCCATCTCGCCCAAGAATGCGGATGTACCCTGTGGTGGGCGCGTGCCTGGGCATTGGCAGAAGTGCTCCTGACTGTGCACAAAGAGCAGCTCTCCAAGCCCCAGGCTATGCAGCACCCAACTTCCAACTGATCCCATAAGATATCTTGTCTTCTGGAGTAGAGATGGACATAAATTTCTATTTCCTGTTGAGAAAGGCATGAAGTAAACTTCATGAAGTAAACTTGTCATTCTTATCCAGAAAGTGGCCAGGATCTAACCTCTCTGGTTGGGAAATTCTTTTTTATTGCGCATCACAGAAGTCAGTGATATGATTATATTTGTGCCCTAGAATGGACAGATAGATAAATTGAATAATAAAGAATCCACAGTGCTGGAGGAAATATAGAAAATCACTTAGTCCAATCTTTTTGTTCTATAGGTGAGAAAACCCCGGTCCAAAGAAGGACAGTGACATTTCCAGCAAGGCAGACTGAGTAATAAGCAGGGATGCAGTTAAGGTCAGTGGCAATGATCTTGCCAAAATGGCCTCCTATATTTTGAGATACTGAGCTCTTGAGTACTTGAGTGCCAAAGTTCTGAATTCTCTCTCCTTGTAACCAAGCTGGATCAAGCAGCACCTGCTCTATTTCATCACATCTGGTTTACCACATCTTATATGTGGTTTATGTTTTAAAATAGAAGTCTCTGCTGGTTCTTGAAATGCCAGATATAACTGGAATCTGTTCATAGGGTTTTTGGAATAAAGGTGTGATGTAATTAAAAATGACCCTCCCTGGGATAATAAATACAGTAATAACTGTCAAATGTTAATAATGCAATTCATTTTCTTAATTTAAAAATATGGAAGAGCTTTCTTTGCAGATGAATACAAGCCAAATAAGGGATAGTAAAATTAGAAATAACATCCTTTTAAAGCAATTCAGGTAAGGATCACCAATTCAGGCTAGGATCATCAATTAATGGTACATCTATTGGGTGAATGGTTTGGAAACAGGATAGTCACAATGTCTTAAAATACCAAACCAGAGATTGTTATTAATTACATAAGAAAAACAGCACATCTGATATGGAGAAACCTGACAGACATCTCTTACTAAGGGAGGAACTTAGTATCACCCATAATAGGATAGCCTGATATCGTGTGCCCCACCTCCCTGATGCGATGCTATAGGACAAACACATCACCTATGCAGTTTTCTTGTCGAAAGCACATAACTGGGATCTAATCTCATGAAATATATCACTGAAATCAGATTGAGAAACATTTTACACATCAATTTCCTGGACTCTTCAAAAATGTCAATGTACTGAATGAAACAAACATGCAAAGAAAAAAGGAAAGTAATTTAGTTAGTCACAGAGGAGAAATAAGTTTAATAATAATTCTCAATAAAATCTTGAAAAAGGAAATCTTTTCCTGGGTGTGACTATGGGTGAGAAAAAAGTGGACTGGAAGTCCTGACCATTGACTGGGGCAAGATCCTTTGCTTCTTGGTAATGGCCTCAATTTCTGCTTCCCAGAGATGGCATAGAAATTGTACCCTTAGCAAATGTACAGCCCTTTCTTTAGTATCGAAATAGGATTTTTAGTTATTTCTATTTTTATTATAATTTTAATTTGTGCTTGCATCAATTGGGATAAAGTAGCTTGTTGCCTATCAATGAGAATGTCCGAATAAATACAGAAACCATGTGTTAGAAGGCTTCAGAAAACTGACAAGACAAAAATTTGAGTCAAGGTTGCAGAGATAGAAGGAACTTGGAGAGGTAAGCTGACAGGTGCAGTCAATTTTAGGCTGTGTTCAGTTCCAGTTTTGAAGGAGGCCTAGAGATTTATATCCTTCTGTCATCCTAGTGGAGGTGGGATAAACCCTTTCTGGAAGAAGAGAAATACTATCTGAGCCTCCGCATTTTTTGTATGTAATCTCTATTATTTAACCAAAAATTACAGGGCATTCCAAGACAGAATTTAGAGGTCACAAACAGAAGAGAAAATGGGGTGAGAGGCAATAAAAATAGACCCATTGTAGGGAATATTTCCCACCTAGTTTGAGGCAAGCATTACCTCCATATCAGAAATCTGAAAAGGAAAGTTTGAGAAAGAAAGATTATAGAAAAATTTCTTTTATGAATATAAATACAAAATGTAGCAAATAAAACCCAGGTGTATATGTGTGTGTGTCTGTGTGTGTGTCTGTGTGTGTGTGTCTGTATTTAGTGGGGAAATAAGGGCCAAAATAGAGGACTGTATTTAAGAATCCTCCATTTGACAAAAATTATAAATCCATTAATGACGGAAAACATGCAGACGTAAGAGGGGGATCTTCCTTAATCTGATAAAGAATATAGACAAAAATATATATAAAATATCATTTTCAACGGTGAGATATTAAATCCCGATTCCTTCTTAAAGACCCAAAACAAAGCAAAACAAAACAAAACAAAACAAAACATAAATGCCTATTACTCTCACTTCAAGTCTGCAACTATCCTGGTAATCCTTGTCAGTGCAATAACGCAAAGTCAGGGGAATTGGAAAATAAGAAACAAAATAAATATGAATGCAGCTTGCATTATTGTGTACATAGAAATTCCAAATGAATATGCAGACAACGTATTAGCAATATTAAGTGAAGTTGTCAATGTTACTAGATATACTATTAAATTAACAAAATAAATTCTATTTCCATATACCAGAAAAAATTGGAAAGGTCATTTAAAATAATCACACAATTTATAATAACATCAAAATGTTAATTGCATAGGGAAAAGCCTATAAACAATGTGCAGGCCACTGCACTGAGAACAAAAATTATTGAGAAAATTGAAGAAAGCACAAACAAATTGGGAACATTTACCATATTCAAGAATTGAAAGATTCAACATGTCAAGAAGTCAATTCTTTCCAATTTGTTCTATACATTTAAAGCCATTCAAACAAAATTATTAGAACAGTGGTTTTGGAAATTGACAACTTGATATTAAAGTAAACAGCTAAGAGGGGCTGGAACAATATTAAAGAAGAACAAATTTGGAAGCCGTAGGCTGCCAGCTATCAGAATCTGTGGAAAGCTTTATAATCCCTAACTGGAAATGACACAAAATCCATCATGCTGTCATGTGTATGATTATTGCACATTTTTCATCTCCCCTGAGGGCAGAGCATTGGAATCATACTGTGAACATGAGAACTTCAAATGCACTGAGGTGCAGGGTAGGGGAAACAAATCTTATCTTGGGGATGACATAGTTTCTGAATTTAATGTCACTGATCACTGCATGGGGCAGGTTGGTGGGCAGGAGGTCAATGTATCCCTGGATCTCGTGCACCAAGGCATCCGTGTAGGGCATGCTGCTCCTGTCGTGCATGCAGGGGCTCCGGTGTCTGCCAACCACGCGGTCAATCTCTGCCTGGATTTTAGCTGATAAGACACAAGTAAGAACTGATGGCAAAGGAGAAAAATTCACATGTGCCATAGCAACTCAGGGTTGCATGAAGTGTTGCAAGTGTCCCCAAATTGTTATAAACATAAATTATATGCCCACAGAACACCTAGACATAGAGAAAATTGCTATAATATATGTACATATAACTTTCCTAAAAGCTAGGCATTAAGATAAGTCTACAAATACCTACATATTAGAACACAGGATGACCAATACATGGAAATAATGAAATGTTTCAAAATATAAATAGTATATAAGTGATTCAAGAAATTACTGTCCTTGCAGTCAGAAAAACAGAAGTCCAATATTAATTTTATATTAATATAATACACAGTGTTTTAAAAATTATATTTTACTCCTGGATCTAGATGGACATTTGTGTTTGCTTGTGTGTGTCT
Source organism: Choloepus didactylus (assembly GCF_015220235.1). Lineage (NCBI taxonomy): Eukaryota > Metazoa > Chordata > Mammalia > Pilosa > Megalonychidae > Choloepus > Choloepus didactylus. The sequence goes on from NC_051321.1 coordinate 38,881,305, forward strand.
GTATGTGTGCAATTTATAATAGTACCTTCTCTATCCTCCCCACCCCAAAAAAACCTCCACTTTCAACCATTCTTGTGATTTCTTTTGAAATGTGTGTTCAAATTTCTAAGTAATCACACTTGCTACCACTATTACTTAATTAATCATTTTTAGATAATATCTAATGACTTTTTGTTCAAAGAAATTAGTGATTTACATCTTTGCCACTACCCCATGCAAACACAGACACACAACCACAAACATCCACACACACATGCAACCCTTTCCCCAATAGATTTAAATCACAATTTTTGGATATATTAATAGTCATTATTTACATAATTAGGACTACATAAATGTTCTCTGGTAAGATAATTATAATTATGCTTCATTTTGTGTACGTATTTGCCCTTAAAAATATATCTTTATTTTAATTCCTAGCTTTCTAGTTGATGATTTAGAATGATTTCTAACTGATCCTGTAGCTGTTTCAAATTCCTGGCAATAATTTCCCAAGTGCTCAGGTCTCAAAATAATCTATCACATCTCTTTTGTTGTTGTCTCTCACCGCTGCTGTATCACACAGTCCATTCTAACTGGTTCTTTCCCAGGCCTGGTGCCCAGCGGCCTCCCTGAAACTCCATTCTCGTACCCAGGTTCTCCTCACTCCTGGAGCCCATGACTTCCTCTGATTTGGTTTCAGACATTTGGATGGAGCAAATACTCCAGAATCTTTATGAGAAAATGAAAAGAAAGGGTACAATTTTTGCAAACTTTCTGTTAATACACAAAATGACAATTGCTCATGAGAATCCTGATGCCGTTTTGATTGCTAATTTTTTATATGATACAAATATGATACTGAGAGATTAGGAAATGAGAGAAGGTCATATGTGCCATGTGGAAAGACAGCTAACTCATCATCTTCTATAGTATGAAAGCAATAGATAAGTACTTATTTTCTTCTCCAAAATTTTTAATGATTTTCTCTTAAACCCAATGTTCTGAATTTCCATGACACTATGTCTTGGACAGATGCTTGTACTTCATTCTCTTTCTGGACACTTGGTGAGAATTTTCTATCTGGATGTCAGAGAATGGAAGTCTTTCCTTTGTTGCTATTCACACCCTGCAGTGGACTTCTGGCTGCTGGATTCCAGAACTCACGATGGGGAAAGCAGCTGAGGATCTCAGAATTCAAGAGGTAGACTCTTTCTTAACTCCTCTTTTTGGCTCTGCCCCTCATTCCTTCCCTGTCTCTGTCCATGTGCCTTAGTGCAGGACCTCTTAGTATACTTTCTCTAGAATAAGCCTCTATCCCTATACGGAGGGAGGGGGGCAGGAATTACATGCTGAAAGGAGTTGTAGAGCAAACTTGGTAGGGAAACCTTCCTATTTTTGGCTTCATTTTCTCTTACTACATTCTTCAACATTTTTTACTTCTAAATACCAGACTGATGGGGATTGCAAGGGTACAAACTGACTTTTCCTTATTGATAAATCTTCCTCATCTGATATTTACCTTGCTTTTCATCGTCTCTGCTTAGTTAGTTGTCACGTCTCCATCTGCTCTCTGTGTTACAGAAATTTATTGTAGGTTTATCAGCTTTTTCCTGTTCTCCTCTCCTTCAACTTTAAAAGTACTAATTCTCATTTATAATTAATTTATAGTTATTTCAGTAGTATCCTGATACAGAAAAAGGCAATGTGTATTGCTAATCTGTTAGGCATCGTTGGAATCTCTTTAAAGGTTAATTTCTAAGACTACACTATTTATAAAAGATAAAAGTATTGATAAAAGATCTCCTTATCATTGTGAGGACTGTATTTTTCAGACAGAGACTTCCAGAATAACAAACTATCCTTAGGCACATCTTCTCCCTAAACAGCAGGACCTTCTTTATGAAGCTAACTTTTTAGAGTACTTGCCAGATTGTGTACATTTTCCCAGGCTGCTTCCCTAAATTTCTGGAATTTCCAGAAATTTCCAGAAATTGTAGCTTAAGTCTTCAATAAGGAAGAATTCCGTCATTCCTGATCCAGCAATGAACACTGTATTTTCAGAATGAGGAGAGATTTCTACAAGCACATTCCTACCATTCAAGTGGCCTTTTCACTAACAACATTAGGCAAATTAGGCCAATGCAAATGTGTCTGCAGGAAATCATCTCCATTGGACCCCAGAGAGTGCACAAGAGCTTCAGAGCTTCTCGTTGTGCCCCCACAGTTCCTCACTCCTTTTATGAAAAGGTGTCTCATTTTTATTCCTTCATCAAAATTGGACAAATTACAGCTGGTGGCTGTGATAATGGATCTTCTCTAACACAGTCAAAATTAAGGACACTACAGTGCTTTGCCAACTTCTACGCCAAAATTCCCCCTACCCAGCATCTGTGGTCCTACCTGCAACCTCTGGGTACTTCAGCAGGAGCAGGAGTCCATATCTCAGGGTGGTGCTCATAGTCTTTGTCCCAGCACCAAATAGATCAGTTACAGTCACTGTCAAGTTTTCCATTGTAAATTCAGACTGTGGATTGTGTTTTTCCTAGGGATGATTTGATGGAATCATTAAATGAATTTGTTTGCCTGCATATTTAATTACAATGAATCCAAAATCACACAGATCATATTAAAGTTGAGGAAACAGAAAAACGGAGACTGCAGTATTTGAGGTATATTGGAGACTGTATGTTAGTTGGTCCAATCTTTATCTCTTACTCCTTTCAAACTAGCTTGCCTAAAAATTCCATTTCCCAGCCTAATTTAGAGTTGTGTTGGTCATGATATATAATTCATGCTGACACGATAAGAGCAGAACCCTGCTGGTGCCACTTTGCTCTTTACTTCTTAGTCCAAACACAGATGGGAACATGGAGGAGGGGCAGATACAACCTTGCTATGTGAGGATATGAGCATGAAGATGAAGGCCTAAGTAGGAAATACGGTAAAGAAAAATGGAAGGTACCTGATTTCATGATGTTTCAAGGTTACTGTGTTGGCCTTGTATGGACCCAAGTGACTCTTGGTAGGGGATAAATATAAACCCACTATTTCTTAAGCTATTCTTAATTGTGTTTTCTCTTATTTGTAGACTAACAATTGATAGAAAAGGGTAAATTAGGGTCATAACATGTAAGATGTTTTTAAGCCTGAATCAATGGTTGGCAATTTTCTTCAGTTAAAGAATTTATGGGCACTCAGTATTGACTGCAGACTCATTATGAAACTAAAGTTGTGCAAAAGATATTATGGTGGTGCAACCTAGAATGGACTATAGGCAGAGACTGAATTCACAAATCCAAGGGGGAGCCAGTGCTTCTGTATTCCACATGCGAGGCACTAGGCAACTTGCTCTCGGAAACATGGGCATGAATGGGTGGGAATAACCAAATGGAAGAGACACAACAAACATGACTACAGAGAGTTTGGGCATTAACTGTCCATGTAAATGAAGGAGAGAATGGGGTTAATGCAGATGCCGAGGCCAAGGGACTCACTGACTAGAGTTCCCATAAATTGAAGTTGGGAGAGTGAAACACACTTGACAAAGACAACTCTGGTTAACCCTTTCCTTCTCATTTTCCCAGACACGGTGCGCTATGATCTTTTCCATCTTCATTTTAAAGCTTGTTATTTTGTATTTTCTAACTTTTTAAATATTTCCATTTCATCTGAATTGAGTGTTCCAGTTCTCCTCAGGTAGCTTATTAGTTTCTCTAGAACAGGACCCCTGTACTTTAGTCATTTAACAATTCAGTTGTAAAATCTTCCATGCACACAATAGGGACATAAGCACTATTTGTCTGTTCTTTTAAACATCCCTGGTATGTACAGAATCAATCAAGGGACCACAACATACACAAGCAAACAACTGAATTTTCTTTGACACTTTACTGTTCCATTTTATTCGGGAAGCAATCAATATAGTCCCAAGGATTGTTAATGTCCAGGGATTCTTGGTGTTCTTTAATTATTTTCAAAGCAAATTTTTAAAAAAAATTCTATGTTTTTAGGTATTTTGTTGTGACTCCTGGGGAGATAATCTATGAGAACAGGGAAAGCATTGCAGAACTAAAAGAGAAAAATATCATTTATTTAAAAAAAAAATTAATGAAGACTTGTATCATAATGCCCAACTCTTGTTGAAACTGTAGCTGTAATGATGAATAAAGAAGCATCTCCATCTTGAATTCTGAGTGTGGATAGATTTGAGGGAGAACATTCTGACCAGAGGATCAAAGATGATAATCATTTCCTATACACATACGTCACATTTATAAAATAAAAGCATCTTTATGGCAATTTTCTCATTTTTACAACAATTCTTTCCTACAAGTTTGGAGTAAAGGATGGCATGGATTACTATGATCCACATTTTGCAGATAAGGACAAAGGGTAAGGGAATTTGGACAGCCTGGTGTAGAGCATAAAGCTTGTACCTTCTGTTTCTTTCTATTGAGCAGCCTCAGAAATAGAATTGGTATTGTAAAACATGGAGGCACTTGAGGGTACCATAAAACCCAGCTTTGCATTTTATAGATTTGGTGGCTGTGCACCAGAGCAGGTAAGTGACTACTCTAAGATCACACAACTATCATTTAGGTGGAGTCCAGGATAGACCAGCTCAGCCCAACTCAGACACCATAAAACCCAATCATATTGTCATCTAACCCAGTGACCTTTTCTGGTAGGGTCCAGCTGAAGCAGCAAACACCCCTACACCTTAGTCAGTGTTTCCTGGCAGCACCGTGGTCCCAAACATTCTCCCTCCTTGATATCCTAAATTAGGCTATTTCTGCTAAGTGATGTGATGAAGAGGTCTCCAAGTGTCGTTGAGAGGACAAGCTTTGTGGGCAATGGAAGCCTATCAGCAAAGGTCCTGGGTCTCCACTGAGTGCTATGGGCATGCTTTTGGGAAGTCACCAAGTACTTTATGGAAACTGGACTTTGAGTTTTAATTGAAAAATCACTGAACAGGGAACCAATGGTCTTGAATTTCAGCTCAATATTCTGGGCATGTTGTTTCTTGTATTGTAAAGAGCTTGCAAATCTTTCCCCGATGTTTGCTCTATGATGCCAAGTTCTGGGCAGGACTGTGGTGTTCAAACATTCATTTTACTGTTTGATCCATATAGATTTTAGAACTTGTCAGAGAAAAGAGAATAAACGGTTTCTCATGAAAAGGGATCTTGGTCTCACCTGGACCCATGGGGTGCTCAGAATCCTGGTGTTTTCATTGAGTTGTGCCATCATGGTAAGAAAATCCTGATCTGTGTATTCAAAGTGAGTGTGGAAAACAACAGAGCAGATCACATTGCAGGGAGCACAGCCCAGGATAAATGTGGGATCACAGGGAGACCCTAAAGAATTGAAAACATTTTTAAAACACCATTAAAATGTACATATAAACTCTTTGTCTTTGAGATACAGGAAATGATAATTTTAGAATCACTAAAATTAAAAGGTAATTTCAGAAGCACTAAAGCCGTGTCTATCTAGAAATTCTCTTATCAGTCAAAAAATTAGCATGCATAGAATCAACACCTCACTTTACCCCTCAACCTGAGTTGACCATTCCCTTTTAATTTTGACATGGTTTTCCAAATATCCCATTACCTCCACTGCATTTATTTATACCTTTCTAACCCAGCATGCCTAATATTTTGAAGGAAGAAAGAAAAAAAAGTAGAGGCCACTTTTCAAGATATCTAATAATTCAAATTATCAATGCAGAATCAATTCTGTCTTCAAAGCCTGTTGACAATTGAGGATTGATATAGGAAGGATGAGAATAGTTAGGAAGCTCACATTTTCGAAAACAAAATAAGTAGTTGATGGAACCGTATGTCAAACCACTGAGGGGAGATCTGAAGAGAGAGATTATGGGTAAATTCACTACTTGAAGTAATAAATGTGAAAAAATAAAAGCAATCGATATGTATAAGAAGAAAAATTACAAAAATGTATAAAACTTATGAGAAAACATGTTGCTTGCTGAAAATAAAAGGAAATCAAGTTTTTTTTCTTTCAAACTTGAAGAGCAATATTGAAAAAAAGATAATCGTGAACTAGTTGCATCCATTATTACCTATCAAAACCTCAAATTTAACTTATAGGGGCAAATCTTCCCTCTGTGTTGATATCTAGGACTTTGCTCTGTATTAGCCATCAACAGATCACAGTGTGTCATAATAAATTTTAAAAGTTGCCCACCATTTAGGTCAATTCAATCGTTTTAGAAATGGAAAAATTAAAGCAGAGGAAAATTTTCTTTTTCTGATGAAGATTTGTCAATGAAACAATTGTTATCAGTGATCAATAAGCTTTAGATGCAAAAAGCCCACAAATTCACAACTATAAAAATAACTAAGGTCAACTCGAATCAAGTGTTGTGAAGAAATGACAAGACACTGAATAGTAGGAACCCTTTTGTGATTTTCCGCTTCAATGCCAGGACCCTTTGCAAGTGCAATTGGACACCCTCCAGGGGAATAAGCTTTCTGAAAAGGTTTCCTCTAGCAAGGGAGGTGAAAGGTAATTTCGGAAGCCTCTGGGATTTCTTTGTGTGTGTGTTTGCGTGTGTGTGCATGTGTATGTGTGTGTGTGTGTGTGTGTGTGTGTGTGTGTGTGTGTGTGATTCATGGCTAAAATCTGATTTTCAGTCTTCCACTTCATTTCAAAGAGGGTGATTTAGAATCCAAGGCAAAAGTCAGAGTATTGAGGCAAGGATTTCCTAGGTTAGAAGAGCTGGCAGTGGGGGTACATAATTACCACGAAGGTTCTAACACAAAATCCAACAAAGAGGAGGGAAAAGATAGGCAGAGAAGGAAACAGAGGCAACTTATAGTTAGGCAAGACAGGGCAGGTGTTAATAATAATAGTCAAAATCTAGTTAAGTAAATCCTATTCAAGTCTGGTATTTATAGCCTGGTTTTTGTATATTTTATAGAATTATGGTTTAGCATATATTTCTTAAAATATATAAAGCAGTTGTGTGAGTAATGAGTAATGTTAAATAATTCATGTTGATAGTTTAAAAATCGTCCTGAGTTTAGAGGAAATTCACAATGGTGAGAGGTCCACTAGGAATCCACAGATAATCTTCGTGACAGGGCAGAGCTGCAGGCTCGGGCCTTGAAGAAACCCTTGGACATGCAGTGAGGCTGCCCATATACCTGTCGTCCAACTAAGGAGAAGCACAAGTCACATGTTTCATGCTCTGCCGGGAAATGAGAAGGTCATTCCCATGGTGTCCTGGATACGTGTTCCCTGGTGAAATGTTCTGGAACAGGTAACCCACAATGAAGCTATGGGGGAAACACTGCTCTTTAAATGTTGGAGAAAATGAGACTCAAAGCCCTCTATCTACATGTTGTTCTGATTTGCAAGTAAACAAACAGAGCTCAGGACAGAAAAGGATTAAATGAGCTTTGTATACCCACGCTGTACACTCAGTCATGCATATACACATACACATACGTGCACACACACACACACACACACACACACACACAAAGAAGCATAGAGACAAAGAAGCTCCCTTGGGGCTTTGCTTCAAACCCAGCCTCCTCCACCTGAGGGCTGATGCCGCTACTCTCAGGAGAGACCCTGCTGCTCCTGAAACGTCTCCAAGGATATCACCCAAGGATGCCTAAGAGGGTGGTCTATGACAGTTGGTAATAAGAGTAAAGAATCACCCACCGTTGGTTTTCCTCAGCTCCTCCACAAGGCAGCGGGCTTCTTCCTGAACACGGTCCTCAATGCTCCTCTTTCCCATCCCGAAATTCCTCAGGGTCATGAGGGAGAAGCGTCGGGTCTCCCTCCATGTCATTCCATTGCTGAACACGACTCCTACAAAGAAGGGACACAGGCACTAGGAAGGAGATGCTGGTCAAGGAAGAGGTTCTGGGCAGCCCTGCTATGGACCAGGCTGTCCTGAGGAGCAATTCAAGTCTCTGTTCAATCCCCTACTCCCCACCCCCATCACCACTGCCCAACACAGGCACACATCCACCTACCTAGTCCTTTAGAAGTTCTTTCACCCAGTGGGAAACTGCCCCTTCCAGAAAACTCCTCTCCATGATCAACCAGAGCTTCCTTCACTGCTTCATACCCATGCAGCACCAGAGTGGGCTTCCAGCCCAAATATAGAGTGAACACAGGGCCATAGGTTTTAGAGAGCTGGGAAATGGGAAGGAGATGCAGATATTAGCAAAGAAGTGGCTGTTTGGTCTCTATCTTGTGCATATATTGTGCAGACTGATGTTATGAGAACATTGTTGATGGTTTTATTCTGGCACATACAGTTTTAAATATTCTGAATGTTTATATATAAGCATGTTGGTTATTTCTGGAGGGTGTCTGATGTGCCAGGCAATGGTATCATCAATACTGTGAGCACGGTTTATTTAGCCTTACTTTACAGATAAAGAAATTAAGGTTTAGTGAATTTAAATTTTGCATCCATGAACACCCATATAATAAATAGAAGACACATTTTGGTCTGTCTTGATCGATGTCTGATGCCTAATGAGTTTATCACTTCACAATGCCCATTTTGGATCAGTACCCAACTGATGGCATTGGGATCTCCTGGAAACCTCTTCACATGGGGATTCTATTCGGTAGCTGTGTGATGAGGCCTAGAAATCTGTATTTTTAAAAACTACCCGAGATGACTCCAAGCCCAGTGCATTTGAGTTCTGCTGGTGTTGCTAACACAGAAAGAGAGCGGGCGCCACAGAGGCTGTGCCGGGACAGGCAGCATCTCCTTCCACCCTGCAGGCTCCAGAGGCCACAGGCAGCAGCTTCTCGCAGAGCCCAAAAGGTTTCTGTCCCCACCCAGTGGGCCCTGACAGAGAACTTTCTTTCATTCACTGATGCTGTCCTGAGCCCACATAGCTATTTCCTTGACATCAGATCCAGTTTGCTCCTTCAGAGGAGATTAGTTTTTATGGCTCATCCAAGCAAAACACATGGTTTATACAGTGGATGGCTTCTTGAATGAAATCTGCAACCACAAAAACACTTCTATTAACCTTGACCTTCAGCGTAGAAATCACAGCCAAGAATGGATACAGTGAAGGGCAGCAACATGCCCTACTTTTCTTCTTGTCCACTGTTGATTTGACTCTACCCTATGATGGCCTAAGTGTTCCTTTTCTTGCAAAACGCTTTATTTCATTCCATTATTTCTGACATTGACAGAAAAACAAAAACAAAAACAAAACAAGAAAATCTACAGGGGAATTTTCACCTTACAATGGTCTATTTTAATACGTGACTCCAAAGATGCATTTTATTTACTCTCAGGAGCTGACTTACCATTTGCAAGGCAGTGGAGGAGCCTAAAGCATACTTACCTTGCTCAAAGATTTGCTGATGTGCTTAGCATTTAACTGTAAGATATTTCCAATAATTGGGAGAGGAGTGGGGCCAGGCGGGAGCTTCCCGTTCCCATAGGTCTGTTTCCAGAGGGAAAGGAGAAGCAAACAGGGGAGACAGAGAACCAGAGCCACGACTGGATCCATCGGAACCTTTTCTTCTTACTAAGACAACTATGAACGTGCAGTCTAAAGCCTTTATATCACTCCACACTCTTTGACATTATAAAGTGACCAGTCAGGTAAATCCACTTGGATCCTTTCTGATTGGTCTTTGGCTCACTGGTAAAGATTTAAAAGCAGTGTTCTTTAGTCTCGTTTTCCTTTTTTTCCAAGGCTGCAACCTGGAGATGATTATTTAATTGGTCTTGGGTGGGACCAATTTAAATTTAAATTAAAAAACAATAACACCCCTGGCAGTTCCTGAAATAAATGATTTGATTAAAAAATTGCCAAACATTCTCAATTCTTAAACTAATAATCCACTGGGAACTTATGATTTGAGGGTAATCCTTGTAATTTAGGCATTGCATTTAAAAATGTTTCTCCTGTTATGCTTTATCAAACACTATAATCATTTTGTCCTTGAAAATGGAAGCATTTTGAAATGTTTTAATGTACTATACTGACATCACAGCTGCCTAAACATAAAATAGCTAATATAAAACTTTATTCATACACCTTGGATGATCAAACATGATTCAAGTAATTAATAAATGCTGTGTAAATATCCACTCCCCTTACCATTAACTACCCCCTCCAAACAAACAAACAAGCAAACAAACAAACAAACAAACAAAAAACAACAAATGAGGGAAAGGAAAGCTCTGGGTGAACAGGAAACCTGTTCAGTATCACATAGCTCATCAGTGCCAGAACTGGGATTTGAACCTAGGTATTCTGATGCTCATCATGGTGCATTCTTTCTTACACCACAGCTTCCTCAAGAACAATTTTAGCCAGACAAAAAAAGCCCCCTAATATTAGTTAGTCAAAATGCATACACCATTGGCTGTCGCAGGATAATATCTCTCCTGAGGAATCTGAAAATGAGGATGCTAACTCCTTCTCTCTATGTAAGGATCAGATAAGTGAGGAGCCTTGCTGCTCTCATATACTACCTAATGCTTTCTGTTCTGATGGTAAAGAGCCAGTTATTCCTTCTGATATAGAAATATATTCATCGGAACTTTATACCCCAAAATACTCAGGTATAATTTGCAAATGATAAAAAGTGGAAAGGCCTTACTCTGTAAACTGGGATAGATGATTCATATCCTTCCAGTCCTATGTTAGAAAACTGTGCTGAGGGAGAAACAGGTTCAAGTAAAAAAAGGAGGAAGTGAGGACATGATGTAATGGCTAAACTAATTACAGGATGAAATAAGAAACTTTACTAAGTTAGATATAAGTAATAGTCCTCTCTCTTCTAACTTTTAGTTTTTATCTAAGTAAAGTATATGGTATATTGCTCTTACAGAAGTCATAGCTTATTAGAAATGTTTTCCATTAAGTTTTGCAGGCATTCAAGATTAAGTTTAAATGTCTGATGACACTGTGAACACCCTCCTTTGTTCTTGACTCACTTGTGGTTCATCACCTGTAGTTCATCACCTGTGGTTCAAATATAAAAATAGAATATGACTTAACTGGATGTACCCTAAATCAAAGGCTCAGCAAATACTCCATAACTTGGACTAGAGAGGTCTGCTGCTCTCACATCCAACTACATCTGGAAGGGACAGAGGTCCCCAGGCTTAGTAATGTGTTGATTCATTTTTGCCTTGTAAACTTGTTCCTTTTACAAGTTTTTGCTTCTTTAATACATGTGTTGAATTTGAATTCTTGTCTTAAGTGCTCTTTACTTTTAAACTATTGTCTGCCCCATACTCTTATTTGAGTAGGAGGTTACTTGAAGCCCAGGAATACTCCAGAAATAACAGGGCCATAGGTGCTCACAAGAAGGAAAATGGACTGGATTTCTCCCTCTATCCATCACTGTGGAGTGAACCTGCTCAGCGTGACTGAGGGGAGAGCCTGTGTCAGAGGAGCTGGGGGGGAGGGCTGGAGAGACCATGGCTTAGTCACTTCCCAGTCACCTCCAGACACAGCTGCTTCTGTTGCTTATTTTCTCTTTGCCAGAAATAATGGGATGAAGTAATGGGCAGTAAAGAAAGGAGATTATTGAAGGAACAAGTGCAATAGGGGGTAAGGAAGTCATTAAAAATGTGCAGATGCTGCAAACCTGAAAGGGGGAGAAGCATTTCATGGTCATGAGGATTGAAACATACCTAGAGTTATGCTGTGTCACTCATGGCAAAACTTCTCCAGAAACATCCAGAGCTTGTTTTTACTTTATTTTATTCAATGTGTCACAGTCCATTACTAACTGTTTTCTAACTGATGAGTGCAGTTATTTTTTAGTTTGTTGCTAAGAGAACGTTACTTTGTTCTTTCTAAAAGGATTAATACCTCATGTTTACAGGGAAACAGACAATTTAAAAGAACTTTCACACCTATTACATTTCTTTGTTTCTCCCAATTACCTTTGCCTAAGATACAAATATTTCCATTTTAGAGAGAAGGAATCTGGCTGTTGGGGATTCCCTGCCTTGGCTGAGCCCACAGGGGCTGCAGTGGGCAGAACTACAGCTGGAACCCGTGTCCCTGACTCTTGCATGCTTTCCTCCAAGCAAACATTCAATTCAATAGAGGGCACTGAGATTTACTGAGTGTGTACTATGCTTCAGTATTTTGCAACTCATCCATATCAGTGATGTTCACAGTAAACATTGAGTTAATAATTGCAGAAGCAATCGATTACAGAAAGAGGCCAGAAAAGTTCAGGTTTATAACCTTTTAGAACTTGGGTAAGCCTAGGTCTTGCTGAACTCTCCATCTAGAACAAAGAGAAACAGTTCTTCAGCTGCTTGGCTCACATAGCTCTGGACTCTAAGGAACTTTACTTCCTTATCAGGGGGCAAAACACACTCCAGGGCTTTCTTTAGAGCCATCATTTTATTCTCTGAGAGATGGGTGTCTATGTTCTGCTCCTCCTTCTCCTGCTGAGCTCCTGCCTGGTCCCTTCTGTTTCTATAGAATGAAGGAATCCAGATAATTTAGACACAGAAAGGATCTCAGTGACCCACTAATCTAAGCCTTCCTTTCTTTTAGGAATGGGGGTTCAGTGACGCAGTGAGGCGGTGTGTCCCCTGTGCATCAGCAGAGGAGCTTGTCTTAGAACCCAGGTTCCCCATCTCCCAGGTCAGGGGCTTCTCACACGGAGGAGCTTCCCCATCGCGGCCCACCTGGCGGACAGGGAGGGCATCTGCGGGAACCCGCCCCAGTCACAGGGCAACACAGACCTCGGCTTGGCTGGCATTGTGGATTAGATTGATTTCTTTCCAAGGAAACTTTAACTTTTATGTAAGTATACATTTACATAATTATACATATTTAATTGGTTACAAGCAGATAGAAATGTTGTGATTCTGGTACAGGAAATTAGGATGGTCTCATTTTCATATCTATTCGTGTTTCACCAATAAGTCCCAATGAGACCCTATAGGTCCATGTCAGATTCCAGTTCATAATCTCATGCTGCAACTACTTGTCATTTCTCTTTCATCAACTGCAGTCTTGAATAATTCCTCAGTGATATTGCCACTTTCGAAGAGAATAGTTTGTGGTTTTATAAAATATCCCTCTATTGGGTTTGTCTGATGTTCGCTCACGATTAGATTCAGGTTATGCATCTTTGGCAGGAATGATGTTTTTCTTCTCATTGCATCCTATTAGGTGACAAAAAATTTCAGTCTGTTCCATTATGGATGACGCCCATGTTGATCCCATCATAAGATGGTGTCTGTAAGTGCCCTTCCCTGTGAAGTTATTCTTCTTACCCTCAGAATTAAGAAGTATTTTCTGGGTAGATTCTTTGAAACTATGTAGATGTAACTATCCATTCCTCATGAACTTGTGAGTTTAGTCACTTATTTTATCAGTATGAAATCATGAGTTAAATTTTATTCAATGGGCTATGGTCCATTAATATAATTATTTATTTTGGTTCTGAAATTGTCTCTTAATGATTGGATTTGGTATCCTTTTGACTGTTCCCATCATTTTTTGAGCTGTTCCTTTTTTTCTCACACCGTAAGGTACTCAGGCTTTGGTGGCTGGGTGCATGTGTCAACTTGGCCAGGTGATTGTGCCCAGCTGTCTGGCCAAGCAACCACTGGCCTGTCTGTTGATGTGAGAACATTTCATGGACTTAAATCATCAGTACATTGATTGAATCTGTGCCTAATTACATCTGCAGTTAGCCAAGGGAGTGTCTTCCTCAGTAAGAGACATTTAACCTAATTAGTGGAAGGCATTTAAAGGGAAGGTGATAGATTCAGTGGACAAAAGAGAGAACTTTTGTGTCTGCTTCAGCCATCCAGTCTCTCCTGGGAAATTCATCGAAGACCCTCATTGGAGTGACAACTCGCTGCCTGCCCTATGGAATTTGGACTTTGGTGTCCTGCCCTAGGGATTTTGGACTCTTGCATCCTCACAGTTGCATGAGACACGTTTATAAAATCTCATACTGTTAATAGATATCTCCTGTTGCTTCTGTTTCCCTAAGAACCCTGACTAATACACAGGGTATATATTTTTCCTGTCCCAGCTCTCCAATCAGTGATTTCTCCAAGGATGCTTGGTTCTTTTAGTTGAAAATGTTCTGTAGAAGCCAAGATCTGTGCTCATTGCTACTGGGCTGTCACAGCTCCCAGGACTTCTCAGTAAACAGTGCAGTCTCTCTCTCTCTATATATATATATAATATATATGTTTGTGTATATATATGTATATATATGTGATATAGATAGATAATATCGATACTACATGTATACATTTGTATGTATATTTACTACTATCTTTATCTACAAATACTGACAACTATAAATTCATTCTGGTACATCTTATTCTAATTCAACACCACAAGTTTCATTCTAGTTTTTCCCCCTTTCCTTATTTATTACTTTCTTTGCTGACAGTAGGAAACTTGGATCTCATTATCTTTAATGTGTTTACATACTTGATCAATTCCCCTTTGGAAACAGCCCCCTATTTCTGCCTCCTCACCCTCCCCAGAACGGACACCCTCCTTACCCTGCTGGGGCTACAATGAGCCACAGCAGCCCTCCCTTCCTTGTGGACACCTTCCCCACCCTGATAAAGCACTGACACCTCGTATCAGGCTACTCTCCTCACTCTGGGCTCTGAAACCACACCAGGGCACCCATCCGTGGTGGAAGCCCTTCTCCCCTGTTCATCCCCTGACACCCCACATCAGCAGCTGACCACATGTGGACACTCCCCTCAACCTGCTTGGGCTGTGATTCCCCAAACAAGGCAGCTTCTGGCCCCTGCTCCATGTGGGAGCCTCCTGCCTCCTGGGTGGTGACACCCTCCACAGGAATGCTGGGTGCTAAGTTCCCTCTCAGACAAGCAGCCCCATTCTCTTTGTTAATGCCATCCTCACCCCACTTTAGTTGTGTTACCCTAATCCATAAACAGTTAAATAATTAATTGTGAAACCCAAAGGATAAAAGTTCACAGAAATTTTAAAATGAGAACACCTCAAAAAGACAATTTACAAAGAAAAAATACAACAGCTCAAGAAGTACATGAAAAAGAATCAACATCGCTGTTCTTAGGGGACACACTAATGAAAAATCAGATACAACTCACACTTCTATTAAAAAAATCTAAATTTTAAAAGCATGAAAACAGATGTGCAAAAATGTGAATAACCGAGAAATGCTATATCTCTGCTAAGGGAAATGTAAAAAGAGACAACCACTTTGGAAAAGGACTAAGTAAAAACCACATCTTATTAGACCTGTTTCAGAGGGCTAGAAATTATAGAAAGAGAGAGAACAAGGGGTCACCTGCCTCCCAGGCTAGTGGGGCCCAACTGGCCTGACCTATCCTGAGCCTACAGGAGGGCAAATTTAAGGGCATCTGGGGCAACGCCGGCTCCCCTCTCTGAACTGCAGACTCCACAACTGCACACAGTATCCACCTTCCCATGCCCAGAGCACTGCTCCTCAGGAGCTGAGTTTGGGTCACATAAATAAGCAAATATAAGCTCCATGAGAGCCAGGACACTCTGTACCTATCAGACCATTCAGTGAGTGAAGCAATGATGGAAGGGAGGGAGGGACACAGCCTGGGAGATTGAGGGTTAAACTGCAGACTGCACTAGCACATCCCATAGCTTGTTTCTCTGCTTGCTGACCTACCATTTGGGAGCACATTTGCAGAGCTAAGACAGGTAGAAAGCTTCTTCTAGATGTTGATTTTCAGGTTCCCTTCTAAGCTTTGCCTCATATTTTCATGGTCTGTTCTAGTTCCTATGACCTCCACGTCCATCATCCCCTCTCACTTGGTTGTTGAGCCTTGACAGCAGAGGCATGTATCTTGGCCTCATGATTTGACCTCAGAACTTCCTTGTACAGGTGACTAGTGACAGGGGAGTTTGGGCTCCCCAGTGGACAGGACCTGGGACACAGTCACAAGAGCTGTGAACATTACTGAGGAGCCATTCTGTACCAGCGTCTGCATGTCCTGTCCGGGACTCAGTCTAGGAGGGAGTGGCTGATGGAGTGTCAGGTTCTACCTCACTGGCCAAGCGTCAAGGACAGGCCTGGTGAAGGTGTGCTGCTGGGGAGGTCAAAGGGTGGTGCTGGGGTCTGAATTATGTCCCCAAAACCAACATGCTCAAGTCCTAACCACGGTCCTGTGGGTGTGAAGTCAGTGTAAACAGAATCTTGGAATGTGTTACGGTGTGTCGTGAGTGAATAAGGGTGGGCTGTGATCCACTGTGGCTGGAATCCTTACAAGTAGGAGAGGGAGACCAGGGAGACCAGGCAGAAAGAGACAGATCACCATGGGACAGAAGCAGGTGCATTTAGAAGCCAAGGAGCACCAGGATTGTAGGCAAGTCACCACCAGAATGACTCCAGGAGAGAGCATGGGCTGCTGATATGTGACTTTGGACTCCCAGCCTCCAAAACTGCAACATAAATTCCTGTTGTTGAAGCCAGCCTGTTCTGTGGTATTTTTCATAGCAGCCTGGAAACTACAACAAGTGGGAGAGGGCAGGGGCTTGGGCTGCCTCCCTGGCTCAGCCACTGCCCAGGTTGCTTTGCTTCCCTGACACTTGCTTCTGGCATTTTGAGAAGAGCCCCGTGCACTTAACTTGGAAATTCAATGAGATGTTGATTCCCAAATGACCAGCAGAGGGCGACAGAAACCAGGTGCACAAAAAGGCCCGAGTCTTCCTGTCCCTCCCAGGAAGTGCCCTGTGGCGACAATTAGGAGTTCAGGCTTTTTCTCCCTCTCTGAATTTCTGCCTCAGTCCTCCTCTTCCCTTAACAAGGGTTTCTAAATTGTTAGCTCCTCACTCACAGTTAAAAATATTCAGTAAGTTTGGGCTCTGGGCCCTGTGTGTTCCAGGCCAGTGCAGGAGGCCGGGGGCCTGTGAGATCCTCTCTCACTCAACCCGAGGCTCCTTGTCTGTTTCCCCCTGAGCTGGTCTTGGGACTCAAAGAAAAGGAGATCCCTCCTTTCCCTGAGACCTGCATTCGAGACCCTGCCCTTCCTAGAGAAATCTCTGGCCTGGACCACTTTCCCAGGGAGGTCGTGAAAGGGCTTTGTGAGAAAGCTCAGCTCTAGGTGAGGGCCCACTGGGTTTCTTGCCTTCCCTTCACCGTTGGTGGAATTTGCAGCTGTGTGAAGTGCTCCGCGGGCATTGAAATCAGTTGCTAACCTGTTCCCAGCCACTCTTTCTGGGGCAGGAGTTAACGTGGTGGAGAGGAAAAGGGGCCCTTTCATTTCTGTCCAGTGATGCAGTCAGGGAGGCCCACTTTCTGCAAATGGTGAGGAAGCTCGATTAGTCTAATGTTCCCAATAAAAACAGCTCCTAAATCTGGATGAGTTATTCCAAAGACAATAGCATGTGAGAGGCTGGTGAGTCATACAGGTCCAGCAGATCCTGAGGGGATTCCCTGTGAGGAAAGGAGCTGCAATGGGTGAGGTCTCTGAGTGTGCCACTTTCCATCCACGGACATGACCCAAGGCACAATGTATGATAAATGTCACAAAATGACAGAGGATCAAAGAGAATCTAAAATGCACTATACTGATCAAAGACACTGAATTTGTCATCAAAATAGACCCCCAAGAGTGAACCTCAAACTCAGATTCTTTCCTTGTGAATTCTATCAAGGTATTGAAGAAACAATACCAGCCATTCCAACCTTACACAACTCTTTCAGACCCAAGTCTGTTCTCCTCTGTTCCTGCGGCTTCTCCAAGGCTCTCTTCTTCACCAACCCCCATGTGCCCACATTAAAACCCTGGGCCTAGGCATGAGTCTGTCTAAGATTTGCTGCTGGGCAGAAAGTTAAGGGAGAAGGAGCACTTGAATATTTATGGTAGAAAACCATGAATAGATGGGAACCCCAAGACCTGGGGACAGTCAGATGGCCTCCAATTTTTGGAGCTCCATTACAAACCTTGATTTGGCTGAACATGAAAGTGCTGTGACATGGCCCACTGAAGACTTTGAGAGCTGCTTTGCTCAGAATGGTTTTGGCTGTGGACAAGACTCCAGTTTGGCACAGCCTCTGGCCTGCTGTCTGTAGTGTGAGAGTGGCAAAGACCCAAGTCTGTTCTCCTCAGTTCTGTGGCTTCAGCAAGGCTCTCTTCTTCTCCATCCCCCCATGTGCCCACATTAAAACCCTGGGGCCAGGCATGACTCTGTCTCAGCCTGGCTGCTGGGCAGAGCTGCTTCGACTCCTGATCCCCTAACTGTAAGACCCCAGACACCCAAGGGCCAGCCCAAGAAGCCGCTGAAGACAGCAATATGTGAAGCCCAAGGCCAGATTGTGAACAGGTGGAGACAAGGAGACAGGTCCATCATCCTAGAGGTGGATCTCCTGGTGAGTAGGGGCTGAGGTGAACAGGACTAGCCCATGCCTGCCTCTGTCTTCCCTGAGATGGTGAATTTACCTGCACCTTCCAGACCCCCGCATAGCAAGAGAGCACTGGACATGGATGGGCCAGCCCTACTGGGAATATGTTATAATACATGGTAAAAGGGATTTAATCCTTGCTTAAATCAAGGATTTTGAGATAAGGAGCTTACCCTGGATTATCTGGTCAGTTCCCTGTGTACACCAGAGCCCCAGTAAGAGGGAAGCAGGGGCATCACAGTTAGCGGGAGGCTATGTGACAACAGAAGTGAGAAGCTGGAGTTATCTGAGGAAGGGGTCATGAGGTACGGATGCTGGCAGATTCCAGAGGCTGAGAAAGGCAGGGACATGGAGCGTCCCCTAGAGCCCCTGGACAGATCCAGCTCTGGTGACTTGATTGCAGCCAAATGAGACTGATTTTTGACTTCTGACCTCGACAAATGTAAGATGATAACTTATGTTGCTTTAAGGCACTAGGTTTGTGGTAATTTGTTACAACAGCAATAGGCGTTGACCTAATCATTATCTACTTCAAAAGTTTATGAGAAAGATTAATGTAAAACATGAATAGTGCCAAAAATGGTGAAAGGAGAATAAAATATTGAGTGATAAGGAAAAAAGAGGTGATGGAAGGGAGATTACAAAATTTCATTAAGATACTTAGGGTGGGATGCATAGAAAAAGTGACATTAGAATGAATGACAAGACTGCCTGTTTGTCCACATTTTGTAAACACTATTTTCATTGCCAATCAATATAGTTGAAAGGTATGTAATGTAATTTATTTGCAGTTTTTATTTTTAAGTTGTTTTCACATGTTAGTCATTTCCATTTCTTCTTTAATCTGTCTTTTGAATTATTTGCCCATATTTCTGTTATAATAGAGGTTTTCCTCTAAAATATATTGCTTACTAGAAAAACAGCAAATTGTAGAATAATGTGTATAGTATGAATATAAATTTGTAAAGAACCATGTTAATCCCATATGTCATATCATTTATGAATTCATACTTATGGATACATATGTGTACAGATATATATGTACACCAGTACACATATTGGTTCTCTTAAAAATGCATGCCAAAGCTTAAGTGGCTTCCCCTGGGAGGTGAACTGGGAGAAGGGTAATGCATGATGCCATTTCTCACATCTTTATTTCAAGACAGAAGGAAGAAAAACATGACTATGTGAAGTGTATAAAATGTTTGGACGTCTGTGTTTTGCAGATAACACAAAGCTAATGACTTCAGGACCAAAGCATCAACTTGCCATCACACTTATGTTAAGAGGAAAACACTGTGGTGAAAACTCAAAAAAGAATAAAGCCTGATGATATTGTCAAGAGATACTGCTGTCTTCCTGGGGAGAGAAGACTAATAGCCAGAACACATGATTAGCAATATGGAGACATCCTTCAATATTTGAACCTCAGTTAACAAACAGGAAGTATTAAAGTAATTGAAATCTTCATTTAGTGTTGTAGAAACACAAATGTGGGGTTACGGACTCCAACACTTAATGTTCATTCTTGCCCACGGCTGATCCTCTCGATATTTCCCCACAATTGGAGCTGCTCCTTGATACACTTTCTCTCATGTTCAAACTCAAATCTCCAGTCACTGTATGCGGCACTCATCCAAATGACCTTCCGTCCAGTTCTCATCTACCACCTCTTGGTGCTCCCTTGAAGAAAACTGGCATGTCCTCCTTGTTCTTTCTTTCTTCCTTCCTTTCTTTCCCCCTTCCCTTCCCTCCCCTCCCTCCCCCTCCCCTCCCCTCCCTTCCCGTCCCTTCCCTTCTTCTTTTTTTCCTTACTTTAAAATATACAAAAGAAGGAACGTCTCAGAACTGTCCCAGCAAAAATTAACACTTCTTTAGAACACAGAGGACATAGTATAGTTGTGAATGGACACACATTAATCATTTTTTTTGCTCTGTTTCACAGTGATACCACAGTAATAACTCAATATTAGATACATTATTAAGGTATGTGGTGGTCAATATAAAAATCACTAAGTGGGAGAACAACAGGTAAATTTCTGTAGCGAAGCACAGGAAAGTGCTTTAATGGAGGTTGGATTCTCCCTGGATCTTCAGGGCATGGGGAGATGTGGAGGGGGGAGGTCAGAGGAGGCAACCCCAGTAGAGGGAGGGAGGTGAACGGTGCCCCAGGGGAGGGAAGCTGCAGACGGCACCGCAGCTGGCAGACGGCTGCCCCTTCCTTAGATAGGAACGAAGCAGAGCTGGTATGAAGGCTGCACAGAGGCAAAGCCACTCTCAACTGGGGTGGTGTCGATGTCCTTTGGTTCAACCAGAGACTTCAGGGTAAAGTTCTGTAAAATGGTGGTGAGGAATAAAAACAGCTCCATGCGGGCCAGGCCCTCACCCACGCAAAGTCGTTTTCCTGGAAATCGGAAACACAGGGGAAGATGCTCCTTGAATGCCATGTTTCTGAACTATCACAGAACACTCAGTAACTGTATTATGAATGATTAACTTGATGGGTGAGTGGAAGGCAGGATGTCCAAAAGGGCAGTTGGATAGATAGGTGGACAGAGGGACAGAAACACTTGTCCACCTAGTATCATTCTACAAATACTTATAGTAGAAATTTTTAAGTACTCAACACTGTGCCAACTACATCATTGAGTATTCCCACATTATAATGGCTCTTTGGATGTTTTAAGTTTCTGTCAATCTTTTTTGAGAATCACACCCACATTCCTTGCCCAGGTGGGACAAAGGGGGAAGGACTGGGAAGAGGGGGCTTACATATCTGTTTCCCTTTCTACCTCTGGCACAAAGTCAACTAATGATTTTTTTCCTCATGTACCTTCAAAGTCGTATGTCTAAACCTGTCACTCCCTGACTTTAAAATTTTGAATGGCTCCTATGCCTTTCCTATGGGCTATGTCCAAATTGTTTGACCTGGCCCTTTACATTCTGTTCCCAGTCTGATGTTCTGTGATCTTTCCATCCAGTCTTCATTCACACCCTCAACTCTCAGCTCTCGCCAAACCCACCCCTCATCAATCTCCAACACATTAGGCAGTTTCAAGCCATGTGCCATGCTGTTTCTTTTGACTGAGATGCCTTTCTCTTCTACTTCCTTCATAACCGAGGTCAAATGTCATTTCCTCTTTATAATCCTTGTGATCCCCTCAGGAACCCTGTAGAAATTCTGCCCTCACTGGATTTCCTCAGCATTCTATTCAGGCTTCCACTGCAACATGGATCAGTTTGTATCATAATTCTTTGTTTATTTACTTATCTACCCACTAAAATGTGCATTCCTTGAAGGGAAGGTTCAGTCCTTGTCATTTTGGCATCCACAGTGCCAGATACAAACCCAGCATCAAAAGCCACAGAAAAACTTAAGGCAGTTCCATGTCCAGAGACTCAGCACACACTGCAGGAGTGGAGACCCATTACCCAATAGGGGGTCTTCTAGGAAGAGCAAGGGGCTCTGCAATCATTGATGGTATTCTGCAATTCTCAAGGGTTTCTTGACCTCACAGTTCCTTGGCAGGTACTTCTGAAATTTTCCCTCTAAAGCAAACATCCTGTTCCTTTCCCTGTGGTCCATGACTTTTGTAATCACGCCGTGATCTCTCTTCTTTCCTTGCTCCCTGCTCCTTGTGACATAGCTGAAATGTCATTTCTTCTATTATAGTGTTGCTTATTCCATTTTGTGTGTCACTGTTGGGCACGTGAGAGAAGAAAGCAGGCAACTACTTCTCTCGGCCCCCAGTGTGGCCAGTGCTTCCCTCTCTCACAGCACAGGTCGTATTTGATTGCACTGATCTTTCCACTCATCTGCTTCTCTAACTGTGTTGTGCCTATTCTGAATGCCTATCCTTTCTTGTGGGTACTTATGTTCCCAAAGTCATCTAAGGGGTGAGGGGGGCACCACATAGAAGATACTCAGCAAAGCTGTGGTATTTGTGTGACCTTCTCTGGGCAGGTGAGGACAGTCCGGATGAGTGTCACCTTCTAGGAGGAACTTTTGGTTAGCTCAGTGATGTATCTGGAGGGAGAATTCAATCAACCCATTCTCTATCTTTCCCATTTGGGAAGAAAGAACTGGGTCAGCTCCCCAAAGTCCCACCGATCTGGCCCAAGAATGTGGATGTACCCTGTGGTGAGTGTGTGCCTGGGCATTGGCAGAAGTGCTCCTGACTGTGCACAAAGAGCAGTTCTCTGAGCCCCAGGCTATGCAGCACCCAACTTCCAAAAGATCCCATAAGATATCTCATCCCCTGAAGTAGAGATGGACATAAATTTCTATTACCTGTTGAGAAAGGCATGAAGTACTCACTCTTCCTAAAGTTGCCACTCTTATCCAGAAAGTGGCCAGGATCAAATGTCTCTGGGTTGGGAAATTCTTTGTTATTGTGTATCACAGAAGTCAGCAATGTGATTATGTTTGTGCCCTAGAATGGACAGATAGATAAATTGAATTATAAAGAATTCACGGTGCTGGAGGAAATATAGGAAATCATTTAGTCCAATCTTTTTGTTCTATAGGTGAAGAAACCTAGGTCCAAAGAAGGGCAGTGACATTTCCAGCAAGACAGACCAAGTATAATAAGCAGGGATGCATTTAATGTCAGTGGCAATGATCTTGCTAAAATTCCCTCCAATAGTCTGAGGTACTGAGCTCTTGAGTACTTGAGTGCCAAAGTTCTGAATCCTCTCTCCATGTAACCAAGCTGGATCAAGCAGCACCTGCTCTATTTCATCGCATCTGGTTTACCACATCTTATATATGATTTATGTTTTAAAATAGAAGTCTCTGCTGGTTCTTGAAATGGCAGAAATAACTGAAATCTATTCACAGGGTTTTTGGAATAAAGGTGTGATGTAATTAAAAATGACTTTTCCTGGGATAATAAATACAGTAATAACTGTCAAATGTTAATAATGCAATTCATTTTCTTAATTTAAAAATATGGAAGAGCTTTCTTTGCAGATGAATACAAGCCAAATAAGGGATAGTAAAATTAGAAATAACATCCTTTTAAAGCAATTCAGGTAAGGATCACCAATTCAGGCTAGGATCATCAATTAATGGTACATCTGTTGGGTGAACAGTTTGGAAACAGGATATTCACAATGTCTTAAAGTACCATGCCAGAGATTGTTATTAATTACATAAGAAAAACAGCACATCTGAAATGGAGAGAGCTGGCAGACGTCTCTTACTAAGGGAGGAACTTAGCATCACCCATAATGGGATAGCCTGATATTGTGTCCCCCACCTCCCTGAAGCGATGCTATAGGAGAAACACATCACCTATGTAGTTTATTTGCCAAAAGCACATAGCTGGGATCTAATCTCATGAAATATATCACCGAAATCAGATTGAGAAACATTTTACACGTCAATTTCCTGGACTCTTCAAAAATGTCAATGTACTGAAGGAAACAAACATGCAAAGAAACAAAGAAAACAAAAGGGACAAGATAAAATACTAAATAAAATACAATAAATCAATTTATTTTTTAAAATATAAAATAAAATGAATAAAATAGGAAGAAGAATAATAGAATATAGATTACCAGGGGTTGGGTTGGGTGTAGGGAATGAGGAGTTAATGCTTCAAGTGTGCAGAGTTTCTATTTGGGTTGATGATAAATAACGTTTTGGTAATGGATGGTGCTGATGATGGCAGTCACAACACTGTGAACATAATCAACAGCACTGAATTATATATGTGGATATGGTTAAAAGGGGAGATTGTAAGTTGAACACATGTTAGTAGAATAAAAATTTAAAATAGAACTGTACAACACAGTGAACCCTATTGTAAATGATGGACTGTAGTTAACAGTACAATTATAAAAATGTTATTTCATGAGTTGTAATAAATCTAGCATGCTAATGCAAGGTGTTAATAATAGAATGTGAGATGGGATTTCTGTATTTTATGCATGATTTTTCTGTAAAACAACCAACTTCTTTAATAAAGAAAAGAAGAAGAATTCATGACATGTGAAAATATATGAAATTGAAATTTCAGTGTCCATGACTGTCGGCGCACAGCTTTCGGGCCACAATGGCAGTGCTGAGTAGTGGCAACAGAGAACTTACGGCCCACCAAATTAAAATTTTTACTATCTGACCTGTTCAAAAAGTTATCCAGCTCCCGTTTTACATCATTATCTCCACCTAATGCAGAGACTCCACCCTCTGGTAAAATACATTAGTCACCTGGCTGGTAGGAGGGGTACAAGCAACCGCTCAGAGCTGCATGTTCCTTAACCGGGTTGTCCCAGGCAGAAGAGATGGTGCCGTTGCCTCGGGGTCTGGACGTTCCAAGCTCAAAAGGCGTGAGCGGGAACACCAGCCCCGTGCAGAGGGATGCGAGGGCGTCGGCTCACAGAGCACTGCTCGGCTCCGGCGCCGTGTCCTGGATGGGTGAGATGGACAATCCCTATCTGATTCCTCAGTCGGTTTCCAATTTAGTCACACAGGAGACATAAGTTCAATAATAATTCTCAACCAAATATTAAAAAAAGAAAAGCTTTTCCTGGGTGTGACTTTGGGCGAGAAAAAAGTGGACTGGAAGTCCTGACCGTTGATTGGGGCAAGATCCTTTGATTCTTGGTAATGGCTTCAATTTCCTCTTCCCCAGAGATGGCACAGTAATTGCACCTTTAGCAAATGCACAGACGTTTCTTTAGTTTCAAAATAGGATTTTTAGTTGTATCTATTTTTATTATAATGTTAATTTGTGCTGGCATCAATTGGGATCAAGTAGCTTGTTGTATATCAAGGAGAATGTCTGAATAAATACAGAAACCACGTGTTAGAAGGCATCTGAAAACTGATGAGACAAAAATTGGAGTCAAGATGGCAGAGATGGAAAGAACTTGGAGAGGTAAGCTGACCTGCACCATCAATTTTAGACTGTGTTCATTTCCAGTTTTGAAGGCGGACAAGAGATATTAGATCATTCTGTCATCCTAGTAGAGGAGGGATGAACCCTTTCTGGAGGAAGACAAACATTATCTGAGCCTCTGTATTTTTCATATTTAATCTCTGTTATTTAACCAAAAATTACAGGGCATTCCAAGACAGAATTTAGAGGTCACAAACAGAAGAGAGAATGGGGTGAGAGGCAATAAAAATAGACCCACTGTAGGGAATATTTCCCACCTAGTTTGAGGCAAGCATTATCTCCATATGAGAAATTTAAAAAGAAAACTTTGAGAAAGAAAAATTGCAGAAAAATTTCTTTTGTGAATATAAATACAAAATGTAGCAAATAAAATTGAGGTGTGTGTGTATGTATCTAGTGGGGAAATAAGGGCCATAATAGAGTATTGTATTTGAGAATCCTCCGTTTGATAAAATTATAAACCCATTAAGGACAAAAAACATGCAAACATAAGAGAAGAAGGGCATCTTTCTTAATCTGATAAAGAATACAGACAAAAATATTTATAAAGCATCATTTTCAATGGTGAGATATTAAATCCCCATTCCCTCTTGGAGATCCAAAAGAAAACAAAACAAAACAAGAATGCCTATTACTATCACTTCTGTTCAACAAATATCCTGGAAATCCTTGTCAGTGTAATAATGCAAAGAGTAATGAAAGTCAGGAGAATTGGAAAATAGAAACAAAATAAATATTAATCCAGCTTGCATTATTGTGTACATAGAAATTCCAAATGAATATACAAACAACCTATTAGCAATATTAAGTGAATTTGTCAAGGTTACTAGATATATTATTAAATTCATAAAATTGATTCTATTCCATATACTAGAGAAAATTGGAAAGGTCATTTAAAATAATTACACAATTTATAATAACATCAAAAATATTAATTATGTAGGAAAAAGTCTAAAAACAATATGCAGGCCACCGCACTGAGAACAAAATTTTTGAGAAAGTTGAGGAAAGCATAAACAAATTGGGAGCTTTTATCATATTCAGTAATTGAAAGATTCAACATGTCAAGAAGTCAGTTCTTTCCAATTTGATCTATAGATTTCATGCCATTCTAACAAAATTCCTAGCACAGTGTTTTTGGAAATCAATAATCTGATATTAAAGTAAACAGCTAAGAGGGGCCAGAACAATATTAAAGAAGAACAAGAAATTTGGAAGACTAAGGCTGGAAGATACCACAATCTGTTGGAAAGCTTTATAATCCCAAACTGGAAACAACACAAAATCCATCATGCTGTCATATGTATGATTATTGCATGTTTCTCATTTCCCCTGAAGGCAGAGCATTGGAATCATACTGTGAACATGAGAACTTCAAATGCACTGAGGTGCAGGGTAGGGGAAACAAATCTTACCTTGGGGATGACGTAGTTTCTGAATTTAATATCACTGATCACTGCATGGGGCAGGTTGGTGGGCAGGAGGTCAATGTATCTCTGGATCTTGTGCACCACAGCATCCGGGTAGGGCATGCTGCTCCTGTCCTGCATGCAGGGGCTCCGGTGTCTGCCAACCATGCGGTCAATCTCTGCCTGGATTTTAGCTGATAAGACACAAGTAAGAACTGATGGCAAAGGAGAAAAATGCGCATTTGCCATAGCAATTCAAGGTTACATGAAGTATTACAAAAGTGTCCCAACATTGTTGTAAACATAAATTATATGCCCATAAGTACACCTAGACATAGAGAAAATTGCTATAATATATGTACATATAACTTTCCTACAAGCTAGGCATTAAGGTAATCTGTAAATACCTATACATTAGAACACAGGATGACCAATGCATAGCAATAATGAAATGTTTCAAAATATAAATAGTATATAATTGACTCAAGAAATTACTGTCCTTGCAGACAGAAAAACAGAAGTCCAATATTAATTTTACATTAAAATAATACATGGTGTTTTAAAAATTACATTCTACTTCTGGATCTATATGGACATGTGTTTGCTTGTGGGTGTGTGTGTGTGTGCAATTTATAACAGTACCTTCTCCATCCTCTCCACCCCAAAAAGACCTCCACTTTGAATTATTCTTGTGGTTTCTTTTGAAATGTATGTTCACATTTCTAAATAATCACACTTTCTACCACTATTTCTTAATTAATCATTTTTAGATAATATCTAAAGACTTTTTGTTCAAAGAGCTGAGTGATTTACATCTCTACCCCTCCCCCATGCAAACACAGACACACATCCACAAACACACACTCACACGTGCACGTGCACATGCACACACGTGCGCCTCCCTTTCCCCAAAATATTTAAATCACAATTTTTGGTTATATTAATGTTCATTATTTACATAATTAGGACTACATAAATGTTCTCTGGTGAGATAATTATAATTATGTTTCATTTTGTGTACATATTTGCCCTTAAAAATATATCTTTATTTTAATTCCTAGCTTTCTAGGTGATGATTTAGAATGATTTCTAACTGATCCTGTAGCTGTTTGAAACTTCTGGCAATAATTTCCAAGTGCTCAGGTCTCAGATAATTGATCACATCTCTTTTCTTATCTTCCCTCACAGCTGCTCTGCCACACAGTCCATCCTAACTGGTTCTTTCCCAGGCCTGGTGCCCAGCGGCCTCCCTGAAACTCCATTCTCCTACCCAGGTTCTCCTAACTCCTGGAGCCCATGGCTTCCTCTGATTTGGTTTCAGACATTTGAATGGAGCAAATCCTGAAGTATGTTTATGAGAAAATGAAAAGAAAGGGTACAATTTTCACAAACTTGCAGGTTTGAAACTCTTCCTTTCCTATAAATGCACAAAATGACAATTGCTCATGAGAATCCTGATGCTAATCCTTTATATATGATACAAATATCATATTGGGAGATTAGGAAATGAGAGAAGGGCATATGACCCATGTGGGAAGACAGCCAACTTTTTATCTTCTATAATAGGAAGCCAATAGGTAAGAGCTGATTTTCTCCTCTGAAAATTTCTTCCCTCTTTTTATTTAAAATTCAATTTTATTGATATTTTTCACAGACCATTCAATTATACAAAGTATACAATCAGTTGTTCATAGTACCATTATATAGCTGTGTGTTCATCACCACAACTAATTTTTTTCAATTTTTTTACTATTTTAGAATATTTTCATTACTCCACAAAAGAAATAAAAATAAAAAAGAAAACTCAAATCCTCCCATACCCCTGATCCTCCCCCGCCTCCATAATTGACTCATAGTATTGATATAGTACATTTGTTACTATTGATGAAGGAATGTTAAAATGCTATTAACTGTAGTACATAGTTTGCCATAGGTATATTTTTTCCCTACATACCCCTTCTAGTTAAAGTGTCATATATTTGTTCTAGTTCATGAAAGAGATTTCTAATATTTGTAGAGTTAATCATGGACGTTGTCCACCACAAGATTCACTCTGATATATATTCCCATCTTTTAAACTCCAACTTCCTTCTGGTGAAATATGTGATTCTCATCTTCCCCTTTCTACCACATTCACACACCATTCAGCACTGTTAGTTATTCTCACAATAACGTGCTACCATAACTTCTGTCCATTTCCAAACAGTAGAGTTCAACCTAGTTAAACATTCTGCTCATAATAAGCAATAACCCCCAATTCTTTAGCTTTGTTCTATATCCTGGTAAACTATATTTCATGTCTATGAGTTTGTATATTATAATTCGTTCATATGTGACACCATACAACATTTGCCCTTCTGTGTCTAACATATTTCACTCAATATAATGCCTTCAAGATTTCTTCATCAACCTGTTTTTTCTAAGATTGTTTTGTTCACAAACCATACATTCCATCCTAAGTAAACAATCAATGGTTCCCTGCATAATCCTGTATTTATGCATTCACCACCATCACCACTATCTATATAAGGACTTTTCCATTTTTTCCACAAAAAAAGAGGAAGAGTCAAAGAAGGTGGAGAGACAAAAGAAAAGGAAGAAGTAAGAAAAAAAGATGACAGCAAAAAAGTAACAAAGGAAATATATAATTAAAGTATAATAAGAGTCATACAACATAACCAATGCCAAGAGTCTCACACCCCTCCCTTATATGCCCCTTTAACAGACATCCAGCTTTCGTACATTGCCCCGCCACATCAAAGAAATCATAATACAATGTTTTCGCCAACTGTAGTCTCTAGTTTGCATTGATTATATATTTTCCCCAATACCACCCCATTTTTAACACCTGAAAGGTTGCATTCATTGGTTCTCTATCATGTAAAAACATATTTGTACATTTTATCACAATTGTTGAGCTCTCTATGTTTCACTAAGTTATACAGACCCAGTTTTTATTTTCCCTTTTTCCTTCTGGTGTTCCACATGCTTTAACCTTTGTCTTTCAACCATATTCACAGTCAACTTTGTTTAGTGTACTTACATTGTTGTGCTACCATCTCCCAAATTGTGCTCTAAACCTCTTACTCCTGTCTTTTCCTATTTGTCTGTAGTGTTCCCTTTAGTATTTCCTGTAGAGCAGGTATCTTGTTCACAAACTCTCTCATTGTCTATTTGTCAGAGAATATTTTAACCTCTCCCTGATATTTAAATGACAGTTTTGCTGGATATGGGATTCTTGGTTGGCAGTTTTTCTCTTTCAGTGTCTTAAATATATCCCACCACTTCCTTCTTGCCTCCATAGTTTCTACTGAGAAATCCACACATAGTCTTATCAAACCTTGCCTTGTATGTGATGGATCACTTTCCTCTTGCTGCTTTAAGGATTCTCTCTTTATCTGTGATGTTTGATAATCTGATTATTAAGTGTCTTGGCATAGGCCTATTCAGATCTATTCTGTTTGGGGTACACTGTGCTTCTTGGATCCATAGTTTTATGGCTTTCATAAGAGATGGGAAATTTTCATTGATTACATCCTGTATTATTGTTTCTGACCCTTTTCCCTTCTCTTCTCCTTCTGAGACACCCATGACATGTACATTCATTCACTTTCCATTGTCATTCAATTCCCTGAGACATTGCTCATATTTTCCCATTGTTTCCCCTATCTGTTCTTTTGTGTGTAAGATTTCAGGTGTCTTGTTCTCTGGTTCCTGAGTGTTTTCTTCTGCCTCTTGAAATCTGCTGTTGTATGTCTCCATTCTGTTTTTCATCCCTTGTATTGTGCCTTTCTTTTCCATAGATTCTGCCAAAAGTTTTTTCAAACTTTCTAGTTCTTCCTTATATTCACCCAGTGTTTTCTTTATATCCTTCATCTCTTTTTCCATATCTTCCCTAAACTTGTTGACTTAGTTTTTTTGTTGATTTAGCATATTTGTTTGAAAATCTTTAAATGATTGTTTCATTAAAGTGAAACAATATCTCAACTGTATCTCAACTGAGGTGTAAGTTTGTTCCTTTGATTGGGCCATATATTCATTTTTGCTTACGTAATTTGTAGTTTTCTTTGTCTAGGCATCTGGTTTCCTTGGTTACCCCAATAAGATTTTCCCAGAACAGAATGGGCTCAGGTCTCAGAAGGGGGATATATTCAGTATCAGGTTTCCCTGAGGGTGTGTCTTAGAAGATTCACGGAGTTTCCTGTGAGGCCTCTAGCTGCGGTGTTTTTCCTAACCTGCCCAGCAGGTGGTGCCTGTCAGCCTGTTGCTCCCCACTGGTGTAAGTCTTTAATTCATGTGGTCCCTTTAATTCTCAGTTTGAGTTGCTTCTGTTTTGACTGTTTTACCCCAGGCCCTGTGGCCTGTGTTCTGAAGGGAGGGTAAGCACTAGAGCTGGGCCCCACCTCCTTCCTCTTAGGGAAGATACACCCCCTAGGGAGTTAAGTTCTGAGCTTGAATTAATCCTTTGTCTTGCTGACTCTGTTAACTCCACCCCTGTGTGGATCAGAGCTCTGTGAACTGAAAAGGACTGAGGCTCTCTCCACCGAGTCACTCAGGTTGAGAGAGAGAAAAAAGGGAAAGAAAGCCCCTTTTCAGAGCCAGTCCAAGTCCCTGCAGTTTTGCCTATCAGCCAGAGATAACTCCTGGTCTTCTGGGCTCCCTTTCCTGGGAGACTGGAGTTTCTTGGCTTTCTAAGATCAGCTGTCTCTGAAGCCTCTGTACTTTTTTTAATTAAAAAAAAATTTTTTTCAGTCATCCCCATCTCCTTTCCACTGGATGTGACATCAGGTTACTTTGCTGCTTATTAAGGGTTTGTTTATGTTTGTAGCTTGCATTCTGCAGTCCACATCTGTTAATTAAAACCCAGTTGGAGGTAGGCTGAGCTATATTTGCTTGCTCCAGGAATACAGCTTTCTCCCACAATGAGGTCTTGCAGCTCAGCCTGCCATGGGGGAAGTGGGCTCCAGATGCAGTTCAGCAGTTTCTACTTACAGTTTTATGCTGTGATCTCAGTCATTCCACCTGTTCCAGGCTGGTGTACTATGGGTGGACAATCATGGTTGTATTCCAGCTGTTGTTCCAGATTATTTACTAGTTGTTCCTATTGTTTATTAGTTGCTCCATGGGAATAACTAAATTCCACACCTCTCTATGCTGCATCTTGCCCCTCCCCTCTTCTCTGAAATTTTTAATGATTTTCTCTTAAACCCGATGTTCTGAAATTCCACAACCCTGTGTCTTGGGCGGACGCTTGTATTTCATTCTCTTTCTGGACACTCAGCAAGAATTTTTTTCTGGATGTCAGAGAATGGAAGTCTTTCCTCTGGAGCTGTTCATGCTCTGCAATCAATTTCTGGCTGCTGGATTCCAGAACTCAGGATGAGGAACGCAGCTAAGGATCTCAGAATTCAAGAGGGGACTCTTTCCTAACCCTTCTTTTTAGCCCTGCCCCTCATTCCATCACTGTCTTTGCCCATGTTCCTGAGTGCAGGGCCTCTTAGTATACTTTCTCTAGAATAAGCCTCTATCTTTATATTTGTGTGTGGATGGGGGGTGGAATTACATGCTGAAAGGAGTTTTGGATCAAACTTGGGTGGGGAGACCCTCTTATTTTGGCTTCATTTTCTCTTGCTACATTCTTTAACATTTCGTACTTCTAAATACCAGACTGATGGGTATTGTCAGGGCAGAAATTGACTTTTCCTTATCAATAAATCTTCCTCATCTAACGTTTAGGTTACATTTCATCCTCTCTGCTGAGTTAGTTATCATGTCTCCATCTGGTCTCTGTGTTACAGAAATTTATTGAAGAGTTATCAGGTGTTTTCTGTTCTCCTCCAACTTTAAAAGCATTAATTCTCATTTACAATTACTTTATAGTTATTTCATAGGATCCTGATACAGAAAAATGCAATGTTTGTTGCTTACCTGCTATGCATAATTGGAATCTCTTTAAAGGTTAATTTGTAGTATTAAACTATTTATAAAAGACAAAAATTATTGATAAAATAGCTTCTTATCATTGCAAGTAGTGTGCTTTTTGGACACAGACTTCTGGAATAACAAAATACACTTAGGCACATCTTCTTCCTAAACAGCAGGACCTTCCTTAATGGCCTTATTTTTAGAGTACTTGTCAGACTGTGTACATTTTCCCAGGCTGCTTCCCTAAATTTCCAGAATTTCCAGAAATTGACATTCCAGAATTTCCAGAAATTGAAGCTTAGGGCTTCAATAAAGAAGAATTCCATTTTCCCTGACCCAGCAATAGAACACTGTATTTTCAGAATGAGGAGAGATTTCTACAAGCACATACCTACGATTCATGTGGCATTTTCACTAATAACAACATTATGCAATCTGAGGCCAATGCAAATGTGTCTGCAGGAAACCATCTCCATTGAACTCCAAAGAGTGCACAAGAGCTTCAGAGCTTCTCATGCTGCCCCCACAGTTCCTCACTCATTTTTTGAAATGGTGTCATTTTTTTAATCTTTCATGAAATTTCGACAAATTAAAGCTGGTGACTGTGCTAATGGATCTTCTCTAACACAGTCAACATTGAGGACACTACAGTGCTTTGCCAACTTCTATGCCAAAATTCCCCCTGCCCACCATCTGTGGTCCTACCTGCAACCTCTGGGTACTTCAGCAGGAGCAGGAGTCCATATCTCAGTGTGGGGCTTATAGTCTCTGTCCCAGCACCAAATAGATCATTTACATTGATAGTCAAGTTTTCCATGGTAAATTCAGACTGTGGATTGTGTTTTTCCTAGGGATGATTTGATGGAATCATTAGATGAATTTGTTTGCCTGCATATTTAATTACAATGAATCCAAAATCACACAGATTATTTTAAAGTTAAGGAAACAGAAAAATGGAGACTGCAGTGTTTGAAAAAATATTTCAAGGTATATTGGAGACTGTATGTTTGTTGGTCCGATCTTTGTCTCTTACTCCTTTCAACCTAGCTTCCCTAAAAATTCCATTTCCCATCCTAATTTAGAATTGTGTTGGCCATGCAATATAATTCATTCTGACGCGATATAAGCAGAACCCTGCTGGTCCCACTTTTCTCTTTACTTCTTAGTCCAAAGACAGATGGGAACATGGAGGATGGGCAGATACAATCTTGGGATGTGAGGATATGAGCATAAGATGATGGCCTAAATAGGAAATACTGTAAAGAAAAATGAAAGGTACGTGATTTCACGATGCTTTGAGGCTACTGTGTTGGCCTTGTATGGACCCAAGTGACTCTTGGTAGGGGATAAATATAAACCCACTATTTCTTAAGCTATTCTTAATTGTGTTTTCTCTTATTTGTAGACTAACAATTGATAGAAAAGGGTAAATTAGGGTCATAACATGTAAGATGTTTTTAAGCCTGTATCAATGTTTAGCAATTTTTTTCAGCTAAGGAATTTATGGGGACTCAGTATTGACTGCAGACTCATTATGAAACTAAAGTTGTGCAAAAGATATTATAGTGGTGCAACCTAGAATGGACTATAGGCAGAGACTGAATTCACAAATCCAAGGGGGAGCCAGTGCTTTTGTATTCCACATGTGAGGCACTAGGCAATTTGCTCTAGGAAACACGGGCATGAATGGGTGGGAATAACAAAATGGAAGAGACACAACAAACATGAATACAGAGAGTTTGGGCATTAACTGCCCATGTAAACGAAGGAGAGAATGAAGTTAATGCAGATTTCAAGGCCAAGGGACTCACTGACTAGAGTTCCCATAAATTGAAGTTGGGAGAGTGAAACGCACTTGACAAAGACAACTCTGGTTAACCCTTTCCTTCTCACTTTCCCAGACACTGTGTGCCATGATCTTTTCCTTCTTCATTTTAATGCTTGCTATGTTATATTTTCTAACCTTGTAATTGCTACATTTCATCTGAAGTGAGCATTCTTCTTCTCTTCCGGTAGCTTATTAGTGCCTTGAGAACAGGACCCATGTATTCTACTCATTTAACAATTCAATTGTAAAGTCTTCCATGCACACAATAGGGACATAAGCACTATTTGTCTGTTCTTTAAACATCCCTGGTATGTACAGAATCAATCAAGGGACCACAATATACACAAGCAAAGAACTGAATTTTCTTTGACACTTTACCTGTTCCATTTTGATCAGGAAACAATCAATATAGTCCCGAGGATTGTTAATGTCCAGGGATTCTTGGTGTTCTTTAATTTTTTTCAAAGTAAATTTTTTAAAAAATTCTACTTTTTTAAGTATTTTGTTGTGACTCCCAGGGAGATAATCTATGAGAACAGGGAACCATGGCAGAACTAAAAGAGAAAAAAATCAGTTATTTAAAAAAAACGTAATGATGATGTATCATAATGCCCAACTCTTGTTAGAAACTGGAGCTATAATGATGAATAAAAAAGCATCTCCATCTTGAAGTCTGTGTGCTAATAGATTTGAAGGAGAAAATTCTGACCAGAGGATCAAAGATGATAATCATTTCCTATATGCTTACATTACTTTTATAAAATAAAAGCATCTTTTTAGCAATTTTCTCATTTTTACAACAATTCTTTCCTACAAGTTTGGAGTAAAGGATGGCATGGATTACTATGATACACATTTTGTAGAAGAGGATAGAGGGTAAGTGAATTTGGATGGCCTGATGTAGAGCACAAAGCTAGTACCTGCTGTTTCTTTCTATCTACTAGCCTCATAAGTAGAATTGGTATTGTAAAACATGGAGGGACTTGAAGGTACCATAAAAGCCAGCTTTGCATTTTATAGATTTGGTGGCTGTGCACCAGAGCAGGTAAGTGACTACTCTAAGATCACACAACTATCATTTAGGCAGAGTCCAGGATAGACCAGCTCAGCCCAGCTCAGACAACATAAAACCCAATCATATTGTCATCTAACCCAGTGACCTTTTCTAGTAGGGTCCCAGCTGAATCAGCAAACACCCCTACACCTTAGTCTGTGTTTCCTGGCAGCACCGTGGTCCCAAAGATTCTCCCTCCTTGATATCCTGAATTAGGATATTTGTGCCAATAATGTGATGAAGAGGTCTGCAAGTCTTGTTGAGAGGACAAGCTTTGTGGGCGATAGAAGCCTATCAGCAAAGTTCTAGGGTATCCAATGAGCACTATGGGCATGCTTTTGGGAAGTCACCAAGTACTTTATGGAAAATGGACTTTGGAAAATCCACTGAACAGGGAGCCAATGATCTGGAATTTCAGCTCAATATTCTGGGCATGCGGTTTCTTGAATTGTATAAAGAGCTTGCCTATCTTTCCCCGATGTTTACTCTGTGATGCCAAGCTCTGGCCAGGACTGTGGTGTTCAAATACTCATTTCATAGTTTGCTTCAAATAGAATTTAGAACTTGTCAGAGAAAAGGGAATAAATGGTTTCTCAGGAAAAGGGATCTTGATCTCACCTGGGTCCATGGGGTGCTCAGAATCCTGATGTTTTCATTGAGTTGTGCCATCAAGGTAAGAAAATCCTGATCCATATAATCAAAATGTTTGTGGAAAACAACAGAGGAGATCACATTGCAGGGAGCACAGCCCAGGATAAAAGTGGGATCACAGGGAGACCCTAAAGAATTGAAAACATTTTTAAAACACCATTAAAATGTACATATAAAACTCTTTGTCTTTGAGATACAGGAAAAGATAATTTTAGAATCACTAAAATTATAAGGTAATTATAGAAGCACTAAAGCCGTATCTATCCAGAAATTCTATCAGTCAAAAATTCAGTATGCATAGAATCAATGACTCACTTTACCCCTCAATCTGAGTTGAGCATTCCCTTTTAACTGGTTTTGTCATGGTTTTCCAAATATCTCATTACCTCCATAGCATTTATGTTGCCGTTCTAACCCAACATGCCTGATATTTTGGAGGAAGGAAAAGAAAAAGTTAAAGAGGCCACTTTTGAGTACATCTAATAATTCAGATTATCAGTGCAGAATCAACTCTGTGTACAAAGCCTGTAGACAATTAAGCATTGATATAGGAAGGATGAGAATATTTAGGAACATCACATTTTTTTTATTAAATTCAGTTTTATTGAAATACATTCACACACCATACAATCATCCATGATATACAATCCACTGTCCACAGTATGATAACATAGTTGTGCGTTCATCACCACAATCTATCTCTGAACATTTTCCTTACATCAGAAAGAACCAGAACAAGAATAAAAAATAAAAATGAAAAAAGAACACCCAAGTCATCCCCCCATCCCACCCCATTTGTCCTTTAGTTTTCATCCCCATTTTTCTACTCATCCATAGACTAGATAAAGGGGGTGTGATCCACAGGGTCTTCACAATCACACTGTCAACCCTTGTAAGCTACATTATTATATAATTTTCTTCAGGAGTCCAGACTGCTGGGTTGGAGTTTGGTAGTTTCAGGTATTTACTTCTAGCTATTCCAATACATTAAAACCTAAGAGGTGTTATCTATATAGTGCATAAGAATGTCCACCAGAGTGACCTCTCGACTCCATTTGAAATCTCTTAGCCACTGAAACTATTTTGTCTAATTTTGCATCCCCCTTTTGGTCAAGAAGATACTCTCAGTCCCACGATGCCGGGTCCACATTCATCCCCGGGAGTCATATTCTGCATTGCCAGGGAGATTTACACCTCTAGGAGTCGGGTCCCACGTAGGGGGGAGGGCAGAGAGTTCACCTGTCGAGATGGCTCAGTTAGAGAGAGAGAGGGCCACATCTGAGCAACAAAGAGGTACTCAGGGGGAGACTCTTAGGCACCATTACATGCAAGTTTAGACTCTCCTTTGTGGTAATGAGCTTCATAAGGGCAAGTCCCATGCTCGAGGGCTCAGCACATCAAACCGCCAGTCCCAATGTTTGTGACAACATCAACACCAGTCCAGGTGAGGATGTCCAACACATCCGCACCTTCCCCCAGATCATTGGAGCTGGGGAGGGGAAGGCTGTAAATATATTTTTATTATCTGCCCAAATTACTCTGGGAAAAACATCACGTTTTTGAAAACATAATAAGTAGTTGATGGAACCATATGTTAAACCACTGAGGGGAGATCTGAAGAGAGAGAGATTATGGGTAAATTCACTATTTGAAGTAATAAATGTGAAAAAGTAAAAATCCATATGTGTAAGAAGAAAAATTACAAAAATGAATAAAACTTATGAGAAAACATGTTGCTTGCCTAAAATAAAAGCGATTCATGTTTTTTTCTCTCAAACTTGAAGAACAATGTAGAAAAAAAGATAATCCTGAACTAGTTATATCTTTTATTATCTTTTAAAACCTCAAATTTAACTTATTGGGGCAAAGTTTCCCTCTGTGTTAATTTCTGGGATTTTGCTCTGTATTAGCCATCAACAGAACACAGTATGCTGTAATAAATTTTAAAACTTGACCACCATTTGGGTAAATTCCATTAGTTAGGAATGGAAAAAATTAAAGCTGAGGAAAATTTTCTTTTTTTGGTGATGATTTGTCAATGGAACAACTGTTATCAGTGGTCGATAACCTTTAGATGCAAAAAGTCCACAAATTCACATCTATAAAAGTAACTAAGGTCAACTTGAATCAAGTGTTGTGAAGAAAAGACAAGACACAGAATATTAGGAAGCCTTTTGTGATTTGCTGTTATGATGCCTCCAGGACCCTTCGCAAGTGCAATTGGAAACACTCCAGGGTAATACGCTTTCCGACAAGATTTTCTTTTAGCAAAGGAGGTGAAAGGTAATTTGGGAAGCCTCTGGATTTCTTTGTCTGTGTGTGTGTGTGTGTGTGTGTGTGTGTGTGTGTGTGTGTGTGATTCACAGTGAGAATCTGATTTTCAATCTTTCACTTCCTTTCGAAGAGGGTGATTTAGAATCCACGGCAAAAGTCAGAGTACCGAGGCAAGGACTTCCCAAGTCAGAAGAGCTGGCAGTGGGGGTACATAATTACCACAAAGGTTCTAAAACAAAATCCAATAAAGAGGAGGGAAAAGATAGGCAGAGAAGAAAACAGAGGCAACTTATAGTTAGGCAATACAGGGCAAGTGTTATTTATCATAGTCAAAATCTAGTTAAGTAAATCCTATTCAAGTCTGGTATTTATAGCCTGTTTTTTTTTGTGTATCTTATAGAATTATGCTTTAGCATATATTTTTTAAAATACATAAATCAGTTGCATGGGTAATGCTAAATAATTCATGTTGATAGCTTAAAAATCGTCCTGAGTTTAGAGGGAATTCACGATGGTGAGAGGTCCACTAGGAACTCCACACATAAGCATCGTGACTGGGCAGAGCTGCAGGCTTGGGCCTTGAAGAAACCCTTGGACATGCCAGTGAGGCTGCCCATATACCTGTAGTCCAACTAAGGAGAAGCACAAGTCACTTGTTTCATGCTCTGCTGGGAAATGAGAAGGTCATTCCCATGGTCCTGGAAAAGTGTTCTCTGGTGAAATAATCCGAAACAGGTAACCCACAATGAAGCTATGGGGGAAAGACTGCTCTTTAACTGTTGGAGAAAATGAGACTCAAAGCCCTCTATCTTCATGTTGTTCTGATTGGCAAGTAAACAAGCAGAGCTCAGGACAGAAAAGGATTAAATGAGCTTTGTATA
Organism: Choloepus didactylus; assembly: GCF_015220235.1. Taxonomy (NCBI): domain Eukaryota; kingdom Metazoa; phylum Chordata; class Mammalia; order Pilosa; family Megalonychidae; genus Choloepus; species Choloepus didactylus. The sequence goes on from NC_051321.1 coordinate 38,920,622, forward strand.
CCCACGCTGTATGCACAACCATGCATATATACACATACACACCCCTGTACACACACACAAACAAGCATAGAGACATAGAAGCTCCCTTGGGGCTTTGCTTCAAACCCAGCCTCCTCAACCTGAGGGCTGATGCCACTACTCTCAGGAAAGACCCTGCTGCTCCTGAAATGTCTCCAAGAATGTCACTCAAGGATGCCTAAGAGAGCAGTCTATGATGGTCGGCAACAAAAGGAAAGAATCACCCACCGCTGGTTTTCCTCAGCTCCTCCACAAGGCAGCGGGCTTCCTCCTGAACACGGTCCTCGATGCTCCTCTTCCCCATCCCAAAGTTCCTCAGGGTCATGAGGGAGAAGCGTCGGGTCTCCCTCCTGTCATTCCATTGCTGAACACGACTCCTACAAAGAGGGGACACAGGCACTAGGAAGGAGATGCTGGTCAAGGAAGAGGTTCTGGGCAGCCCTGCTATGGACCAGGCTGTCCTGAGGAGCAAATCAAGTCTCTGTTTTCAATGTCCTACTCCCCACCCCCATCACCACTGCCCAACACAGGCACAAATCCACCTACCTAGTCCTTTAGAAGCTCTTTCAGCCAGTGGGAAACTGCCCCTTCCAGAAAACTCCTCTCCATGGTCACCCAGAGCTTCCTTCACTGCTTCATACCCATGCAGCACCAGAGTGGGCTTCCAGCCCAAATAGAGAGTGAACACAGGGCCATAGGTTTCAGAGAGCTGGGAAATGGGAAGGAGATGCAGATATTAGCAAAGAAGTGGCTGTTTGGTCTCTATCTTGTGCATATATTGTGCAGACTGATATTATGAGAATATTGTTGATGTTTTTATTCTGCCACACAGTATTAAATATTCTAAATGTTTATACATAAGCATTTTGGTTATTTCTGGAGGGTCTTGATGTGCCAGGCAATGGTATCATCAATATTGCAGGCTAGGTTTATTTAGCCCCATTTTATAGATAAAGAAACTGAGGTATAGAGAATTTTAATTTTGTACCCATGATCCCCCATATAATAAATAGAAGACCCATTTTGGACCCTGCTTGATCGACCTCTGATGCCTGATGAGTTTATCACTTCACAACGCCCATTTTGGCTCTTTACCCAGATTACAGCGTTAGGATCACCTGGGAACCTCTTCCCATGGGGATTCTGTTCAGTAGCTGTGTGATGAGGCCTAGAAATCAGTATTTTTATTAACCACCTGAGATCACTCCAAGCCCAGCCCATTTGAGCTCTGCTGGTGTTTCTAACACAGAAAGAGAGCGGGCACCACAGAGGCTGTGCCGGGCCAGGCAGCATCTCCTTCCACCCTGCAGGATCCAGAGGCCACAGGCAGCAGCTTCTTGCAGAGCCCAAAAGGTTTCTGTCCCCAGCCAGTGGGCCCTGACTGAGAACTTTCTTTCATTCACTGATGCTGGTCCTGAGCCCACATAGCTATTTCCTTGACATCAGGCCCAGTTTGCTCCTTCAGAGAAGGTTAGTTTTTATGGCTCATCTGAGCAAAACACATGGTTTATGCAGTAGATGGCTTCTTGAATGAAATCTGCAACCACAAAAACACTTCTATTAACCTTGACCTTCAGCCTGGAAATCACAGCCAAGAACTGAAACAGTGAAGGGCAGCTGCATGCCCTGCTTTTGCTGCTTGGCCACTTTGTTCATTTGACTCTACTCTATGACGGCCTAAATGCTTCTTTTCTTGCAAAATGCTTTACTTCATTGCATTATTTCTGAGAGTGACAGAAAAACAAAAACAAAAAAGCAAGATAAACAATAAAATCTATAGGGGAACTTTCACCTTACAATGGTCTATTATAATACATTGACTCCAAAGATGTATTTTATTTACTCTCAGGAGTTGACTTACCATTTGCAAGGCACTGGAGGAGCCTAAAGCATACTTACCTTGCTCAAAGATTTGCTGATGTGCTTAACATTTAACTGTAAGATATTTCCAACAATTGGGAGAGGAGTGGGGCCAGGCGGGAGCTTCCCATTCCCATGGGTCTGTTTCCAGAGGGAAAGGAGAAGCAAACAGGAGAGAGAGAACCAGAGCCACAGCCAGATCCATCGGAACCTTTTCTTCTTACTAATGCTACTATGAATGTGCCATCCAAAGCCTTTATATCACTCTGCACTGTTTGACCTTATAAAGTGACCAGTCAGGTAGATCCACTTGAACCCTTTCTGTTTGGTCTTTGGCTCACAGATAAAGATTGAAAAACAGTGTTCTTTAGTCTTGCTTTCCTATTTCCAAGGCTGCAACCTGGAGATTATTATTTAATTGGTCTTAGGTGGAACCAATTTAAATTTAAAGTAAAAAACAATAACACCCCTGGCAGTTCCTGAAGTAAATGATTTGATTAAAAAAATTGCCAAACATTCTCAATTCTTAGACTAATAATCAATTGGGAATTTAAGATTGAGGGTAATCCTTGTAATTTAGGCCTTGCATTTAAAAGTGTTTCTCCTGTTATGCTTTATCAAACACTATAATCCTCTTTGTCCTTGAAAATGGAAGAATTTTGAAATATTTTAATGTACTATACTGACATCACAGCTGCCTAAACATAAAATAGCTAATATAAAACATTATCATACACCTTGAATGATCAAACATGATCAAGTAATTAATAAGTGCCGTGTAAATATCCACTCCCTTTACCATTAACTACCCCCTCCAAACAAACAAACAAGGAAAGAAAGAAAGCAACAAACAAACAAACAAAAAAAAAAAAAAATTAGGGAAATTAAAACTCTGGGGGAACAGGAAACCTGTTCGGTATCACATAGCTCATTAGTGCCAGAACTGGGATTTGAACTTAGCTATTCTGATGCTCATCATGGTGCATTGTTTCTTACACCATGGTTTCCTCAAGAACAATTTTAGCAAGACAAAAAAAAAGCCCCCTAATATTAGTTAGTCAAAATGCATACACCATTGGCTGTCGCAGGATAATATCTCTCCTGAGGAATCTGAAAATGAGGATGCTGACTCCTTCTCTCTATGTAAGGATCAGGTAACTGAGGAGCCTTGCTGCTCTCATATACTACCTAATGCTTTCTGTTCTGATGGTAAAGAGCCAGTTATTCCTTCTGATATAGAAATATATTCATCGGAACTTTATACCCCAAAATTCTCAGGTACAATTTGCAAATGATAAAAAGTGGAAAGGCCTTACTCTATAAACTGGGACAGATGATTCATATCGTTTGAGTCCTATGTTAGAAGACTGTCCTGTGGGAGAAATAGGTTCAAGTAAAAAAAGGAAGAAGAGAGGGACATGATGTAATGGCTAAACTAATTATAGAATGAAATAAGAAACTATACTAAGTTAGATATATGTAATAGTCATCTCTCTTCTAACTTTTAGTTGTTATATAAGTAAAGGATATGTTATATTGCTCTTACAGAAGTCATAGCTTATGAGAAATATTTTCCATAAAGTTTTGCAGGCATTCAAGGTTACGTTTGAATCTTTGATAATGCTGTGAATACCCTCCTTTGTTCTTGACTCACTTGTGGTTCATCACCTGTAGTTCATCACCGGTGGTTCAAATATAAAAATAGAATATGAGTTAAATGAATGTACCCTAAATCAAAGGCTCAGCAAATACTCTGTATCTTGGACTAGAGAGATCTTTTGCTCTCACATTCAACTACATCTGGAAGGGACAGAAATCCCCAGGCTTGGTAATGTATCAATTCATTTTTGCCTTGTAAACTGTTCCTTTTACAAGTTTTTGCTTCTTTAGTACATGTGTTGAATTTGAATTCTTGTCTTAAGTGCTCCTTACTTTTGAACTATTGTCTGCCCCATACTCTTATTTGAGTAGGAGGTTACTTGAAGCCCAAACCAGCTGAATCAGACTTGAAAGACTCAGGCCTTTGCTAACGGAGATCGTAGATTTGAGGTGTAAGGCGACGAACCTGTGACGTGACTTCTTAATTTCCAGGGTTCAATGAAATAGAATCCCTTCATTTGACTCCAGGAATAACAGGGCCATAGGTGCTCACAAGAAGGAAAAGGGACAGGATTTCTCCCCCTTTCTCCATCACTGTGGAGTGAACCTGCTGAGCGTGACTGAGGGGAGAGCCTGTCACAGAGGAACTGGGGGGAAGGGCTGGAGAGACCATGGCTTCGTCACCTCCAGGCACAGCTGCTTCTGTTGCTTGTTTGCTCTTTGCCAGAAATAATGGGATGAAATAATGGGCAGTAAAGAAAAGAGATTGTTGAAGGAACAACAAGTGCAATAGGAGGTAAGGAATTCATTACCAATGTGCAGATGCCGCAGACCTCCAAGGGGGAGAAGCATTTCATGTTCCTGAGGACTGAAACATACCTAGAGTTTTGCTGCGTCACTCATGGTAAAACCTGACCAGAAACATCCAGAGCTTGTTTTTATTTTATTTTATTCAATGAGCCACAGTCCACTACTGAATGTATTCTAACTGATGAGTGCAGTTACTTTATGGTCTATTGCTAAGGGAACATTCCTTTGTTCTTTCTAAAAGGACTAACACCTCATGTTTACAGGGAAACAGACAATTTACAGAGAACTTTCACACCTATTACATTTCTTTGTTTCTCTCAATTACCTTTGCCTAAGGTACAGTATTTCCTTTTTAGAGGTAGAGAATCTGGGTCTTGGGGATTCCCTGCCTTGGCTGAGCCCACAGGGGCTGCAGTGGGCAGAGCTGAGGCTGGAACCCATGTCCCTGACTCTTGCATGCTTTCCTCCAAGCAAACATTCAGTTCAACAGAGGCCTGAGATTCACTGAGTGTGTACTATGCTTCAGTATATTGTGACTCATCCTAATCAGTGATTTTCACAGTAAACATTAATTGAATTAATAATTGTAGAACCAATTGATTACAGAAAGAGGCCAGAAAAGTTCAGGTTTATAACCTTTTTAAAACTTGGGTAAGCCTAGGTCTCGGTGAACTCTGCATCCAGGTCAAAGAGAAACAGTTCTTCAGCTGCTTGGCTCACATAGCTCTGACGCGAAATAACTTTACTTCCTTATCAAGGGGCAAAACACACTCCAGCAATCTCTTTAGAGCCATCATTTTATTCCCTGAGAGATGGGTGTCTATGTTCTGCTCCTCCTTCTCCTGCTGAGCTCCTGCTTGATCCCTTGTCTTTCTATAGAATGAAAAACTCCAGATAATTAAGACACAGAAAGGATCTCAGTGACCCACTAATCTAAGCCTTCCTTTCTTTTAGGAATGGGGGGTCAGTGACGCAGTGAGGCGGTGCGTCCCCCGTGCATCAGCAGAGGAGCTTGTCTTAGAACCCAGGTTCCCCAACTTCCAGGTCAGGGGCTTCTCACACGGAGGAGCTTCCCCATCGCGGCCCACCTGGCGGACAGGGAGGGCATCTGCGGGAACCCGCCCCAGTCACAGGGTAACACAGACCTCGGCTTGGCTGGCATTGTGGATTAGAACAGTTTCTTTCTAAAGAAACTTCAAATTTTATGTAAGTATACATTTACATAATTATACATATCTAATGGTTACAAGCAGATAGAAATGTTGGGGGTCTGGTAAAGGAAATTAGGATGGTCTCATTTTCATATCTATTCGTGTTTCACCAGTAAGTCCCAATGAGACCCCTATAGGTCCATGTCAGATTCCAGTTCATAATCTCGTGCTGCAACTACTTGTCATTTCTCTTTCATCAACTGCAGTCTGGAAAAATTCCTCACTGATATTGCCACTTTGGAAGAGAATAGTTTGTGGATTTATAAAATGTCCCTCTATTGGGTTTATCTGATGTTTGCTCACGATTAGATTCAGGTTATGCATCTTTGGCGGGAATGATGTTTTTCTTCTCATTGCATCCTATTAGGTGACAGACAATTTCAGTCTGTTTCATTATGGATGACGCCTATGTTGATCCCATCATAAGATGGTGTCTGGCAGTCCCCTTCCCTGTGAAGTTATTCTTCTTACCTTCATAATCAAGAAGTATTTTTTGGGCAGATTCTTTGAAACTATGTAGACGTAACTATCCATTCCTCATGAACTTGTGAGTTTATTCACTTATTTTATCAGTTTGGAATCATGAGTTAAATTTTATTCATTGGGCTATGGTCCATTAATATCATTATTTATTTTGATTCTAAAATTGTCTCTTAATGATTGGATTTGGTATCCTTTTGACTGTTCCCATCATTTTTTGAGGTATTCCTTTTTTTCTCACACGGTAAGGTATTCAGGCTTTGGTGGTTGGGTGCATGTGTCAACTTTTCCAGGTGATTGTGCCCAGCTGTCTGGTCAAGCAACCACTGGCCTATCTGTTGATGTGAGAACATTTCATGGACTTAAATCATCAGTACATTGATTGAATCTGTGGCTAATTACATCTGCAGTTGGTCAAGGGAGTGTCTTCCTCAGTAAGAGACATTTAACCTAATTAGTGGAAGACGTTTAAAGGGAAGGTGATAGATTCAGTGGACAAAAGAGAGAACTTTTGTCTCTGCTTCAGCCATCCAGCCTCTCCTGGGAAATTCATCAAAGACCCTCATTGGAGTGACAACTCGCTGCCTTCCCTATGGAATTTGGACTTTGGTGTCCTGCCCTAGGGAATTTGGACTCTTGCATCCCCACAGTTGCGTAAGACACCTTTATAAAATCTCATACTGTTTATAGATATCTCCTGTTGCTTCTGTTTCCCTAAGAACCCTTACCAATACACAGGCTCATCCTGTATTTTTCTTTTCCCAGCTCTCCAATCAGTGATTTCTCCAAGGAACCTTGGTTCTTTTAGTTGAAAATGTTCTGTAGGAGGCAAGATCTGTGCTCATTGCTACTGGGCTGTCACAGCTCCCAGGACTTCTCAGTGAACAGTGCCGTCTCTCTCTCTCTATATATAATATATATGTGTTTGTATATGTATGTATATATATGATATAGATAGATAATGTGGATAGTACATGTAAACATTATATGTATATTTACTACTCTTTTTATCTACAGATACTGACAACTATAAATTCATTCTGGTACACCTTATTCTAATTCAACACCACAAGTTTCATTCTAGTTTTTTTCCCTTTCCTTATTTATAACTTCCTTTGCTGACAGTAGGAAACTTGGATCTCATTCTCTTTAATGTTTTTACATACTTGATCAATTCCCCTTTGGAACAGCCCCCTATTTCTGCCACCTCACCCTCCCCAGAATGGACAACCTCCTTAGCCTGCTGGGGCTGCAATGAGCCACAGCAGCCCACCCTTCCTTGTGGACACCCTCCCCACCGTGATAAGGCACTGACACCTCATATCAGGCTACTCTCCTCACTCTGGGCTCTGAAACTCCACACCAGGGCACCCATCCGTGGGGGAAGCCCTTGTCACCTGCTCAGCCCCTGACACCCCACATCAGCAGCTGACCACATGTGGACACTCCCCTCAACCTGCTTGGGCTGTGATTCCCCAAACAAGGCAGCTTCTGGCCCCTGCTCCATGTGGGAGCCTCCTGCCTCCTGGGTGGTGACACCCTCCACAGGAATGCTGGGTGCTAAGTTCCCTCTCAGACAAGCAGCCCCATTCTCTGTGTTAATGCCTTCCTCACCTCACTTGAGTTCTGGTACCCTAAAACATAAAGAGCTAAATAATTAATTGTGAAACCCAAAGGATAAAAGTTCACAGAAATTTTAATATGGGAACACCTCAAAGAGACAATTTACAAAGGAAAAATACAGCAGCTCAAGAAGTACATGAAAAAGAATCAACATCGCTATTCTTAGGGGACACACTAATGAAAAATCAGATATGACTTACACTCTTACTTTAAAAAGCTAAATTTTAAAAGCATGGAAAAAGATGTGCAAAAATGTGAGTAACCAAGAAATGCTAGATCTCTGCTAAGGGAAATGTAAAAAGGGACAAACATTTTGGAAAAGGACTAAGTAAAAACAACATCTTATTAGACCTGTTTCAAAGGGCTAGAAATGATAGCCAGACAAAGAGAGAGAGTGAGGGGACAGCTGCCTCCCAGGCTAGTGGGGCCAGACTGGCCTGACCTATCCTGAGCCCACAGGAGGGCAAGTTCAAGGGCATCTGGGGCAACACTGGCTCCTCTCTCTGATCTGCAGACTCTGTATCTGTACACAATATCCACCTCCCCATGCCCAGATCACTCCTCAGGGGGTGGGTTTGCCTCACAGAAGAAAGCAAACAAAAGTACCATGAGAGCTGGGAAACTTTGTACCTCTCAGACCATCCAGTGAGGGAAGCAAAGGGTGCAAGGGATGCAGGGACACAGCCTGAGAGATTGAGGGTTAAACTGCAGCCTGCACCAGCACATCCCATAGCTTGTTTCTCTGCCTGCTGATGTACCATTTGAGAGCACATTTGCAGAGCTGAGACAGGTAGAAAGCTTCTTCTAGATGTTGATTTTCAGGTTCCCTTCTAAGTCCTGCCTCAGATTTTCATGCTGTGTTCTAGTTCCTATCACCTCCACGTCCATCATCCCCTCTGACTTGGTTGTTGTGCCCTGAATGCAGAGGCATGTATCTTGGCCTCAGGATCTGGCCTCAAGCAGGCCACGGTCCTTTGGTGTCTGCCTCCTTGTACAGGTGACTAGTGACAGGGGAGTTTGGGCTTCCCAGTGGATAGGACCTGGGACACAGTCACAAGAGCTGCAAGCATTACTGAGAAGCCATTCTGCACGGCGGACGTGCAGTGGCTGGTGTTGCTGTGACCAGCGTTTGCATGTCCTGTCCGGGACTCAGTCTAGGAGGGAGTGGCTGACAGGGTATCAGGTTCTACCTCACTGGCAAAGCATCAAGGACAGGCCTGGTGAAGTTGTGATGCTAGGGAGGTCAAAGCATGGTGCTGGGGTCTGAATCATGTCCCGAAAACCGACATGCTCAAGTCCTAACCACTGTCCTGTGGGTGTGAAGTCAGTGTAAACAGAATCTTAGAATGTGCTATTGGTTATGGTGAGTCCTGAGTGAATAAGGGTGGGCCGTGATCCAATGTGGCTGGAATCCTTAAAAGAAGAGGGAGACCAGGGAAGGGACAGAAAGAGGCAGATCACCATGGGACAGAAGCAGGTGCATCTAGAAGCCAAGGAGCACCAGGATTGTAGGCAAGTCACCACCAGGATGACTCCAGGAGAGAGTGTGGGCTGCTGATATGTGATTGTGGACTCCCAGCCTCCAAAACTGTGAGATAAATTCCTGTTGTTTAAGCCAGCCAGTTCTGTGGTGTTTGTCATAGCAGCCTGGGAACTAAGAAAAGTGGGAGAGGGCAGGGGCTTGGGCTGCCTCCCTGGCTCAGCCACTGCCCAGGTTTGCTTTGCTTCCCTGACACTTGCTTCTGGCATTTTGAGAAGAGCCCCGTGCTCTTAACATGGAAATTCAATGGGATGTTGATTCCTAAATGACCAGCAGAGGGCGACAGAAACCAGGTGCACAAAAAGGCCCGAGTCTTCCTGTCCCTCCCAGGGAAGTGCCCTGTGGAGATAATTAGGATTTCAGGCTTTTTCTTCCTCTCTGAATTTCTGCCTCAGTCCTCCTCTTCCCTTCACAAGGGTTTCTAAATTGTTAGCTCCTCACTCACATTTAAAAATATTCAATAAGTTTGGGCTCTGGGCCCTGTGTGTTCCAGGCCAGTGCAGGAGGCCGGGGGCCTGTGAGGTCCTCTCTCACTCAACCCGAGGCTCCTTGTCTGTTTCCCCCTGAGCTGGTCTTGGGACTCAAAGAAAAGGAGATCCCTCCTTTCCCTGAGACCTGCATTCGAGACCCTGCCCTTCCTAGAGAAATCTCTGGCCTGGACCACTTTCCCAGGGAGGTCGTGAAAGGGCTTTGTGAGAAAGCTCAGCTCTAGGTGAGGGCCCACTGGGTTTCTTGCCTTCCCTTCACCGTCGGTGGAATTTGCAGCTGTATCAAGTGATCCGCGGGCATTGAAATCAGTTGCTAACCTGTTCCCAGCCACTCTTTCTGGGGCAGGAGTTAACATGGTGGAGAGGAAAAGGGGCCCTTTCATTTCTGTCCAGTGATGCAGTCAGGGAGGCCCACTTTCTGTGAATGGTGAGGACGCTCGATCAGTCTAACATTCCCAGAGAAAGCAACTACTAAATCTGGACGAGTTATTTGAAAGACAACGGCGTGTGAGAGGCTGGTGAGTCACGCAGATCCGGCAGATCCTGAAGGGATTCCCTGTGAGGAAAGGAGCTGCAATGGGTGAGGTCTCTGAGTGTGCCACTTTCCATCCACGGACATGACCCAAGGCACAATGTATGATAAATGTCACAAAATGACACAGGATGAAAGAGAATCTAAAATGCACTATACTGATCGAATACACTGAATTTGTCATCAAAATAGACCCCCTAGAGTGAACCTCAAACTCAGATTCTTTCCTTGTGAATTCTGTCAAGGTATTGAAGAAACAATACCAACCATTGCAACCTTACACAACTCTTTCAGACCCAAGTCTGTTCTCCTCAGTTCTGTGGCTTCAGCAAGGCTCTCTTCTTCTCCATCCCCCCATGTGCACACATTAAAACCCTGGGCCCAGGCATGACTCTGTCTCAGCTTGGCTGCTGGGTAGAGCTGCATCCACTCCTGATCCCCTGACTGCAAGACCCCAGACACCCAAGGGCCAGCCCGAGATGCCGCTGAAGACAGCAACATGTGAAGCCAAAGGCCCGATTGTGAGCAGGTGGAGACAATGAGACAGGCCCAACATCCTAGAGGTGGAGTTGGTGGCCCCATGACTGAGGCAGGTCTCCTGCTGAGAGGGGTCTGAGGGGAGCAGGAATAGCCCATGCCTGCCTCCCCCTTCCCTGAGAAGGTGAATTTTGCTGCACCTCCCAGAGCCCCACATAGCAAGAGGGCACTGGACATGGATGGGCCAGCCTGCTGGGAATATGTTAACTTACATGGTAAAAGGGATTTGATACTTGCTTAAATCAAGGATTTTGAGATGAGGAGCTTATCCTGGATTATCTGGTCAGTTCCCTGTGAACACCAGAGCCCCAGTAAGAGGGAAGCAGGGACATCGGAGTTAGCAGGAGGCTATGTGACAACAGAAGTGAGAGGCTGGAGCTATGCGAGGAAGGGATCACGAGGCAAGGATGCTGGCGGCTTCCAGAGGCTGAGAAAGGCAGGGAAATGGAGCATCCCCTACAGCCCTTGGATGGATCCAGCCCTGCTGACTTGACTGCAGTCAAATGAGACTGATTTTTTTTTTTATTAAATTCAGTTTTATTGAAATACATTCACACACCATACAATCATCCATGGTATACAATCCACTGTCCACAGTATGATAACATAGTTATGTGTTCATCACCACAATCTATCACTGAGCATTTTCCTTACATCAGAAAGAACCAGAACGAGAATAAAAAATAAAAGTGAAAAAAGAACACCCAAATCATCCCCCCATCCCACCCCATTAGTCCTTTAGTTTTTATCCCCATTTTTCTACTCATCCATACACTAGATAAAGGGGGTGTGATCCACAAGTTCTTCACAATCACACTGTCACCCCTTGTAATCTACATTATTATATAATTGTCTTCAGGAGTCCAGACTGCTGGGTTGGAGTTTGGTAGTTTCAGGTATTTACTTCTAGCTATTCCAATACATTAAAACCTAAGAGGTGTTATCTGTATAGTGCGTAAGAATGTCCACCAGAGTGACCTCTCGACTCCATTTGAAATCTCTCAGCCACTGAAACTATTTTGTCTAATTTTGCATCCCCCTTTTGGTCAAGAAGATACTCTCAGTCCCATGATGCCGGGTCCACATTCATCCCCGGGAGTCATATTCTGCATTGCCAGGGAGATTTACACCCCTGGGAGTCAGGTCCCATGTAGGGGGGAGGGCAGCGAGTTCACCTGTCGAGATGGCTCAGAGAGAGAGAGGGCCACATCTGAGCAACAAAGAGGTACTCCGGGGAGACTCTTAGGCACAATTATATGCAAGTTTAGACTCTCCTTTGTAGTAACGAGCTTCATAAGGGCAATTCCCATGCTCGAGGGCTCAGCACATCAAACCGCCAGTCCCAATGTTTGTGACAACATCAACACCAGTCCAGGTGAGGATGTCCAACACATCCGCACCTTCCCCCAGATCCTCGGGGCTGGGGAGGGGGAGGCTGTAAATATATTTTTTATTATCTGCCCAAATTACTCTGGGATGTGTCACTATTTCACTCCAGCCTATACTAACCTATCGTATCTCACTTCCTATTCAAAGTTCCATGCAATTGTGGTGTTTGAACAAATCGACTGTAGAGTTGTACCGTTTAGAAAATTTAGATCCTGTACCAAATAGATATCCCTTCCCTTGGTCTCATATGGAAGTTGAAGTTTTAAAACCCAATCAGTTTCAACCTTTACCCTTTGGCCTGGCTTGCCGTGGTATTAACCAGACCTGCTTCATTAATATCACTAATTGAGGTCTGGGCTCTTTTTCAGTATTTTTTTTTTCAACAGTGGCTGTATGCACTAATACTGACATTCATATCTGCTGAGCTCTAGCTCTGAGTTTCAAGTGTCTCAGAGATATGCATTGTTCCAGAGACCAATCAGGTTATATGCTAGGAGATTAGCATCTCAAAGTTTAGAGATAGGCATTACATTTCAGGGATAGAGTTAACTGCTGTAAAAGCTTACAATCTAGGGACTATTACAATTATTATGCCCATGTTAGGCTATGTTCTAAGATTCAATTCTGAGTTTACACATTGTAGTTAGTCCATATTGGTGAGGCATTAAAGTGTTTGCCTTTATTTCTGGTGTACTTCACTCAAATACTGTGTACAGGATCCATTCACCTCATTGTGTGTCTCACAGCTTCACTCCTTCTTGTAGTTGCTCGATGTTCCACTGTATGTGTACACCACAGTACACCATTCCATTCTTCAGTCAATGTACCCTTAGGTCATCTGCACCTTTTGCAAATCATGATTACTGCCTCCATGAACACCAGTTTGCAAATGTTCATTCATGTCTCTGCTCTCAGATCTTCAAATGACATACCCCATAATGAGGTTAACGAACCTTTTAGTCCCCACATACTTAATTTTTTGTGGAACAACCACACTGACCTTCAGAAAGGCTACACCATTCTACCTGCTCCTCAACAGGTAGATAGGTACATCCCTCTCACCATGTTTTCTCCAACACTTTTACTCCTATATATACACTTTCCTACAATTTTATAGAGTTATATTCACATACCATACATTTATCCACAGTGTACAATCAGTTGTTCATGGTATCATCATAAAGTTGTACATTTATCACCACAATCAGCACTTGAACATATTGATTACTACAAGAAAAATTGTTTTTTCTTTTTTTGAGCAATAAGAAAAAAAATGATAAAAAGAAAAATAACATGTCATACGATACAATATACTAGTAAGGACAGCAAATAACACCACTACCAAGAATCCCATATTCCTCCCCTATATCCCCCTGTCATATACATTTAGCATTGGCATATTGCCTTTGTTAAATTTAATGGAGGTATATTACAATGTTACTGTTGACCATAGACTCCAGTTTGCTTTGATTATGTTTTTTCCTGAATACCATCCCTTTTTCAACTCTCTACATGGTTGACATTCCTTTGCTTTCCCACATGCAAAAACATTTTTATATTTGTATATTTAGTAACAGTCATTGGCCACTCCAGTTTTTGCCACATTATACAGTCCCAGTTTTTATCATCTATCTTTACCTCTGGTGTCCTACATTCTCCTATCCCACCTCTTTCAGCTTTACCCACAGGAACATCTTTGTTCAGTGTACTTACAATACTGTGCTACCATCACACGGTATTATGCTATCTATTTCTGGATCTATGCAATCAATCCTAAACATTCTGTAGTCCTTCAGCATCAAATGGCTGGTCTCTGCCCTCTTTCTATCTCCTGGTCGCCTGTGTTGATGAGACTGATTTTTGACTTCTGACCTCAACAAATGTAAGAAGATATCTTGTGTTGCTTTAAGGCACTAGGTTTGTGGTAATTTGTTTCAGCAGCAGACCTAATCATTATCTACTTCATAAGTTTATGAGAAAGATTAATGTAAAACATGCAAAATGCCAAAAATGGTGAAAGGAGAATAAAATATTGAGCCATAAGGAGCAAAAGAGGTGATGGACAGGAGATTAAAAATTTCAGTAAGATACTTAGAGTGGGATGCATAGATAAAGTGACATTAGAACAAACGACAAGACTGCCTGTTTGTCCACATTTTGCAAACACTATTTTCATTGCCAATCAATACAGTTGAAAGGTATGTAATGTAATTTATTTTCAGTTTTTATTTTTAAGTTCTTTTCACATATTAGTCATTTCCATTTCCTCTTCTTTAATCTGTCCTTTGAATTATTTGCCCATATTTCTGTTATAATAGAGGTTTTCCTCTAAAATATATTGATAACTAGAAAAGCAGCAAATTGTAGAATAATATGTATAATATGAATCTAAATTTGTAAAGAACCATTTCAATCCCATATGTCATATCATTTATGAATTCATACTTATGGATACATATGTGTACAGATATATATGTACACCAGTACACATATTGGTTCTCTTAAAAATGCATGCCAAAGCTTAAGTGGCTTCCCCTGGGAGATGAACTGGGAGAAGGGTAATGCATGATGCCATTTCTCATGTCTTTACTTCAAGACAGAAGGAAGAAAAATATGACTATGTGAAATGTATAAAATGTTTGGGCGTCTATGTTTTGGAGATAACCAGACGCTAATGACTTCAGGACCAAAGCATCAACTTGCCATCACACTTACGTTAAGTTGAAAACACTGTGCTGAAAACTCAAAAAAGAATAAAGCCTGATGATATTGTTAAGAGATATTGCTCTCTTCCTGGGGAGAGAGCACTAATAGCCAGAACATATGATTAGCAATATGGAGACATTCATCAATATTTGAACCTCAGTTAGCAAACAGGAAGTATTAAAGTAGTTGAAATCTTCATTTAGTGTTGTAGTAACACCAACGTGGGATCACGAACTCCAACACTTAATGTTCATTTTTGCCCACAGCTGATCCTCTTGATATTTCCCCACAATTGGAGGTGCTCCTTGATACACTTTCTCTCATGTTCAAATCCAAATCTCCAGTCACTGTATGAAGCACTCATCCACGAGACTTTCCATGAAGACCTCATCTGTCACCTCTTGGTGCTCGCCTTAAGAAAATTGGGATGTCCTCTTTGGACTCCATTTTTTTTTTTTTTCTTTTTTTTTTAATTTCTTACTTTATTATGTACAAAAAAGGGAAGGTCTCAGAACTGACCCAGCAAAAATTAGCATTTCTTCTTTAGAACACACATAACATAGTATGTTTGTGAATCAATACACACTAATCATATTTTTTGCTCTGTTTCACAATGATACCATAGTAATAACTCAATATTAGATACACTATTAAGGTATGTGGTGGTCAATATAAATATCACTAAGTGGGAGAATAGCAGGTAAATATGTGCAGCGAAATGCAGGAAAGTGTCTTTAATGGAGGTTGGATTCTCCCTGGATCTTCAGGGCATGGGGAGATGTGGAGGGGGGAGGTCAGAGGAGGTAACCCCAGTAGAGGGAGGGAGGTGAACGGTGCCCCAGGGGAGGGAAGCTGCAGACGGCACCGCAGCTGGGAGACGGCTGCCCCTTCCTTAGATAGGAACGAAGCAGAGCTGGTATGAAGGCGGCACAGAGGCAAGCCCCCTCTCAACTGGGGTGGTGTCGATGTCCTTTGGTTCAACCAGAGACTTCAGGGTAAAGTTCTGTAAAATGGTGGTGAGGAATAAAAACAGCTCCATGCGGGCCAGGCCCTCACCCAGGCACATTCGTTTTCCTGGAAATCATAAACACAGGGGAAGATGCTCCTTGAATGCCATGTTTCTGAACTACCACAGAACACACCGTAACTGTACTATGAATGATTAACTTGATGGGTGAGTGGAAGGCAGGATGTCCAAAAGGTCAGTTGGATAGATAGGTGGACAGAGGGTTGGAGACACTTGCTATCCACCTAGTATCATTCTACAAATACCTACTGTAGAAATATTAAGTACTTGCCACTGTGCCAACTACTTCATTGTGTATTCCTGCATTATAGTGGCTGTTTGGACTTTTCCAGTTTCTGTCAATCTTTTTTGAGATCACACCCACATTCCCTGTCCAGGTGGGAGAAAGGAGAAGGACTGGGAAGAGGGGGCTTACATATCTGTTTCCCTTTCTACCTCTGGCACAAATTCAACTAATGATTTTTTTCCTCATGAACCTTCAGAGGCATATGTCTAAACCTGTCACTCCCTCACTTTAAAATTTTGAATGGCTCCTACGCCTGTCCTATGGGTTATGTCCAAATATTTGACCTGGCCCTTTACATTCTGATCCCAGTCTGATGTTCTGTGATCTTTCTATCCAGTCTTCATCCACACCCTCAACTCTCAGCTCTAGCCAAACCCACCCATCATCAATCTCCAACACATTAGGCAGTTTCAAGCCATGTGCCATGCTGTTTCTTTTGACTCAGATGCCTTTCTCTTGTACTTCCTTCATAACCGAGGTCAAATGTCATTTCCTCTTTATAATCTTTGTGATCCCCTCAGAATTCCTGTAGACATTTTGCCCTCACTGGATTTCCTCAACATTATATTCAGGCTTCCATTGAAACATGGATCAGTTTGCATCATAATTCTTTTTTTATTTCCCTATCCACCCCTCTAAAATGTGCACTCCTTGAAGGGAGGGTTCAGTCCTTGTCATCTTGGTATCTGCAGTGCCAGATACAAACCCAGCATCAAAAGTCATAGAAAAACTTAAGGCAGTTCCATGTCCAGAGACTCAGCACACACTGCAGGAGTGGAGACCCATTACCCTATAGGGGGTCTGTAGGAACAGCAAGGGGCTCTGCAATCCTTGATTGTATCCTGCAATTCTCAGGGGTTTCTTGACCCCACAGTTTTTTGGCAGGTAGTTCTGAAATTTTCCATCTAAAGCAAACATCCTGTTCCGTCCCCTGTGGTCCATGAATTTTGTAATCATCCCGTGATCTCTCTTCTTTCCTTGCTCCCTGCCCCTTGTGACATAGCTGAAATGTCATTTCTTCTATTAGAGTGCTGCTTATTCCATTTTGTGCTGCTCTGTTGGGCATCT